>NW_024044282.1:0-30127 GCF_014851395.1 Micropterus salmoides
CCAAACGGTCTCCACTCATATTGACTCCTGGCCCTCACTCTCCAGAGGGCCCTGCGAGGACCCGCCACATCAATAACCACAAGGCCTAAGTGTGTTTGTGTGTCTGTCCTGTGCATTCAGATGGCTTACAGGAGGCTGACATCATTCTGCATGCTTCTGTGTGTGTGGTTGTGCATATTATGCATGCGTTGTATGTGTATTGTATGTGTGAATGTGTGCCTGCAGCTGTTCCTATAATCACAACATTTAGGAGGTGTAGCTTACAGTTACTGCCGAATGTGAGGAGGTTAACGAAATGTATGATCCGTAACTTTGGCCAGAAGGGCATAAGTTTGGCGATATTATGAGCCACGCAGGGCTGGAGTTATCAGGATAAACAATGCATCCGCTGCGGTGCTATGGACACTCTTTAAGTCCCAGTAAATGGACATTCGGATTGTGTCGTACCACTGTCGTGGCTTACGTTTGGAGCAGAACGCAGGAAATAAAGCTCGCCGCCTAGTTGTTGACAACCTTCTGGAGAACTGTGATATACTCCGTATGCAAGAGACATTTTTAGCAAAGCAAAGGTTGGAATGTTTAAACTCTCTCAATGGTGACTGTCATGGGGCTGCGGAGTCTACAATTGACCTTAGCATGGGAATAGACAGGGCAAGGATATCAGGGGGCGTGGCTGTCCTATGGAATAAGAAGCTAGACTCATTAATAAATGTGGTCAGGCTTGATGCAGATTGGTGTATAGCCCTGTATTTTGTCTGTAATAACAAGGAGTTTTTTTTTTATCTTAAATGTGTTTACACCATATGAATGCTTTCAGAATGAGGATGAATATTTAAATAGGCTTGCCTTCAACAGTTCCTTTATTCAAAACAGTAATATCTCTTGCGTCTATGTCTTTGGAGATATGAATGCGGATATCAGAAGTCACTATTTGCCAAACATATAATTCAATTCTGTGAAGATCTTATATTTTCAAGCAGAGTATTGTTGTCCACAGACAGTTATACTTACATTAGTGAGGCCTGGCACACTACATCATGGCTGGACCACTGTATCAGTACAGTTGATGCACATGTCTCACTGGGGTGTTTGAGCATTTTGTATGGGGTAACAATGAGTGATCATATACCTCTTGCTATACTGATAATTGCTGAACACATACCTGTGCTATCCAGATGTGAAAACAGTGTTAACACAGAAATATTGACTGGTCAACACTTAAAAATAAAGACATTTCTGCCTATTATAAACATACACTAGGTAATATCCAACTACCTCTAGATGCAATCCTGTGTAGGGATATTAACTGTGAGGATGAGAAGCATAGGAGAGATATATGCTCCATGTATGCTGACATAGTTCATGCTCTGTATGAAAGCAATAAGCCCTATTATAAACATAAAAATAAGTACCATAACAACAAGCCTGGCTGGAAGGAGTGCGTAGCTAGATATCATATGGAGGCACGGGAGGCCACTAAATCATGGGCTATGGCTGGTAGACCACGACAAGATCCTGTGTTTGAGCATAAGAAGCTCACTAATGCAAGATAAAAGAATGCCATTCGCTTTGTATGTAAAAATGAGCTGGCCATGAGGGCTGATTCCATGGCAAAGAAGCTCATAGGTAACAATGTTAATGATTTTTGGAAAGAAGTGAGAGTTCTTAACAACAAGGATCTTTCATGCCGTTTTAAGAAACCTAATGTTTAAATTCATGTGCAGGCTTAATGGGTCACGAAATGAAACAATATTGGGCTTAACTAACATACAGCTAAGTACTACACAATCCTGTATGTTGAACTGTCTACTGGTAGAACAATGATTGTTGTTTTAAATAATTTGATACTTTTAATTTTTCTAACCATGATTTACTATGGTGTTTTTTATATCTAAGTATGTATGTGTGTATGCATGTGCGTTTGTGGGAATGTATTTGTGTATGTTTGTAGGTAAGATTTGGACTTTAAGTCTGTAATAAAGTCTACTACTAATACTACTATTGCATCCCTGTACACACACACACACACACACACTCTTGCAAGTATAGGTTATAAAACAACACATGCCTATAGTCAATATGCACGCAAGCATGTAACCACACACAAATAATTATACACACATCCACATAGGGATGCCAGCACACACATTATGTTGGCTGCCACGCTGGTTTTCTGACCTACATTTCAACACCAGGGCTGTCTGCTCTTCCCTCCTAAGGGCCTGTGTGTATGTATATATGTGTGTTTGTGAGTGTGTGTGCCTTTTCCTCCCTCGTATTTTATAGCAACAACACAATCATTAATCCAATTTTATAATTAACTTCACATGCACACAATACCACACATCTGACACAAACACACTGATACGATACACTGAGGAGTGCCGCGCCTGTGGTTGTCCACTGTGTTCACTTTGAGTGTGTGTCTGTGTGTGTGTTTCTGCAATACCAGACTTTCAAGCTCCACAAACAAACCTCAACACTGACTTAATTAAAAGTGCAATGCAAATAATGTCCAAGCTGGGATAATGACAGCAATCAATATGAAGCAGCTTGGATATTACTTCATTTGCTTTAACAATATGATTAATTAGCATTAATATTTCATCGCACATTTTACACTGAAGGCATTTAAGCTGACACTCCAATCAATGAGTGATTCACAAAGAAAACAACAGTGTAAGTTTAATTTCTAATCACTTTCTAATCACATTTCCAATATAAGTATTCCATTTTTTATACTGCTTTACACTTGTGTATACAGCAGTGCATGACTTCTGCTGTTATCGTGACCATTGTGCTCAAGCTCACGCTGCTGACGAGAGGGTCTAACTGATTTAGACACAGAGGCACAGAGACAGACCAAGCTAATTTAGGTTAAGTGCTCCCAGTAGCTCAAGGGCACAAAGCAACAAGCCACCTGGGGCTAGCCTGCGTCACACCAAGAAAAGACGAATGTGTGTGTGTGTACTGAGCAGACACAGGGATACCAATGGGAAGTGGGTTAAAGTCCTAACAACAACAATGTGTGCATGCTTTTTTATTTACAGTTGCTCCACCACTGGAGGAAAAAATAATACTATGCCGTTTGACCCACTTCCCACATTGCACCTCGCTTCTCATCAGCAACAACAGTAGGTCAATTGGGGAGGGGAGGGTGAGGATGCAACACCAAACCATCCAATCTACAATCAGAAATATAACTAGTTGACCAATGACCACAAATTTAGGAAGCGATCAAGACAACCAGCCTTGAGGCGGCGGCACAATTGGGAGGTTAGATTTGAAGTTGGATGCGAGTTCTGGTGGCTGGCATTGATTACCGTTAGTAACCAATACATTCACATTGCATGACTAGATTTGGGGCTGTTCATCAGGCCTGTGACATTGATCCAATTTATATTTCCTCTCTATTAGTTGGTTTGTCAGTGAATGTTCTGCAGATTCCACATTACTTTCACAAGGCATGGACACTGAGAAATAACGAAAATAAACTCAGCTCAACAATAGGGATTTTACTGGTCTGTGCACATGTGCATTGGGCATGACAACTTAGATAGGAATTAGGTGGTATCGTTTAAACTAATAATAAAATTTCACAAACGAGCACCTACTCAAACTCTTTGTATTCATCAAGTAAAATCAAGCAATTTGCAAAAGGTTTATGTAGTCAACAGGATTTGCTGAATCCGGTTTGTATCATACAAGCATCCCCGGGAAAAGTATGAGGGATTGCAATAATAATAATTTTTTTTTGAAGTACTATACATAAATGTTTTACTGTGGTAATGCAGCGCTTAGTGCATAGTATCAGAATGAGTAATCCCAGGGTAAAGACAGAGAGGGTTAAATATGTCTCAGGACAGGCTTAGTGCTCATAGGATAAGGTGGATCAGTATCATTTGTAAAACACGCACACGTCTACGCCACAGTCTATGGTCTACGCACACACACAGACAGACCGTGTGAGTAGTGGTTTCATCTGATTTATCTAACAGACTCGGGGATGCATTTTGAAGAAGTGTGAATGTGTGTGCACATGCATGTGCTAAGTCTAGGTTCCTCCATTGTTAAATCCTATGTTGAGACCTCGTCTGGGAAAAAAGCAGGACCCCCAAAATCCCCTCAACCCCTCCTTACCTCTCTCCCCGTTCCTTCTATAATAAGCCTCCCCTTCACCTCCCCCTCCCTCCATCCCTCTCTCCCTTCTGTCCCTTCAGAGCAATCATGGAGGGATGGAGGCATTAATAGACAGAGCAGTCCTCTCCTGGATGAAATGAGTGTGCCCTCCTAATGGACCCTGAGGGAAACGAGACGAGCGCTCTGATCAAATACTACCAACATTTAAGACCGCAATTATTCCAAATTAAATTCCTTCTGACACCTCGTGTGTCTCTTTTTGTTGTGGATAAATGGGTGCGTTCTGTCTGACGAGCAATGAATCCATAGACAAGTAATTACATTTTGTAATTACTGTAATCCCATCCATCTAGTCTCACACAAAGTGTTTTTAAATTGATGATTCACAGGTGATCAACTTTGAAACTAAGGACTAAAAACATGTGGTGTCATCCACTGAATGAGTCCCCCTTGCTTGTCTGTATTATAACACCACCTTGTGGTGAGAATAAGCAACAACTGACAAAAATGTAAATGGTTTTTCAAAGTGATCCTGCACAGTTCTTCAAAAAAGGGTAACAGCCGTCTAGGAATGTAGCTTCTGCTATAATCAAATTAACTTAGAGTAAAACTGTCACCAGTGCACACTCCACTGTGGTTTTTACAAGCAAAGCGAATAGCTGTAGCTTCCCTTTCTGCACTTTTTGTCTTAAACCCTAATCCATCTACGCATGTAGAGTGGAAAACCCTCAAAAAATAGACGTTGCCATGGTGAGGACAACTCATTAACGAGACAGATTTAAAGAGGCTCTTAAAATCACTTTCTCCCTACTCCATCCCTTCTCTCCTTTTATAATCAGTCTCTATGGGGGAACACAAGCTTCAGAGGCTTGGCTTTGCTTTCCGAGGCTTAATGGAACCTCCAGCTGATTGGGACATAAAGGGGCCTGGAAATGAGGAGAAGGCAGGAAGATGGAGACTGAGGCTGGGGTACATGGTGGAGTAGTGAAGGGGTCTATGGTTGATGAGAGTTGGAGTGATAAAAGATGAGACGGGTTGGATGGTGGAACAAAGTGACCGAACCAGAGTAATAAGATCGTTCTTTGGTGGTTATTAGTATTCTAACATTTTTAAATGTGATGTATGTAATCAGCTGCTTTATTTACATTCAATTATTTACTTTTGTTTCCTTTTTGGCTTGTTGATTTTTACCTGCAAGCAAATAACTATTCTATTATTGAGCTACATGAAATCAGTAAAAGTTGATAACCGTGCACTGCAATAAAAGTTGAAATGATCAACAAGTAAGATACAATATGGTTATACAAATAAAATACATTTATCAATGTGTTGTTAATTATTTTCCAGATTCATTGCTTAATTGTTTAGTGTGCAAAATGGCAGATGATGAAAACCCAACCTACAGTCAAACCCCACAAATATCACATTTTCAATGATATAATGTAAAACAGAGAGAAGCAAATTATTCGTTGTATATTACTGGTACAAATAAATGAAAGCTACTTTTTATTTCAGAGGTTTGTGTAATTGTCCTTGCATACTTTTGTGCAATTTTTGTGAACCATACAGTAGAAGTCAGGAATGTAACCGTGTGCACAGACAGCCAGCAGACTGGTCAGAAGGGCAAACAGGGCCAGAAACCTCAGAGGACCAGACTCAGAGCAGCATGAGGTGGAAAAAAGCTCCTTCTAATTTCAGCACTCATTAAAGAAATGAGCTGTGACTGAGGCTGGCGCAGCTGTGGAGCGCTTAAACGCACTTATCTTGCACTCCGGCACAATTACATTTTTCAATTACTAACAACAAGACCACTGTTGGACTGACTGGGGCTAAAGAAGAGGGCAAAAGCTGTTGTTGGAGCAAACGCAGGCCAGATTAAGTCTTAAAATTGCATTTGTTTTCTGTGTGTTGGCATTATGGGAGTGTTTTTCTAGTGCAGGCATATTTAAGCTTATGATATCTTTCATACAATGGATAAAGACACTGCTTTTTGTCAGTGTGCATGAAAACATGAACTTTACATTACTCATTGGGGAGAGAGGTGTTACTTGACTGAATGCATATAAACACCCAAGGAAGCACAGTATTCCTCACCCTAATTAATCTGTTTGTCTGACTGCATTAAACCATAAGGTGACGCTTAATCTCAGTAATTGTACACACAAATACCACCAATCACTCAGAAGTATCAACTTTGATTTTTTTCATTGCATGCTTCTCATTAGGTCTCTGCAACACATGCCAATGTACAGTTAAACTATCAACCTGTGTCAGGTAAGAGGAGCACCAGGAGTCAGTATGGGAGATGAGAGAAGAGGGAGAGAGAGATCCTGGAGACACAGTAAATAAAGATGGCATGTGCCATCTTATCCGGAGCAACCTTCATCCTGTTCCGTCAGAGTTTTGCTGCCCTATGGTGCAATGCACTGACCCCACCTCCAGGAGGCTCCCTTTGTCAACAGGGAGCAGGCATCAGCGGTAGAACAACACACTATGGTAAACGGAAGTTCAATGAATGAGTTACTGAAAGAGTGAAAGAAAATTTAGAACTGAAAGGAAAATCTGACCATAAAGAAAACAGAAGCATATTGTTATTAAAACCAAAAAATCCTTGGCTGTTTCAACCCTCCCTGTGTTTCCCACTTTTGACCCATTTGGTCAATGGACAGATAAATGTCTTTTTAGATTCCAGTGATTATCTGGGTGTTATGTCCTGATGTGACAATCAAGTCATTAAGTAAAACTCACAGGGCTGTGAGGGTCCCTTACACCTGATCCCTCCTGAAATAAACGCTGCTCTCCCTGACTCACTCCTCTCCTCCTCAATCGCTTCAAGTCTCCCAAGTGAAAAGCCATCTGAGCCCAGACGCCCACACTATTAATCTTACCACATTATCCATTACAATTAAATGAAACAATTGTCAAGCAAAAAACACATGCCCCACTGAGCTTGACATCACATTTAAATTGTGACTTGACTTCAATTGAAATCCTTCAATTATGATGATTCCCATATTTTAACTTTATTTGGCAAATTACATGATATTAAATGGGGGAAAAAAGAAACTTTACAGAAATTGCTTCTAGCTGAATGTCATCAAGTTTCAAAAAGGAACTGCAGGTTAAGACATCTTAGATCTACAAGCAAGAAAATACTGCTGTCAGGTAGGTTTTATATAAAAGTGATGTGCAACATTTTAAAAGCAGAAGAACTGGGTTGCTAGTATAGTTAAAACAATTAATTCATCAACAGAAAATTTATTTTCAATTGTATTTTGATTATTTTTCAGTGACTTTCCAAGCAAAACATTATATGGTTTTAGCTTCTAAAATGTGAGTCTTTGCTGTGAGGACAGTAAAGGTATCGTAATACATTTGGGTTTTGGACTGTTGGTCTTACAAAACAAGCAATTTCACCTTTGAGTCTGGGAAATTATATCTGACTTTTCTTTTTGGATCATTTAAGCAACCCTAGACAAAGAAAAGACTGCCAGTAATACAAACTCAAACAGAGTCAATGGAGAATGTAATATTTCTCCACATCGGTGACAACTATGCAGCATACATGAACAGAAAGACACCAAGATGCACACACACACACACAGACTCCACAAAACCCAATATTTGTCAGTGACGTCTTCATTAGCTGTTGGTCACACATGATGGAAGAGCACCTGTTTAGCCAATCACTAGTCAGCCATTACCTATTAGGCCTTTAACAAGCTGAGAGGTCTCCATCTGTTAGATACACAGCTAGCTATTACCCACTGATTACCGTTCACCTCCTTTATCTTTTAACTAAATGAATGTCTAGAAAGATGTGGACGGGGAAGACGTGGATCGGACTGAGGTAGCTTTTAAATTCAGAGGGGGATAACTGGGGGGAAAAAAACAAGCCGACATGCACTCATTCACACAGACACTAACAGGGTTAAAGATTTAATCAATGAAAGAAAGGAAGAAGGAGAGCGAGAGCTTGAGGCAGACAGAGTTGCTTTGAAGGAAAACAGAGCCTTAACCCATTTTACAGTTGAATAACCCCAAAGCAACCCCTGACCCCCAACTCCTGAAAGCGTGTGAGTGTGTATGTGTGCGAGAGAAATCCCCTTCTTTTCTCCATCTCATTACTCTACTCCATTGTTCTGCCACCTCCAACCTGCTACGGAGGGGGTTCATGCACATTCAGTACTAAAGGGTGTACTTGTCTTTACTCATTTATGTTTGAGTATGTACGAGTGTAGGCGTACGCCTCCAAATGGAAACTAACAACTCTCACTGCATTGTTATGAATGGTGTTTCACCTCAAACTAGAATCACTTAATAAAGAGGGAAAACAAGTAACTGGCCAGTTTGTCACCCTAACCTCAAACCAGAGTTTAGGGCACTGCTTTAGAATAACTAGTGTTTCTTTTGTCTCCTGTCTTACAACCTTTTGAGGATGAGAGTAATGAATTGATAAATGGAGGTTCTTTTTCACCTCTTTTACTACATATGCATATACATAAACACATAATTACACATATGATCCTACCTACAGTGTCATGACTGCAACTTTAACACTTGTGGAGCCACCTGCAATCTACAGCCCGGGCTATTCTCGCCTAGAAAAGGTGGGAAATGTAGTTTGTGCGAACCACAAAAAGCTGAGCCCAAACCCGTCCTGATACTCACAGTCACAATCATATTATCCTAACTGATTTTCAGCAGTGCTTCCCCCCATAAATGTGGCCAATCCATTTCATTTGCGCTCATCTACTTACTCTACAAGCCTGGCCTCCCTCAGGTGCCCTTCCCTTGGGAGCTGTTGGCACTGATTGGTCGATAGCTGAACCTGCCTTCCCACTGAGGGATTATGGGGGATCCGGTGGAACACCTGCTCCACCACTAAACTGATGTAAAATAAAAGCAGGATAGGGGGAGATGTGTTGCTATTTCTCATCTATTGTAAGAAAATTAAGATTTATGTAAAGAATTGAAGAGTCAGGAAGAGCATAAAAACAAGATGTGACAGAAACGGATGAATGCATACAAGAAAACAGAAGCAAACATACACAAAGGACGTATTAGCCAAACTCCAATTTGAGCCTGTTTGTGTGTTCGAAGGCCGTCTGTTCAGCGGTGCATGAATACAGAGAGACTGGGAGGTTGATTCAACCTACAGAGCCGAGACAATACTGTACCCATGGTGGCGACATCTTGAGCTGTCACGGCATGTTAGCTAAAGCAGGCGTGAGGACGGGCCGCACTCGTCTGGCAGCATATTGTTAGTTAAACGCACAGGACTACCGATAACGATACATGCAGAAAAGCATTAGAGAATAGTTTTTAGTGGATGGAAAGACTTAGGATATATTTATAACAACAACAGTTTTATTGAAAAGAAAAAACATCTCACTTAGCACTGCTTGTCCTGTTAACTTATTTTATAATTTACCATCTGTGTCAAGAATTTTAATCAAACTTTTTGTTTGAGTATTATTCTTATGACAAAATAATGATCATGTGAGAGATCCCATCACATCCATCAGCACTCTGAACCTGATGGCTCCTTCATGTAGTGGCAGAGGTGAAAGGGGGTCACCTCTGTAACCCAGTAAGCGCCATCACCCCAGTACTGTCAGCTCTGTTACATTTCCCTGCAGGCTTGGCCCATCACCTCCAGCTGCTAGCTATTGTCTCTTGTTCCCAGAAGTGGTCACCCAGGGGAGTTATGATGTCCTACTGTCCCAAAAGAGAGTGAAGCATGGTCTGGATGCAAGCATTCACCATGGGATAATATAATATTAAGACAAACATGCACACATGAAGAGGCTATAATGACGATACATGCAAGTAATATGTGCATGAGTGAATAAATACATACTCAAACAAGCATCCAAGCACAATATGGATGTCATAATGTCATAAATATGCATATATTAAAACTAGAAATAAAATATCCCTACACAAACACAAGGTAACACAGATTTCACAGACAATAAACAATGTGTTATATGGCAGGTCATGTATTTAAGCATTAGTGACTGTATTCATGAAAGGCATTCTCTGAGGGTCATCCCCTTCTTACCCAGTGGACCCCCACTACCAAACCAAATGACAAAGGTCTCTGAGGTCACAAAGCCACAATCTGCATTGATTCCGCACGGGACACCCAGCGTAACACACATACACACATGTCAGGATGCACACTTGCACACATGAAGACAGACGGCACAGATCACTCAGTTACAAGGGGATGGAAATCACATAATAAGAAGGGACAAAGCCCAGCTTTGGAAAAGCTTCCACCGCATGTGCCATGACTCTCTGGCACAGTGACATACAGCGTGTAATTAATGCCCACAAACAGTTCAGGTGACTTAAGTTCACTTGGAAGTAGGAGCATGTTTCCCAGCCAAGACAAATACCTCTATCATTACTGTAGCAAAACAGCAATGTGGTCATGTGTCTGTTCAGTCTTACTAAGACACTCACAAAGACTGCTACCTGGGCAGTCCAGCTCTAAAATTTAAGGCAAAAACCCCTATAATTACAAGGTCTTTCAGTTCAAATGAAAGACAACAGACCTACAACGAGTGTGGATTATTTAGATGCAATGAAGCTTTAACATTAACCTCACTCTCTAAAATCTCTGGCAAACTAAAAGTTTAATTGTTCCAACTCCTCAGCTTCAAGTTAACAAACCCCATGGCAGTGGATAATGTTCTGCTCTCCTGTCTGTACCTTTATCATCCTGGAAGGTTATTGTTTTCCCTGGTGAGCCTTTGGTGACTGGTCCAAGCAGCGGTTTGGGTGTCCAGAGAGAGTCCGGCCTCTGATGGACCTTTGACACTGAAAGCAGACGTTTGCGCAGGCAGCCCTCTGTCCTGGCGGGCCTGGGGCTGGGGAAGGCCTCGGACTGGAGGCTGTTCCCCATCTTGTTGGCGGGCAGGAAGGAGCACAGAGTTCGCTTCTCACCAGGGGGGTCCTCATAGCAGGCCCTGTGCCAGCAGCTGACCACCGGCTCCGAGGAGAGGCAGTGCACATATGTGATCATCCCCAGCTAAGACCTAAGACCCACCCTCCCCTGCTCTATCCAGGACCAAAGCCCCCAACTCCTCCTCTTTCTTGCACGACCCTCTCTCTCTGGATAAGCACTTGAGGTGGTGGGATGTAGTGGTGACTGTGAAGGATGTGTGGGAGACTTCCCCCCTTGCTCCTAAACCCTCAATGGGCCTCCCCCTCTCTTTCTGGGAAGATAGGACGGACGTTTGGAGGTTTTTGCAACCCACAGGGGACCCAATCCCCCTCTGTCTCCTCCTTTCTCTCTGTTTTTGTCCTTCCTCTCCCTCTCTCAGGGGGTTCTATTGACTTGCATTGATTTGCCTGACAAAGGAAGGCTGTGCGCAGTGTTAGATTTCAAGATTTACCTCCAGAACAAATATTCCACAGAACTATTGCAGCATAAGGCTATTAAAAATCCTGCATGATTACCAGTTTGACGTCTGGCAGAAACCCAGGTAGCTTGCGAAAACAAAAATTTTGACCTCTCCAAAAATGACCACAAAAACTTTCAAAAATACTCCAAAGATGCAGAAATAAGCTTTGAAAAACAAAGAGCATTGCCTTCTTGGAAATACCTTTGGTTAAACTTCTTCTAAATGCTGTGCTCTCCTTTGCTATGACCCAGAAGCATCCAAGAAGATCCACAAAAGGTCAAGAAACCAGGTCATGGCTAAAGATTGTGAGCACCTCATTTGGTGAATTAAAGATGAGGTTAGAAAAAACAGTGTTCAGACAAGTTTGCGATGTCTGAGAGCATCCTCTTTCCCCACCTATCTGAGACAGAGCAGAGCACCAGCACTGTTCAGTGGCATCCACACAGCCTCTCCTCTCTTCTCAGCTCCTCCTCCTCCCTCTTTCCTCTGCTCCTCAACACTGCTGTTCTGTAATCTGTAAACCCAGATTATCCAGCCTCCAGCCCTAGCCTCCAATTGTGACAGACAGACAGACACACACACACACAAATCACAGATGGACAACAGGCTGTAGATAATTAACTACATCACCTCCCATGCTCAAACGCGTGAAGTTCAAGAAGACTTGGCGTGCGGTGTTGTGTGTCAGCTGGTTAACTCGAATGACGCAAACTCAAAGTGTGAAAGAAAGCTGCATATGTGGGAATATCAACCCATTGTCTCAGGTTTACCCTCACCTGACTGGTGCTGCCATGTACAGAGATCCAGCTGAACATATACACAACCTAATTCTCTGAAGTGGACAACACACACACACACCCACGACGAGTTTCAAAGGTTTGAAGAATTTAATTGGAGTTGAGCTAACAGAGTGAGGCACAGATTCTCTGAGAAGCCAAAAACATAAGCAGCAAACAATGAGATACACACAGATTAAAAACCATGGTGAGTGTAGTCCCAAGTGGTAAAAATGTCACACTTACCTGCTCGGTGAGGGTGTATGTGTGATCCCTAATCAGCTTGGCTGTGAGGCACGCTAAGCTTATTAATATGCCTGGATTAACAGTGTGAAGACCAGGATATAGGACTGGACAAAATCCAAGACTGGATACTACAGTGATGGCCCATTAACCAGTGAAAGGTCAACTGCCAGACAAATATGCAGACATAAAAATTTGTATAAACAAGTTCTAAAAAAGAGAAAAATTAAAAGGGGGAAAACTACTTGAGAATACCAAACGCAAATGTCTCCCTCTGGTGGTTGCTAACACCTGTGCCATACAACACAGACATACCCCACAACTATTACTATTACAACTATTTTGACTGCGATAAAATGGCAAAAATGATCTGGTTCTAGCTGCTCCATTGAAAGATTTGCTGCTTTTCATTGTCAAAATTAATATATTTGGGTATATTTGGGCTGTCAGTTGGACAAATCAAGACTTTTGAAGACACCACACCTTAACTTTGGAATAGAAAAATCAGCAGATTTAATCAATAGTGAAAATGATCACTAGCAGCAGCCTCAGTACGCTCAACCTACTGCAACTTTGGGGGAATAGGGAGAGACTGTGTGTGTGTGTGTGTGTGTGTGTGTGTGTGTGTGTGTGTGTGTGTCTGTTTGAGGTTGTTATCCTGCTAAAGCCCCGGCAGACAGCCAGAGGCTAAAACAGCCATTACTGGTGGTTATCATTTCCACAGCATAGTGAGTGAGCCAACACACAAGCTGATTACAAAACCAAAACCACTGCACACCCACCAGAACATAAATGGACAAACCACTGTATACACGCACACACACATATAAAGCAGTGTGTGGACACACGTAGCCCACTGGGCAAAGCCAAAAGATTCTGACTGTGGCCTAAATTTCAGTTAACACTGTTGTTGTCCTAAATCCATAAATACAGACACAGTGGGTCATACAGTTCACACAGAGAACATCATCAGGGGGTGTATAGTCATGCAGACCTGCACGCATAATAGCTAAATAACATCACAACAGGGGGTGTTTTTATAGCAACACACAGACAAACATACATTATTGGCATTTTACAAGCAGGTACATGCCCGTTAGTGGTGGTGACAGTTACACACACATAGAACCAATGTCATGTGTGTCTCAGTTGGCTGTGAATGCTCAGGTCTTGCCGAGACCCAGCATGCATGGCAGTCAGACTCTCACAGCCCACTGCCCACAAATGGGGATTATTACTAGTACGGAGATACAGTATGCGTGTGTGTGTGTGTGTGTGCAAAAGTGCCACAATTGTTGAACAATGCAACATCAATGCTGAGTTCAAGTTAGGACAGTGCACATGGTGTGTGTACCGATGCATTTGTGTTGATGAGCTTATAAACTCTCCTATGTGCCTGTGATCATGTGCACATAGATTGAGTGTGTGTGTGTGTGTGTGTGTGTGTGTGTGTGTGTGTGTGTGTGTGTGTGTGTGTGTGTGTGTGTGTGTGTGTTGTGTCAGTGGGGGGAAGCCGAGGCGGAAGGCTTTAGGGAAGGGACAATGGTAACCACGGATACGCATAGGTCTGAATGGAGTGAGAGGAGCACCTGCACGCTGAGTTAGTCTTCTGTCTGAGGAAGTCATCCACTCACTACAGGGAGTCGGCCATTGTCTTTTCAAACTTCACCCACAACAAGAGTTTTCCAGCATTGTCCCTGGAAACATCACAGCTTAACACTCGCCTCCTAAGAAACTTTGTCTCGTACTAAAAATACAGTAAGGCCCCCCCCATTTTGACGCTGTCACTTTTCTAAACTTCTAAACTTTCCAAAAAGCCATTGTTTTGTAAACTCTTTTCAGAAGACAAAAGAACAGAAATCTCTCATCCTCTATTGGATGAGTTTGACTTGTTTACAGAGGTCAACATCCTCTGAGTTTCCTCTTAAAGTCCCATGCAAATTCACAAGTTTGCATAATTTACTTGTGCAAAACTGCATGATTCATGGACAAAGTGACTTCATTTCCATGCGGGCTATATTGAATATTAGTTTACTTTAAAGTCATCCTGTTTAAAATAGCAGTGCTTCAACACAAGAGGATTAAGCACTTCAGAAATTAGTTGACCAACCAAGGAACAACTGCTTAAACTTAGCAGGGAAGTTAGCTAGATGAGAAGCTGATTAGCAACTAAGATGAGTCTGCTAAAGTATTACTTAAAAATCCACTAATTGGTTAGATTCTAACAGCAAGCATAAGAGGACTAAATGTATTTCCTTAAAAATGAGGACATGTATCTGTCCAGGTTTCTAAAATCCAAGTTTTATTTTCAGTGGTAAACATGAATTGTTCACAGCTCACAAATGGTCCACAACAGTAAGTGGAGTAGAGTTCAAGATGGCCATATTTGACTTTTGTGACTCTCAACACATGGGACTTAGATCAAGATGTTGATGGGAACATGCACAAACATACTAATATCTCAACATGAATATTAAGTAAGTTCAAGTTACCTATAATGCAAAGCTACAGGTCCAGTCCATAGCCATGTTGTGGTATTTCGCAGTGATATTGGCGAGGTCCTTCCAACCTCTCACCATCATTTTAAGGGGCTTTAGAAGCCAGCTAACCTTCACTGAAAACACTTTTTGCCGTCTACATTTCAACACCTCTCTCCTGTTATCCCCACTCCTCTTTTCCCCTCCACTGGAGATAAAACAGCCTGTCACATCGAGTGTGAGAACATCCATCAACACCACTACTCACAAGGCCAGAGGGAAGGTAGCGGGTCGCCCTCGGGCCAAGAGGTCACAGTCTCTCAGACACACAGCACAGGTGCACTGGTTATTGAGGCGCTGTCCTGGTTAACAAGGGAGTGAAGTTTAATGGGATTGTTAGAAAAGTGGTTGTCAACAACTTTGTTAGTTAGGCATGATTTCCAAACTTTTAAAAGTGTTTTGCTTTGTGCTACTTCCTCCAGCATGATGAGATGTTATTTCCTTATGGAGTTGCATAGGATCAGTTATTCACTACCACAATTTACTTCAAGAATTAATAATGCCAACAGCTAGCTTCGTAGCACATGTTATCAGGTAGCACATATGCAAAAATGGAAACACTGAAATAAACATCAACTATAACTAGCTGAAATTTGTCAAGATGTTGAAATTAAGCAAAATGGCATAATCTAATATTTCTGCTTAAATACTGGAGATAAATGTTTCAGATCATAACCCATTTTTGGCCATAACTGTGCTGCACCAGCATCTAAAGTCCAGTCTGATCTGATGTGTAGGTACCATAGTTGGTGAGAATCCTAAGTGAAATATCATGACGGAGTCAAAGTTAAATATAGTTTTAGACATATAGCTATGTGGGTCACTGCCCTGTAGGCTGAACCTGACAAGGCTGCCCCAGAGAAAAACCACACCGAGCTCCTGCTGTCTTCACAAGAGTGTGTAGAACTCATACACACACTCCTGGAATTCACTTCACACATACATGCGCATACACAGATGCTCACAAACATCTCTACATGATCAGTATCTCGTTCAATTAAAGTTCAAATATAGATGGTGTAATATAGACCCATTTTCAAGACATGATCCAGCACGTGCCAGCATAAGACACAAATACATGCCAAAACATGAGGCTGGAATTGGTGATACTGTGTTCTGCATATTCAGGTAACAGCTTCTCATTTTCATCTGGAGTTGACCATCACTTTTGCTGCTTAAAATGGCAACAATAACACCAGCAGCAGATTATATCCATTGTCACTTGTTTAAGTTGATTCCGTAACAGCTATAATAAAACTGTTGGCTGGTTGTCATACTCTCTGCAAGCCAGAGTTTGTAGCAAATATTCATATTTAATCCACATATTTTAAATCTTGTCAGATTATAGCTACACACTGGGAACATTAGTTAGGCTGCCACTAAAGACTACAGAGATCTTTTTCAGCCAACAAAAGCTTTGAAATTGAATCTTTTAGTTATTCATAACTCTAGTTACTCACAAATGTTGAAAGCTAAACTTTAGATACAAAAAGAGACACAGTTGCAACAAACAGATATTCTCATTATCAGTTAATCTGCTGATTATTTCCCTGATTAAGCAATTAAAATGCCAGAAAATAGTGAAAAATGTTCTTAAAGTCTAATGGTGATGTCTTCAAATGTCTTTTGATCAACCACAAAACTAAAGGATATTCAATTAGAAAAGGCAGCAAGTTTGAGTATTTGAGTAAGTAGAACCAGAGAATATTTGGCATTTTTGATCAAATAATTAATTATCAAAAGAGTTGAAAATAAAATTTCTGACAATTGACTTAGCGATTATAGTTTCAGCTCTACTGCATTCAGAATTTAAATAGGAATAATGCTATTCAACAAAAGTTAAAAGTCTATTACTGAACAAATGAATAACATTCAGCCATTAAATAAGCCTTAGTGCTTCACATTATTACTTACACAAAACTTATTTAAACTGGATAACTGTTCAGGGTACTTCATATAGTCCAAGTGCACACTTCACAGCATCTGTGTACAGCTCCAACAGCACATCTGCACTTCCCCCAAAACATGTGAAGCCGATATAATGCTCACACATCCGAGTGGCTGAAAACAAACCAGGGAACACTGGCCCAAGTTCTACTCAGCCAAAGACATGTTCTTCCAGATTGGACATGGCCCGAGCTGCCCTTAAATGACCTCACAACAAGGAGGTCGCATGAATCCTCTGTAATGTGTTTGCTCAACAGGGCTTACATTCACTAACATGGACAGAAATGTTGCACTTCTATAGCCATCACACTGCAGGAAACCTCCAATTTGGGTAAGAATGAGGTTTCCAAAGTCACTCCAACTAATCCCTACTCAGTCCCATCTAATGTCCACTTTCTGGGCTAACACATTCTACTAGAGTGGAGCTCAAGTGCAGAAATAACTTATGTAACATACCAAAAGCCATACCAAGTGGTCTGGCCAGCTAGCAAAGGGCTTACACTAAAATGCAAGGCTTTTCTGACGGGGGGTGGGGAGTGGCCAAAACAGATGAAAATCCACTCTGGCCACAGCTGGATGTGGAGGAATGTGGGCTGAATGTGTGTCACATCTGCCCCAACTGAGGGTACTTGTTTAAATCATAACATAAGCAGACATTCTTTAAGTGGAAAGCGGTGTAGAGTTATTTACTCAATCACAGTGTTTAATGTAATTAAACACAGAATATTTGGGTCAGTTTGTCGTTTCTTCTGGAAGCTGGAAACCCAAACTGAAAGTCTTTAACTGCAGCTGATAGAGGGAAGGGGGTCCAAATGTAACTTGATCTAAGTATGACAATTCTTTAAGGGGATTTGAACATGTTCGAGGGAAAAGAGCTTCCTGATGCCATACAATTCAAACATACCAAATTAAACCAGACTATCTTGTTTAAAAATGGTAGATCACTTCATCTAACAAAAGTGAATTTTGGTCTCCAACACAACTCCCACATCTGTTTCTCTCTATATTCCAAATCTGACCAGACTCACATAGTGTGGAAACTGTGTAAGTGACAACATAAATTACTGATAAACTGAAATACTGCCACTAATAGTTGTAGTTTTCAGTTTATATTACCTCATTTCTGGATGTCATACATCTACAAGCTACAGAAAGAGAAAATTCTGTGGGCTCACAAAGGGGATGATTTCGTTTTCTTTCTGAGACAAGAGTAGTTTAGACAATTTAGAAAGACGCAGGACCATTTTCTTACTCATTTTATTGCATGTGTAGGCCTGGAGTTCCCACATATTTTGTTTTACTTAGAAATGCACGTTTTCCAAAATTTGTGTTATTTCCTGCATTTAAAGAGTTTGTTTTGTACAATACAATTTAGGCTGACTGTAGCTGGGCAACACAAGCACAAACTAGGCCAAATTGAAGGTTTTTCTTCACAATAACTACCACCTAAAGATGTCAACAACTTTAGGCGTATACTTACAGGAATAAAAGGATCAACATGTTTTTCTTTCAAGTATTTTCCAACACTTTGTGCAATAAACAAACTTTTCAAGAGTGGCGCATTATCATATCCATGGTTACCGCTATGTACTAGAAAAATCATTGTTGTCGCTGCTTCAGAATTTTATGAAATATCATGAAGTCGCAATTACACGACTCTGGGAAGGCTTTTAGTTTGACACTGAAGACACGTCGGCGGAACACTCCAGTGCCCTGGTGACATGCAAAAATCTCAGAGGAAACAGTGATATCAGTTTTGTTCACATTTCATGATATTCAAATTCACAAATGTAAGTTTGAACAGAACCCTATGGCTTTAAACTGAGAGCCATAATAGGTAAAGATCCCAACATGACGTTCTTACATCTGTGCATCAACTGGCATTTCTTCAACAAAGCAGACCAAAACTCCTGATGCCAAGTTGCCAACTGCTGTGCTGCATCAACAGAATATCATCTACTGGACATCTTCATGCCTTTATCATTAACACATGGCTGATGGTGAAGTCAGCGTTTGTGTGCGTGCGTAAAACAAAGAGGGAAGAGCTTGAGTCATACAGTCATGCAATAAGCATGAAGTTTATTATAATATAGCTTCAATGAAATAGAGTGCATGAGAATAGAAAAAATGCAAAATGAGGTTGCCAGTGAAAGAGGAGCCAGTTTACCTCTTATCTCACTTTTAACCTGGTCAGTCAAGTAATAGCCAACACATGGCCCCACTCTGCAGGACAGCAGCACAGCAACTGCTGCGTTGCCAGCTGTTACTGTGAACAACACACACAAGACACACAACACACATCACTCGCCTCCGGTAGAATACACTCCCTAGTTTAAGAAAGCAAATTCAAAGCTCATATAGCGAGCTGCATAGAGAGGTTTTAATACTGGCACCTCTTTACGTTTCCCCAAAGTCAAGAACTGGGTAACTGGGAGGAAGAGCGATCAAAAAGCAAAGATAGAGAGAAAAAAAAGGAGAGGTGGGATTAAAGTCAGTGAACCTGAACAAGTCAGAAAAAGAACAAAGGAAGAACTGATTAAAGAGAGAAAGAAGGAGGGTTTCCCTTCACTAAAGAAAAACACATGAGGAAGGATATTATGTGCAGGAAGACGCTGTGACAGAGATTACTTTCCACACAGAGGAGAGAGATGGAGTTCAACTTTTCTTTGTCTCAGAAAGTCTGGGGGGAAAGTCCCACACTCACACTGGGGTGATGCAAACACATTGATGTAATGTACACACACACACACTTACCTTTCAGACAGAACATGGCTCCTCAACGAGTTGAAGACAATGTATCCACAAGAAACAAATACCTGTTTCTCTATCTCTTCTTCCTCTTCCCAGATTTCCCTCTTTCTCGCCCTCCTTTCCTCTCCCTCTTTCCCCGTTTCTCTACACTGCTTGGTCAAAGCGTTCACGCACAGACACACAGATCCTGACACATGCACTCGTCTCTCCCATTGCCTCTCTCGCCATCTCCCTCCCTCCCTTTCTCCCCTCACGCACAAACACACACACACACACATACACACACACACACGTACACGCTCTGAGTGGCAGCTAGCCAACTTCTACACCGCAGGAAGCTGCTTTGTAACCCCCCCTCCTTTCTGTATCCCCCCTCTCTCTCTCACTGCATCTCTGAATGTCCCTCCACCACGCCGACCTCCCCATCAGTGTTTAGAGGTAGAGAGTAGAAGCCCAGCCTTAATCTGACATCCCTTGTTCAGTGTCATTAATGCAGATACAAAATTTTACATACAGGCAAATGTATATATATATATATATATATATGTCAATGAATGTCTTTAAAATCTATGCTCTTATTAGGGCAGGCCAAAATAATATAGTTAAATTACAAAAACACACTCAGAGGGTGAGCTTCGTTAAGGGTTGTGATTGTAGAGAATCTGGGCAGTCAGCAGTTCAGAGGGAGGCAGGGGGCCCCGGCTTCAGGCCTATCCATTGTGCGCTGATCAAACATAATCGCTTTAATCCCCACAGTTCAACTGTTTGTTATCAGGAGCAGCGACAAGCTCGTGCATCCCATAACCTCCACGCAGGCCGCTCTGAATTACTATCAGCAACTGACTCTCTCTCACTGTGAGAGACATTATCAAGACAAAATACCATTTGCCATTTGGGTGTTAATGTGATGCTCTCTAGCTTGTTAAAATTTAAAAGGGGTACAACAGCAGCAGCTCTTACTGTAGATCACTTAAAGTGAGAAAAGAGCACAGTGGTGTAGGCTTTAGTGCCCTTACAAAATAACTATGGTAAAAACAAAGCAGAGAACCAAAATCACACAGAAGCTAAAAAGAGATTTTTTTAGAAGTAAATGAGTAAATAGAAGAGAAAGTTGTTGTAGTTTTGTTGAAAAAGTAGCAATCCAGGATTTTGTGATTCAAAGTTTGCAACGCCATCTTTTTTAAACCTTAAAAGGACAGGATATAAGTAACCTCATCAAAAAAACATCCAATGGCGAATCAATACACAATTCACACTTTAGCATAAGTGTCCTTTAATGGGGTTGTGTTGTGCCAAAATGTGAACACAGTGACAACAGCGAGGAAATGTGTCAACTCAAAGTTTGGCTTACTCCAGATCAGATAGTTGAATACAAAATGCTATTGATTTCCAATGAGGCTCTCTAATGGCTTTCTCTTACACTGCAAAAACATAGTTGGTTACTGCTTCAAGGACTCCTGAAACTTAAAGGTAAAATCCACTCTACCCTCATTAAGCAAGATACAAACTGGGCTGAGAAAGAGTTTGACTTATTAGGAGTATGCAGGTTTCATTTATTAATCAAACACCACATCCACTCTTATCCTGATCAGCGCGTCAAACTCTAATCAGCGGAGTCACAAACTCACTTTGACGGAGCACCTGGTGACATCCTCTAATCGCACATTGCTAATTTTTTGGTAAGTGATCCGTGAAAACTCAATGCTTAAAATTTGCATTAACTTCTATTCTGAAGCCAATATTTATCATGTATCACAGATACCAGCATAACAAAGACAAAATAGAATATATTATTAGTATTTTACTTTACTTGAAGCACACGATGAGCAGTCTTAAACAGTGGGTGTTATGGTTTAGCACCATCATGTTAACAACACTATAACCTTTCATGCAAAATGTTTACAATAATTATAGCAATTTAAACAGTTGATTGAAGCGGAATGAAATTATGAAAAATTATGTTCATACTATTACTGCAATTTATTTTATCATAAAGCGTTATAAAAGGCTTAAGGCCAATGTATACTTCTGCACTGAGTCTACGCCATAGCCACGCCGCCATGAGCATTTACACTTGTGTCTGCGTTGCACCGCCAAAACACTTGTTGGCTGCTCTTGTAGTCTTTCCAAATGTTTCTGAACTGAATGGATCAAATTGTTATAGTGATCAAGTCATTTTTGTGGGTCGTGATCCTGACAAAAATGTATCCACCGTTTTACATCTGCTTCTATCACAATGTTAAGTCTATGGGAAAATGTCTAGTGAAACTTCAAAGCACAGAGCACTTCCTGGTGGCTTGAAGGAAATGTATTGCTACCAAACTGACAAATCACAGTTCTGGCGGTCTGTGTTGCTGCAACATGTAGTTACATTTACACATGGTGTAGGATACAGCATAGATTCAATGCAGAAGTATAAATTGGCCTTTACAGCGGCATTCAAACTACACTTCACATTGGGTTATAGTAGTTTATATAGTTATCTATATATTTGATAATGATGGGCTTAATAGAAAGTCTTTACTCTTACTCTTCATCAGGTCTACTGTCTGACAATGAAACATACTACACCGGTTTGTACGAAAAGCAGTTACTTTTTGGGCATCCAAAAAACTACAAAATAAAGTCCAAATAACAGCGGTATAATTATAAGAAAGAAATGTGACAGCAGTACAATATTTCAAACATACATTTGTAAAAGATGTACTGTCCAAGGGTGTGTGTGTGTGTGTGTGTGTGTGTGTGTGTGTGTGTGTGTGTGTGTGTGTGTTATGAACATGTTAATCCCACACCAGCACGCAGGCTAAGATAAGTCTGCCTCAACCAGATGTCACCAATTACAGTCTGATTGGTGTGAGTGTGTGCGTGTGTGACACGGAGCGCCTCTGCAAGGGTAAGTGCATTAAATGAGAATGCCACAAAAACACAACCCTGGAAATAATCAACAATTAAAACGCACACAAATCCCCGAATAGATCCACCTAACCAGACAATAAAACCTGACTTCATCAAACCTCCACCTTAACTGGCTGCTTGTTTGCCCAAATGGATTTAACTTTAACCTTCACCATGAAGCCCTCAACTCTGAAGAAACACTTGTGGTCTGCCTAATGACTGCTTATACAAAGTGGAAGTGGTAAGAGCAGGGAGGTGGAATTTCTCCCCTATTTTTAACCCATCATGTTAAGAGCCTTTTTGTTTGCCCTCTTTCATATAAAGGCCAGGGCCAGCTACTTGACTGTATTAAGGACAAATACTAATTTCTTATTCATAGAGGACGTAGCATGTAGCTAAGTGACATTTAGAGTTTCCATCCACCCGTTTTCCACCTATTTTTATATGATTTTTTAATTTTATTTTTATTTTTTGAGTGAAAACACAGAAAAAAATGTGAAATATCCCCCAAACAGTTTTAAGCTTGCCTGAGGAGAAAAACTTGGGGTATCACCCGCGGGTCCACGCCTACAACATGATGCCCAACAACTGGCTATACACACCGATCTGAAACACTCGGACACCAACGCAGAAACGCCAATACCTGCTCAAGGTACCAGCAAAGCCGCACAGACTTTAGGTGGTTAGTGCCAAATGACATCACCTTCATCAGGTATAAACTGTAGCACTGAACACAACCAACAAATTACAACCACAAACAAACCCAGAAACCCAGTATTTAAGAAACATGTTTCAAATGTTTCAGACTCTAAATCAGGCAAAGATGATTTGGGACCCATGCTGCAAACCTAAAGGGCTACTAGGTAGACACCTAAATATTCGAAGCAAGATCCCCAAACGTGAACAGTTGGAGCATTTACTAATTCAATCAAATATTTCCTTTCTAGGATTAACAGAAATGTGGTTAACTTATTCATCACCCGAGGCAGCAATAACAATACTTTAGAAAGGACAGGGGTCAGGGGAAGGGAAGGGGGTTATATTATATGTTAAAGACACCTTTAAATGCAATAAGATTGAATGGCCTGACGATACCAACCTTGAGTGTGTAGGAGACATTATACTTTCTACAGAAATTACATTCACAGTCATATGTATATATTGTAAACCATCAGCTAAATTAGATTTTTGCAGCAACCTTAAAACACTTATCAATCTTACTAATGTGAAAAAAGAGTAAATATTAATGATGATGATTTCAATATTAACTGGGACAATAAGAAAGACCTTAAACAGATAACTGATCATTGTAATTTGGATCAATTAATTAAAATGCCAACCCGACTAACTAACCGCTCCAAAAGAAGAATAGATTTAATGTTTACAAACAAACCTGAAAGAATTACTAAAACCTCCAACCTTTTACCTGGTCTGTTTTTCAAAAATTCTGTTCAAGAAATATCTCGATTATTCACCCCATCTGAAAATGTTTCTTTTCCTGTTAACTTCACACAGCCTATATTTATGATAAAAGAAATTACGGAACCAGATGTGGCCTCTATCATTGATGAATTAAATAATTCCAAAGCTAAGGATGAGTTCGGATTGGACACAAATTTCATTAAACTGCACAAAGAGTCTCTAGTATGCCCTATTACACATATGATTAATCTATCAGTTAACCAGTCTTGTTCCACCAGATTGGAAGGTGGCCACGATTACACCAATTTTTAAATCAGGGAGCAGATTAGATATTAATAATTACAGACCAATCAGTATTCTTCCTGTTATATCTAAAATTATTGAAAAATGGATAGCAAAACAACTAATAAAGCATCTGAATAAATGTTGTTCCCCTCTGCATCCCATGCAATTTGGCTTTCGTGCCTATCATTCAACTGAAACAGCTGTTAATGTCTTTATGTCATTAGACATACATTCTGTTGTTGGTGCTGTTTTCCTGGATCTGAAAAGGGCTTTTGATACTGTCAATCATCAAATACTCCGGTACAGATTAACAAACTTCAATTTCTCCGAACAAGTCATCAGCTGGATGAACTCGTACTTAACCAACAGAACACACTGTGTCTCGGTCGACAATATTAAATCTCCTCACCTCGAATGTCCAGTAGGAGTCCCCCAAGGCTCTATACTTAAACCAATTCTGTTCTCCTTATACATCAATGACCTACCTATAGTATGCCAAAATATCAATATATTAATGCATGCATGACACAGTAATCTTTACACATGCCAAAACTGATCAAGAAGCCTCACAATCTCTTACATCTGCACTGACCCGTGTACAGGAATGGCTCACAAAATCATGTCTACTATTGAATCCTAAAATAACTGTTTGTATGATGTTTTCTAAGCGGCCGATTGAAAGGACACACTCAAATATATTCTTGAAAGAAGAAGAACTACAGATAGTAAACAAATTCAAATACCTTGGCATTGTACTAGATCCCACACTGTCCTTTAAAAATCATGTCAAAAGGCCTTCAAAAACTGTTAAATTTAATCTCTCCAACTTTAGATATATTTAGACCATCACTCTCATGTAATACAGCCAGAATGTTTCTTCATTCCATGATCCTTTCTAATATTGAATACTGATTTACAAACTGGTCACTTACAAATGCCACAACACTCGAACCAATAGTCACTCTTCAAACGAGCCTTAAAAATCTTTGATAGAAAACCGCTTTCATATCATCACTGCTTAATCCTGAAGAAATATATAACCTGCTAAGCTTTGAAAATTTTCTGAAGTTCAAAGATGCCTGTGCTATATGTTAGATCCTACATGGACTTGCCTCACCCCCACTAAGTGAGTACATTAAATTGAAAATAACAGGAGGTGGCAGAACCGTAACCAGGGCTTCCACGAGAGGTGATTGTATGGTGCCTTACAGACGTACAACATTTGGACAATATGTATTGTCAATTAAAGGGTCAGAGATCTGGAACAAGTTACCGGCTGCTGTGAGGGAATGTCCGACTTACCACAGCTTTAAGAACCAACTCAAACAATGGCTCAAGACACATCAAATTTGTGACCACTAACATACTTTGCTGTATTTTATGGGTTTGTTTATTGTTGTATTGTTTATGTATGTGTAGGTTTACCATACCAGATCCAGCACTTTACTGCATTAAATAGCACTTTAACATAATTAAAATGTACTTCATGTAAATAGAATAGCACGTTACTGCGTATGTGTATATGTGTGTGTCTGCCGTACTAGATGCAGCACCCTCCTGCACTAAACTGCTCTCAAACAAAATTAAATTGAACATTATTTCAAAAACAGCACCTTAAATTACATAATCCCTGTCTGCTAACTGTGGTGTCTTTTACATTGCTGAAAAGCTAAGATGTCCATTAATATGCACTGTCCCTTTTAAATAAAAAAAAATAAAGAAATTAAAAAAAATTGGAATAAAGTGCAATAAAAACAGACTTAATTACTGAATTAATCATGACCTACATGAAGCATGTGACTTAAACGTATACCAGTGGTTCTCAAACTTCTTCTGTGACTCCCCCCTTCAGAAGCCAAGAAAAGTTCAGAAAAGTTTGATAAGTCTTTGGTGTATTTTGGTTGCATTTAGTATTGTATGTATTTTCAAAGTTATGTATATATTATTATGTAAATCCTCATCCTTTTTGTTCAAGCTGTGAAGTCTGATTTAGTCTGTTTTAAAAAACTGTCTTCTTCAGGACATTTTAGCACTGGACTGCGTGGCAACACAGGTCTTCTGGTTAAATGGCAGTCTCACAGTATAACTACAGGATATAAAGACCGCATTCAAAGGCATTCCAACTGACCGCTGTGGTCGTTTTCCAAAATACAGTCTTTGTCTACAAAAAAAACACTATCATAAGGGCTGACTTGTGTCGAAGGCCACATATTAGGCAATATCTTATCTTATACGTCAGTCAGAAACTCAGTGTACCGTGCATCGTGTATTGTTTCCGGTGCAGCACAAGCATGACATGTTGTTTCTTTACAAGATAAAACTAAACATCACATGCAGCAAACGTAACACTTCGCTAACACAAACAGTTAAGACACGCAATGAGAAGGAATCTAGAATTAGAAAAATCTGATCCTACCCTCCCTCTCTCAGCTAAAACATATTTATCAGTGAGCAGCAATTATAAAGAAGACACATCGTATGACAGAAAAATATGATTGGATTTATGCTAAAGGCGACTGGAAAAAGATCATCTACTTCCACATGACATCCTCACAGCTCATGTATTTGGATTATAACTCTCACCTCTGTTGGGACAACATAAATGCATCCTATCAACATAAGCCCTCTATCCTCTTCCAACTGAAATCATGTTTCTAAATATAATCCCTTATTTTTCATCTACATCGCCTTTTCATCAGAGTCAGGACATTACATCCCATAATAGAAAAGGTAATAGGATACATACAATATGATACAGAAAAGGTGGGTGGTGCAAGTCAGATATTTAGTGGATTTTAGTGGTAAATGCGAATTAATGCGATTTATTACAGGCTGAAACTCGTCTGCGACGTGTAGCAGGCTTTGTAGGGGTTTCAGCATACAGTAGATCTGATCTGGGATCAACTAATAGAGACATTAAATTGAGGTTATGTGGGTCAGAGAGAAAAGGATTTGACTTACCTGAAAAGCATCATGTCAGCGCATATAAGAGAAAGACAGAAAAAAAGGTGATTAGAAACAGTTTAAGTTTAATTGTATCTTGCGTGTAACTGTATATTTCTGTGTACAGTAGGAGTGTGTATATGCACTGGGCTGTGAGCCACATCACCAGATTTCCACGTCTGTCTTTTAATGAGGCCTTGCTGGTTTATAAACCCCCCCCAACAGCAAATTTTCATCTGCTAATCTGGATTTACATGCAGACTACATAATGATGACAAGTGTGTATCGCTGTGTGTTTGTCCATTCCTTAGCTCATCCAAAACTCCCCCAAAAAGACTGTTATGCAAGACTTTAGTCTCCACTGAATACTCTTAAATTTCACTATGTATCTCACACAGACAAATATATCCTAAAAGACTCTTTTCATACAGTCTAGTCTCATTAATGGCATTTTATAATGCCATTAATGAGACTAGATGACCCATTTCTGGTTCTGGCCGCTGGTATAATATTTAGGTTAATATGTTGTTGCCCTAAATGTGTAAATGAAGGTCAAAAATAGAAAGTCACAGTGACATACTGTAGATACAATAAAGCAAATCACACACAAAATTCAACCAAACACTAAATCCCTCAATCCCACTTGCATGTTAACACGGTACACTGCCACTTGCCAAAAAAGGAAATCTCAATAAATTAGAATCAAGAGTCATGAAGTTCATTTCATGCAGTGACTTGCTGTACACAACACATGCAGCATATAGTAATATAGTAAGAAGCTGTAAAGTAATCATGTAAAGTCCAGATCCAGCCCGGGGCCTGACTGTCTGATCTATTTCTTGACATGGCCTTCCAGAACAGCCATCAGGCCTGCCCGTTGATTGATTGAGATATACAGCCGTACAGGGGGGAGATCAATAGGTTTTGATTGAGGAGATTGATCAGGTCATTGTGTGCCTGGAGTAAGAAAGAGAGAGGAAAGGAGACAGTAAGAGGAGGGGGGAGTTCAAAATATTGATGGAGGAGTCTGAGAGAAGACTATCACCTCTTTTTCACCGTTACTTAGCTGTTGCCACCTGCAGGCTTCGGGGCCTTATGATCAGAGCTTTTTCTCGAATGTGTCCCAATTCTACATTACATACAAAAACTAAAGTAGGTTTCCAGTACGTTATGAAGATGTCAGTATGCATACTAAATACCCTTGATTTTTGTGTGTGCTGTTGTCCCCACAACACATTGTGCAAAGAAAAGTCAAAAAGTAAAAAAAAATATGGATAGCGGTTAGAGAAGTTCAAGGAACATCTCATAAAACTAGACAGTATTAGATCTTTGGGGCATCCTGATGGAAAGAAAATAATAATACACCAGTCACAACTCAGTATTGTTGATCCACCTCAACTTGCCAGATCTTTACCAGAACAGCCAATAGCAGCCTGTGTAACAGACGGCTCTCTTACACATGATTGGTTCAGAGTTACCCCAATAGGAAGGTCAAACTGAACCACACCAGGAAACACTCTCTTGCACACCCGTTTCCTTGGCAAACGAGGCAAACACCCAACCAGTCAAGCTGGAGGCTGCGTCAAAATTGCAGCTTTAGGAGCCACAGGCACTCATTTTAGGGCTATATTTACACACAGGCACGGTGCGCGGCTGCCCATGTGCTTGTAATGGGTCCTGGCAAGCTTGTGGAAGCAAGATCCAGATGTTATAAATACTTCAGGTTCAAACTAGAGAGGTATTCTTATGAGATGTTTCCTCTGGTGGTGTGCAGTGTGCATATGTGTGTATGCTTGTATGTGCGCTCTGGATGGAATAGTTTTATACTGACCTGTCTCTGACACTGTCTCAGGCCTAGAATTAGCTAAAAAAAGATATAGACTGTGTGTATAACAGAGAGACACAGAAAGAAAGAAAAAAGGTGTGGGGGGTAGAAAGAAGCACAGTAGTCTTTGGGGGGAAAAAAAGTCTAGTAGTCAAATAACACAATATGGATTGATGGATTAGCAGACTGACTTCTCTCCATCTCAAGATGTGCTGTTAGCTGATATAACAAAATCAATAAACACCTCCTTCCTTCCTTTAAGATTTAACAAGTAAATGTTCAATTACCATCGAACGAACTGACCATTTTGGATCTGCTTCCAGACTCTACCTCCTACATAATCAACATGGAAAATCAAACTATTATTAAATTAACAGTGAAGGGATTAAAATTAGATGTGTCAATAAGCCATGAGGGAGAAAAAGATAAGGTAAGCTGATAGAAGAATCAAACAGAAAAATAACATGGAGTATAGTGCATTCAGATTAAGATTTGGCTGCACACTTGACAAAACCAATGCATGCAAACACACATGCAGATGAATTTAATAATAAACATTAATGTTTTTGGTTTACAACTTACATACACACACGTTTTACCATCTGACATAATGCGGTGAACATCTAAAGCCTTGGTTTTAATGACGACATTCCAAAACGGTGACCGCAGCTTCTACCCTTTGACTCTACCCTTTGAAAATGTGAGGACCTCAAAACATGCCAGCCATGTGCAGCCCTGGTCTGTTTTGGGAAGGGGCAGGTTAAGAGGTGGTATGAGTGACTAGTAGGATTGAGACATGCAATAAACGACACCAACAGCAACTAGCTAGATCCACATTCCTGTGAGGCAACAAAGTGGCAACTTGTGCTGTTTGCAACTGTTGACTTTGCTCATCCGCATCCTAGCTGCAAAATGTACCTGGCTACGGGAGCAGTTTAGCGCCAA
>NW_024044283.1:0-31803 GCF_014851395.1 Micropterus salmoides
TTGCAGATCTATCATGACAAACCATCCTCGGATTGGATGTGACTGATGATGGCGGGGATGGTGAGCATCCTGAACCCTGAATCTCCCTCAGAGATTGGTTCAGGGACGCGATCCAAAATCGACGTACCCTCCTCCTTCTTGGGAACTAAGTATCGCAAATGCCTCTCCCTGTTTTGCCGAGCTGGAACCTGCTGACGACAGCATCCACTGCTTCTCCTTCCCCTGGATGCCCGAGAGGTTGAGCCATAGATGGCGCTCCGTAGCCACCAACGCCATGGATCGGCCGATGGAACGGGCCGTTTCTTTGGTCACACGGAGAGCTAAGTCCGTCGCTCTACGGAGCTCAGTCAGGTCCTCCTCAGAGGGACCTCCCCCTAAGTCCAGTCCCGAAGGAGATTGGCCTGTATGCCTGCAAGACAGCCATCGTGTGCAGGCTAGCACCAGCTTGACCCACTGCCATGTAGGCCTTGCCCACCAAATCTGACATCATCAGACGACACGGCTTGGTGGGGAGTGCCGGCGTCCGGAGGCGAGGTTGGGAGAGAGGTAGCTCGCAAGCGCTTCCTCCACCCGTGGCATCGCTCCGTAGCCGTGCTGTCTGACATCCGTCACGTTGCCGTAGTCCAGCCGGGGGACATAGACAGCCGTGCAGAAAAGGGTATGTTCGAAGATCTACACAACTCGTTGTGTACAACTCGTTGTGTAGATCTGGAAAAAATGGTAAGGGCCGACGCGGGGGTGGCCTCGGTGTTGCAGAAACCGCTCATCTAGTTTACTGCCAGCCGGAGGCTGCTGCACAGCCTGTGGCCAATCAATATGCAGCTTGGCCGCAGCCCGCGTCACCACTTCCAACAACTCCTCGTGTCCCTGCGAGGGCTGATGACTTTCCGTCTCCCCGAAGTCATTCTCCACAATGCTAAGCACACACAGGGCGCATCCGACCATCCTCCAGGAAGAGAGCCGCTCGAGACCTCAGCACCCTCAGGGGCAGGGCCTCACAATGGTCGCAGGCGTCTCATGCCTGGGCATGCAACATCCCCAGGCATGAGACGCACATTCCGTGGGCATCACGTGATGAAGCGCTGACAAGGGAAGACACACTGTCGGAATCGTTTCGACATGATCTCTGCTGCTTCGCTCGACTTCAGGTAAGATGATGATCCTTCAATAGTGGAGCTTCCAAACATAACCAGAGTGCCTGCTGAATAGAAAGAAGCTAATGTGTCCTGTGTGCCGGCGTGCTTATATACGCCTCTGGTTACGCCATCACACGCTACCGTTCTAGCAACACCAATAGGATTGGAGTAGTTTCATTCATAGTTTTGCCCTGCCACGCCCAGAGGTGTTCCCATAGTGTCGTCACCGACGCAGTTCGAGTTCCCTCGAAGGGGAACGACAGTGATGCTGGCTCAGAGCCTTGTACAGCGGGTCTATGTCTCGGTTTTTACTGAGAAATCGAATCTGGAAATTGACAATCAATTCATAACATGACTTGCTAGGTGTCTAGCAAGGGATGCAAATGACAGGTTATGTATCGGGTAACACTTTATTTTATCCCACTCTATTTAGCGTATAGAAGCAGTATACAAACAATGAATTGTCTATAAAACACTATAATGTAGTTGTAAGCAAATATAAGCTTCTATAACAGATGAATGACTGACAGTAACAATGCAAAGTAATATAACACATTGTAAAAGTTTATAGGAAAAATGTACATGAAATAAAATGTGATGCATTTATTTATTATATTTATAGTAATAATAATTGTAAATATTGTATGTATTTATTTATCTATTTATAAATAATTATCTTTCACTCCCCATGACAACCGAGAAAACTCAGTGCTGATGAAGACCATGAGATGCAGATCTCCAGAAGAAATTTAGCGAGCAGAAATTTAATTGAGATATTTTTTGTCGCAAAGATCAAGAATAATCCCTTTTGCTCAACATGCTTACATGAGTTTTAAACACATTTTGTTTATTAATTTGAAACTAAAATGTGTGTCCATTTAAAATGTTTTATCAATTATCAATTATTTGTCAATTGTTATAAGATAGATAATTCATAGAAAAAGCTATAATAAACACATGAAAAAGGTGCTTATATTTGCTTACAACTATTGTGTACAACTAGTTGTGTGCACGCACCCAGCGTTTTAAATCTGGCACAAATTCCATATTCAAATACAACGAGGCATCAGATTAGAAAACAATAAAAAGCTTCTAGAAAATCTGAACTAAGAAACATCAGCAGTGTGAGATAAAAGACACATACCACTTTTTTCACAAACTGGTCATGAATGGTGTCTTCCAAAACAGTCTGCCAGCTGCGATGCAGTTCTCTCCCTTGTTGAAGAACACTGAGCTCATGCCCTGAAATACACAGATAGCACAATGGGGTTGCCTCTGCAGCTAAATCAAATGTGTGCAAATGACTGAAAAAATAAATAATAAATATGCTCCTATGAATGCACTTACCATGCGCACAGCTTTGTCCAAGTCACAGTCACAGAAGATGATGAGAGGGGATTTTCCTCCGAGCTCCAGAGACACTTTCTTCACGTTACTGACTGCACAGCTTCACATGGAGGAGAACACAGACACACAAAGATCAGCTGTAAGGTTACATTTTGTTTAGATGAGAGTTTTGTAAATGTGCTTTACCTCTCACCTCTTCATGATGTGTTTACCAATTTCAGTGGAACCCGTGAAGCCCAGTTTACGGACGTCAGGATGGTCAGACAGACGCTGACCCACCAGAGCACCTAGAAGAAGCACGAGTTCTACTAGAAGAGTCAGGCTCATGTGAAGCTTGACTTGAGTTGCTCGTAGCATGAAACACTGTATTTTAATTTTAAAAACATTTACTTGTGAGTGTTCCTACCTGATCCAGGAAGAATATTAATAACTCCTTTGGGCAGTCCTGCCCTTGCTGCCAACTCAGCAAACTTCAGTGCTGTCAGAGGAGTCACCTGGAAACAAATGACTGTTTTTAGCCAAGCTAGCAGCAGGACTAAATGGATGGCAGTTGACCAGTCCACCACTTTGCTCCAGACTGAAATAAAACCGTTGGGTGAACTGCCATGACCATGTGTATTGACATTCGTGTTCCCCAGAGGATGAATCCTAATTCATTTGTGGTGATCCCCTGGCTTTACCTCTAGCTCCACTCGCAGGTCAAAGTTTTACTTATCGTATGAAATCTCAATATCTCCTTGATAGATTGGCACAAAATTTGGTTCAGATATTCATGGTTACCAGATGATGATTCCTAGTGACTCTGGTCATTTAGTCTTGTATGGACAGAGCCTGGTTGCCAGAGTGGAGGCTGACCTGTGCAGGTTTGAGGACTATTGTGTTTCCAGCTGCCAGGCAGGCTGCCGTCTTCCAGGCCAGCATCATCAGAGGGTAGTTCCAGGGAATCACAATAGCACACCTCTGAGAAGAAAGAAAGGGAAGGGGGGTGAAACAAGTGTTTGTTTATAACTGTAATTGAAATATATTTGTAATATAGAAAATAAACATTGGGATGACTTGATCCAAGGCAGTAACTTTAATTGCTGAAAAATAAGATGAAGTACTGTATACTGTATATTGATCTTAATTGAGCCGCATGGAGAAATGCAATCCTGTGCTATAATCACCCAAATTTTACCTGCTCAACATACGTATGTGAGTCTTATCATACAGACATGTAAGTCCTTAAAAAATCCACACATCTATCTCTCACCCTATTGGTTCCTTCTTGGTGAAGGTGAGGTTACGGTTGGGCCTGGCCTGGTTGATGGGGATTGTGCTGCCCTGTGAAAAGAGGGAAAAGATTTATTTCCATGTTATCTATTATTCTATTGATGATAATCCAAATACTAATATAACGGTGGTACTGTTCATGAAAGTTCTATTTCATTTTATGAGTGACACTGGCCTTCAGGCTTTAAAAGCGGCTGTCTTACTTGGATCTTGTCACACCAGCCAGCGAAGTAGCGGAAGGTCTGGATGGACATGCCTACGTGAGTCTTTAGCGCCAGAGTGTAAACTGCTCCAGAGTCGATGGCTTCGATGGTGGCCAGCTCCTCCTGGTGATCCTCCATCAGGTCAGCCAGCCTGTGGGTGGGAAGACACGGGGTCACTGACATCATGGATCGTGCTTGAATGTGGCAGTTTAGGATTTTAATTTGTTTTTCTCTGCCCAGTAGCACAGAATCACGACTTTACAAAGCTGATTACATTGGGCTAGTAGTGAATATATGCGCAAAGAAAATAGTGTGAAAGAAAAACCTGACTTGCTCTGATAATAGTACCAGATCAGAGTCGAAAGAGGTGGAAACAATGATGACCTTGAAGTATTATTTATAGAATTTGTGGGAAAAGGTCATGTGTCCAGAATACCATAAGTCTATGTTATGGCATGTGATACAGGATGTGATGTCAAATTGCCAGTGCTTTACATTGGAAACAACAATATAGGTATTTTGATGAGTGTCATACGCCGCCAGTGTGTGTTGCCTTAAGCTTAACGCTGCACGTTAAGTAAGAACAAGTGCACTGACTTGTAGATGATCTGCCTCTGTCTCTGGGGTTCATCTTGCCCCACTCTCCCTCTTCAAAGGCCTCCTTAGCAGCAGCCACTGCCCTGTCCACATCACTTATCTGGGCAAGAGACACATCACAGATGGCCTGCAGGACAGACAGATACAGAGAAATAAAACCACAAAGCCAGCAGAGAGAGCAGCGGTACTCCAACCAGAGGCAAGAGAATTCATCTGTCCGATCAGTTAGGTAGGGTTACAACAATACAGAAGATATGGATTTTTCTTTTTTTAATTTGGATTCTGGTGATGGAGACTTTTTCAATTAAAATCTTGACAAAGTCAGTCTGTGAAACCTGCAATATGGCAAAGTTATTTCCACCTAATATTGTGACTGACATTCTAATGAGTGCTGATACCTTACAATATTGCACCTTTTAATACCGCAACCTGGCAACCTATTAACAACTGCAACTGCTCCCTTGAGGGATGGGTTAAAACGCAGAGAATGAATTTCACTTCATGATTGTGTATGTGACAATAATGTACCTTTACCTTTTAACAATGGCATTCTACTGGCCAGACAAAATTTTTATTTATTTTAGATCTGTTGGCTTTGGAAATATTAATATGGGGCTTAAAGACAGAGTTTACACGGAAAATTTGTTCCAGATGGAACCCATACAATAAAAGTAATTTAGTAAGTTCATTTTCTCTTCATTCTTTGTCTTTTTGGTTACCGTGCCATCAGTGGGGTTGATGGTCTTATATGTCTTTCCTCCTTCTGCATCAACAAACTCTCCATTAATGAACAGCTGGTGGGGCATCTTTATGGTCATGTTGTTGATGTTCTTCTCCACCTGAGGAATTAAACAGTGTCCAAAACAACAGTCAACGTGTTGTCCGTCCTGAGCCAATCAGTGACAAATACCAGTCAGTAACAGCAGTTTAAACACAGCCAAACACACTTACATAGTCAACGACCAGTTCCTCTTCATCGTCTTCCCCTCGGAGCTTCCTGACACACATCTGGATGAAATCCTGGAAAGTGGTGTTCATGTAGATGTCCTCGTTCTGCAGCTGGCAGCTCTACTGGCACGAAGCTTCACCTCCTCCACAAGCCTGAAGACAGTGACAGAAGGTGGGACAGGAAGTGATCAGAAGTGCAGTAAGTGTTTACTGATAATAACAAGACTAAGGTTGTATAGCCATGCTAGCAGGTCTGTGAGGGTGCTTTGAGCTAAATGCTAACATCAGCATGCTAACATGATTACAACGACAACGCTAACATGCTGATGTGTAGAAAATATAATGTTTACCAACCTTATCTTAGTTTAGAGTGTTGGCATGCTAACATTAATTATCAGTAAATACAAAATACAATGAGCCATCGAATGTGATACATTTTGTAGCTATTTGGTCAAACTGGCTAGATGAAAGGTCAGGCAATCAAAGTTTTTACAATTCATCCTTTAGGGACCAAATTTCATGCTAAACCTTGCAATAGTTGTTGAAAAATTTCAATTATTCCCAAAAATGTCAACCTTTTAGTGGTGGTGGAAGAAAAGTCAGGGATCACCAAGGTCACTAATGCACATCCTCTGGCCAAATTGTTCAAAAATGTTGTGCCATCCATGGTGTACATCTTGAGATATTTGACTGAATAAGTGTCTGATCTGCTGGTGGTGCTACAGGAAAAGTCATGGAATCACCAAATCTGTAGCAAATATCATCACGATAATGATAATCCATCCAATAGTTTTCAAGATATTTCACTCTGCACCACTGATGTTAACATGCTGGTGAAACTAGCAAGGGGTTCATTATCTGGGGACCATGAACATCTGTACAAAATTTCATGGCAATTCATCCAGTAGTTGCTGAGATATTTTAGTCTGAACAAAAGCGGTGGACCGACTGACAGACAGACATCACCGTGGCTGAAGCTAGCTGCTAGCATGGCTAAAAATGGATATGGCAAATAGATTATGCTGCAGAGGTTTGAAACTTGGCGGTATTAGAACACAATGTGACTGACAAGAACTCAACCTGATAACAGATGCAGAAGGAAACTGCTGTAAAAAAAACATTTCACCTTTCAAGGCTGCAAGCTACAGTACAGCAACCTATAATTAATAATAGTAATTACTGTTCTGTGCAGAGATATACTGTATTTCAATTAACTTATGTATGCAGTGTGTATGGATAGATTCACTTCAAAACTTTTGATTTGATTTTGGTCAGTAATCACTCTAAAGTCTTGGTCATAGCTTCTGATGAGAGAGTCCCAAAAATGCCCATAGTGTGCCAGATACATTAGAAACCAGCACTGTTTGTCTCCTTAGACAATTCTATTTAAGGTGATACATTTATCTTTTGCTCTTTTTTCATTACCTGACCACATCCATGGAAGCAGCACCCGACTTGAAGAAATCAGTGGAGTCTTCGATCTCACTGGCATTAGTCAGAATGCTCTGCCACACCGCCTGTGAGGAAACAGTGTCAAAAGTCAGCATGGGACATTTTTTGGTGGACAAATACAAATTTCGTGGGCAACTTCTCGGTTAGATTTTCTTCAACTTTCCTAGAATTAGTAGGAGGCCCTACCTTCATCTGTTTAGCGAAGGCTTCCTCCTCCTCTGTGAGCTCCACAGCAGCACTGCTCCCTGAGTGAAAGTACTGTGCTGCAGCAATCATCTTCCCATCCTCAAATTGAAGATTCTTCACCAACAGCTGCATAGAAAGAGAGCATGAAATGATCATAAAGACTGAATAATCTTACATAAGCTAACATTCGGTAGTGGTATAGTCTCTGGCTGTGTATAAAGCATGTCTACAGCAGGAGAGATGTATCAAATGGAGTCTACATAAGGAAACATCTGTCACAACTCTAACTGTAATCTTTCATTGTGCTGACATTTATTTAGGGTAATTTTTAATACATTTTAAGGACCTGCAGGAATTGCATACAGACTCTTCTGTCCTGAACTGATATGATAAAATCATTTACTCAAAATGTAGGTAGTAAGTTATGAATGTCTGTGCAGTCTTACAAGTTTAAAATTAAGTATACAGAAAGGCTGTCTTGCAACAAAAAGTGATGATAGGTGAAATTCAATGTGATGATTGGTCATAAAATGTTTGTGACGTGACAATGGAAACTTCTGTCCAGGCTTCTGTAACAGACAAATTGCACAGTCCAGTACAGTAGGTGGCAGTATGACATATTGTACCCTTGGCAAAGGCTGGTGCTCTACACAGTGTTGCACACAGCTTGCAAACAGAGCCAAAACTCGTGTTGCACGATGGCTAACGCTACGCTTCAGTCATTCAACGTGTTTCTGACGGAAAGATTAACCGCAGCTGCGGTAGACATCTATGGATTCGTTGAGAAGACAATAATAGACTACCAGGAGGAGGTGTACCGAACACAACTGGAGAACCAGAGGTTGCAGCGGCTGCTGGATTTGGTCTACAAACCAGAGATAAGACTGCACAGGACAGGTAACGTTTTGTTTGTCAGTGTACACAGCACCTCGCCGTCGGTCAGTTAGCAAACATTATAATTAGACATTAAATAACTAGCATCACATAATCCCGTATGAAGCTAGTTATGGGCTTTGTATTTGCTACATTCAGCTACGTATGCAATCCATCATAGCTAGCTACTGTTTCAAAGCTAATGACAGGAGAATTCCACTCCCTCTCAATTTTCAAAATAAAAATGTATTTATACCTTAAACGTTTTATATAGTACAATGCCACGTGTTATAAGGGATATTGTTATTGTGGTCATAGTAAGACACTGCAGCAACATAACACAAATGACTTTTTTTGTTATTTTCAAAACGTTTGAACACTTATTGTTTAAAGGACACATTTTAAGCTTGTAAATTGAAGGTAACATCAGCTAACTTCCGGTACGTTATTTTTTTTGTGTGTGAGGGAAAACGCCAAACCTCTTCACAAAAATACGGTAACGTTAATTAAAAGTCACTCTTAGGATGTATGTACTAATTTTACAACATGTACGTAATTTATAATATATTTTGTAGGATACACTGGTTAATTCGGCACTTCTCTCCCCCCACTACAGTTTGGTGGAAGAGGGAACATGTATTAGGGTGGATGTTCTCACTACTGAAACACGACCACTAAGTTACCTTTTGTACATAAAAAAATCTTAATTTTAGCTATACTCAATTGTATGCAATGTCAGCTATTGATTATGTACATTTTCAAATGGTAAACATGAAAACACTTCCACTAACATGGTCATCTTAAACCTGAATAACATTGAGTCGCAACACAAATCTTGCACCCGCCACAAACTGCAGCGCAAGTGTCACTTTAAGTGTCACTTCCAACTGACGCAGTTGTCATTTTCATTCCCAGCACCCACTTTGTTTAAATATGCACTTGCGACCATCTGTGCGCCCAGGGGAGTGTTGGGCTTACAATGAGGTGTGGTCAGACAAATTGTTGGCGCATTGCTCTCTTGAGGCAGCAGAAAGTGATTGTGCCTTTGACCAAAAACCAAAACGGTGTAAGGGGCGTATTACTCTGATAGTTGGATGATCTTAAGAGAGACTCTTTGCGCATATCTGCACGAGGAACAGCAGCATAACTTCATTCATATTATAAATTAGGCCTATAAATCCCCCACACGCTAATGTTAATTCATGTTCTGTGTTCTTCTACACATCCACAAGGTCTGACACATGGTCCAGGCTCATTCAGTGGAACTGTTTGGGTAAAGCACCCGTCCTCCTGATCAATCCTGAGGTCAAAATTATTTCAGAAGCTAAAAGTTGAATTGTGTTTTCTGTGCCCTGGCATTTCAAGTTTATAACAACAGTTTATAGTTTAAAATGACTGACAGCACTCTCTCTAATCATGAAAGTAAATCATTAAAGAAAACAGTCATACATCAATAAAACACAATAAAGAACCCACTGGAAGAGAAAGGTGTGACTCATGACCGGTTCATAGTTTCTAATAATTCAGCGCAGTGAGGCTCCAGGCGTTTCATAGAGGAGATGGTGTCTGTCAGTCTGTTCAGACTCCAGTCTGAAGTGGAGCTGAGACACGTCACTGATAAACCACAGAGCTGCAGAGTAACATCAGGCTTCATGATCAGAGAGGATTTTTATCACGTCCACACTTCTGATCCTCTCTCTGCTGTGAGTTTGCAATTCAATCAATCAATTGAAGTTTTTCATAATGCGCCATTTATTCACCATTATAATGGCAATGCACCAAGGTAAACTAGCAAAATAGGAGTTGGACACACTGGGCCCTAAAACTCTGATCTTGTAAGCAAGGTGAAAAAACTACTTTAAAAGGGAGATGATGGTCCAGTGTTTTAAACAACCAACTGTAACAATAAGATAAATGTTCCTGCGGAGACAACTGGTTTGTCTGTTATCAAATTCATTGTTAGTCACATTCCTGAGTGAATAAAACACTGCCTCATACACCATTAATGTTAACATAAAGTCCCAGGTCGCTTGCATGTGGAGGAGCTGCTTAAATACACTGAACCAAACGCAACACTTTTTTGTTTTGGCCAGTTGTTGGCATGTTTTGAGGGAGCGTACAATTGGCATGCTCACTGCAGAAATGTCCACCAGAGCTGTTGTGCGAGCTGTTGTATGTTCATTTCTCCACCATAGCATCTTGATATGCCACACCTGTGACGTGGATGGATTATCTCGGCAAAGGACAAGTTGTAAAATAGTGTGAGCATTTTGTTAATGATAAGCAAACACTATGTTGATGTCACATACTGTAACTGCATATTGGATTTCTTTTGCAATTTCCTGTCTGTAATTTTAACCTGTGACCTTGTGTCTTTCTGGTGTCATTGATGGATTGGTTGAACTTTTGTTTAATGATTGTTAATATCTCTTGCCAGATACACCCCAAATACAAAACACATCAAAAGGTTAAAAACACAATAAAGCCCAACGGCTTATTTCCATTGTGGTCCTTTTTGGGGAGGAAAGGGGTAGGAGCCTCTTAAAAAGGCAGCAAGTATGTAGCTAGCAGCTTCTAAGTATGCATACTTTCATTTAATAATAAATAAAGTTCAATGACAGTACAATATACAATGATATTAATCCATACACATTATAGTACAGCTAGACTGTATGGGGAGTTTGGCCTATTAACTCCCATCGTTTTCTATGAGGAGTGGCTTGGGAGAAGCACGTTGGAATTGTGGGAGAAAGTAAACTCAGTCAACTTGATGGGGTGAAACAAAGCTGTACAGTATATAATCAAACAATAAAGCTTAAATTAGCCGAGCTACAGGTGTGCCAAATGACATGAATAGGCAAAATGAAGTGTTGGAGTGTATGGAGTCAGGCCACCACAAGCCTCCAGAATAGCTTCAATGCTCCAGATTTCAAGTCTGTGAATCAATACTGGAGGGGTGAACATCATTCTTCCACAAGATATTCCTTCATTTATTTAATTAATCAGGTAATCTCATTGTTTAAAATCTGTTTTGCAAGAGAGAGTACAGCAGATAGAAAAACAAACAAAAGTATCAGAGACATTCACAGATGTCACTAAATCGATTTACAAATGAAAGTTTATCTTATATCTATATATTTGGTGTCATGCTATCATTATTTTTTCTTACTGACAATATGCCAGTATTCAGTGTTTCCTCTATATGCATTCAGCAGCGGGACCGCCACTGCTAAAATTTCCCACGATCATTAAACTATGCGCTACAAATGTTTTCACTCGCACATTGTGCGAGCACGGCAGCCCTCAATGCTCTGCTCGCTTCCTCTCCTCGTCTATGCAGAACATACGTGACAGACGGTGTTACGAGAGCAGCGTAACTCTGAATCAGGAGGTGCGTAGCGAGTGTTTGATTGTTCGAGCGGCAGAAAGCGACGGTGAACGCGAGCAGAGGACAATATTCTGGCAGTAAATGTGCTGTGTCTGTTACAGTGTGTCAGCTTCTCAAGACCAAGAAAAGTCTGTTGTTTCCCACCTGCTGGAAAAGTGAAGCCGGTTAGCGCTAAGTTAGCTAACATCTCCCCCCCCTTCAGACTGCGCAGCTGAGCAGCTTCTACAGCGGCTACATAGCTGCTATGTAACTTAACATTAGTTCAATTTATAGAAAGTAACTGGAAGCTGTATTTTATTACTGCCTACTTGTCCAATGTTGAGATCATCAGGTACAAACTGGACTAAACTGACAGAGCCTGCAGCTCTGTCCTGTACAGACTGATTCAATTATTTTTCAGTTTTCAGTCTGAAAAAGTGGTTTTGGAAAAGAAAGGACAGAGGTGAGTGGAGGAGCTGAGGTTAGTAAAGCTAATTAGTTATGCAAACTAGTCCTTTTAAGCTAATGAGGAGACGTTTCTTTTTGGAGGTTTCTCATGTTGCCTATTTTTTATATTAATGTCAGAAGCTGTAAAATGAAGACACAAAAGGCAAACATGAATAGTCGTATCTATAATGATTCTGAGGTCATATTAACAGGGTTTTCCTGCCGTTAAGGCTTAGAGGTGATGCCCAAAACATGCTGTGCCATCACTGTAAAATTACTGTGGAGCAACAGAACCAACCAAATTACTTTTTCCAGATCTAAAGGTTGTAGTTCCTCCAGTAGACTGATCTTTGGGTGTTGTTTATTTATTATCTGCTCTAGCTTTTTCAACTATTTGTTCAGAGATATGGTGAAAATAATGGCCCAATATGATGTGAAATTACATATTTTTCTTTGGAAAACACACAATTTTCGCTGTTTGTCCTGCCCCCGCTGCTGAAAAAATTCCTAGAGGAAACACTGAGTATTACAGTAAGAATTATGCCCAATTTGCCACCGTGGAAGGTTTACATTTTTCAAATAAAATTAAAAACAATGATAAACGTTGTCTGCATTTACACCCTAATGCAAGTTGTCTAACTAAAATATAATAGAAGTAAATTCATCTGTTTATTTTAATTATGGATAGTTACAAATGCGCTATGTTTTTAAAAGTAGGAAGCAATCACACAGGGAGAAAAAATTTAAATCATGTATCAAAGTTTTTGATTTCTCAACATTCAGATGTAATTTAAATTGTTTTCATTGCAACGTAGCCCTCGGAATCCAATTGTGATTCCCACACAATCCGTGTATGGTTCGTTCTTTCATTATTTCGTTTCACCAAATCGGAAAAAAACCCCAAAGAACCAGGTCGGTTTTGTTTTAAAACCAAAATGGAAAAATGATTTTGATATTTAATGAGTCCGATTTGTGTAGATTTAATGTAATTAAGATGAGCTTGATCATCAACATAAGTGGGTTTTTACTTTGAACAGGACAATATTATGAAGCTGCAGTACCGGAGGCTGCAGCTATTTAATATTGGCTCAACGTTCACTTTGTAACTCACTAGCAACTAGAACAGGAACGCTTTCCAGAGAATCGTCTGGTTTTTAAGATTTCTCAAATTAATTCACTGATAGTTGTCAGTAGGTTATATATCCAATGGTAGGCCTACAAAGCAACCATGAACTGGTATTAGTTAATTCGGTGAGCTGTATATTAACAAATCATAAACGGATTAAAAGGTTCCATAGGCTAATTTTCATCCAGCCTCTCTTGCTACACTGTTTCGATCCAACCTTTATTTTCTTTGTGAGATGGAAGAATTTAGTAAATTGGGTGGCGCTGCAAGCGTAAATCAGGAGCTCAGACTTCATCCTGCCAGAGGGAATGACCACTGACCGTCCAGGGCGGCGGTTCCACTGGCAACACAACCCATAGTAGGATGAACGGAGGGGGAGCAGGTGCTGCAGCATACAGGGTGAGGGAGAGGAGGTCGCACCTTAGCCGTGGCCTCGAGGAAAAAAACCTTGATAAACATATTTGGTTATTTTCTTAGATCGCTCCGGTAACCAGCTGCTTCAGATCCACCCAAAACAAAATGCTTGCTTGATGCTGACGTAGAATTTGTTGAGTGTTTGAGGCTCTGTAATATAGTGCTCACTTCTACAGTCATATTCGCCACAGTTGATATGAGATGCGATGCGACCTGAAAAGAAATAGCCTTATATAAAATTAAATATAAAAATATTTAACCTAATGTTGACTTTTTGTTTCACAGGATACACGAACACAAGTCTCCTGATTCAAAGGTCCTGGCCCTCCTTTCACCCCAACCATGTTCTAACTCAGTCTTTTCTGGTAAATATCATATACCTACCTTTACCGTCACAAATTGAGTGACAGGGCTTCCCCCACTGCGTTGACCTATGACTATATAGAGATCCCCAGTGCGTTACGCTAATAGGCCTTGACCATGTCATATTTGACGAGTCGGGGGAAGAGAACAGGTTGTAGGCATACAACACCGGTCAAAGGTAGAACAAAACGCAGCTCCTTTGTTTTCAGTTATGGGTTTAAAACAGAAAAACAAAACAGATGTCTTTTTTTTCTCCGCTTTTCCATTTTGGTTTTTAAAACAAAAACCAAAAGAGCGACTTGTTTTTTTCGATTTGGTTTTGAAACGAAATAATGAAAGAATGAACCATACACGGATTCCACACCTAAAGGTAATGGATGTGGTGTTTGTTGTTGGTCCACAGTATTTTAACCCTCATACAACCAACACTGTCTTTCAAATCGTTAACATCATCTATCCCATCCATCCCATTTGACATGAACGCTGGGTTGTACATTTTTCCACACTGTAATCGTGCCACACCTTGAAGGCACCATAAAGCCTTAAAACCAATAGAGAGCCAATAATGTGACAACAGTCTTGAATACAGAGTTTCAATACCTTCTGAGTGTGGATGTTCAGTGTTGGTATTGCGTTTAGAATTACTTCACCCAATCGTAATTAGGAGCCATTTGCTGAGGTACCTTGCTATGTGATTACTCCAGTGTAGAAATGGATATAGAAAGTTTCCACCAGCTCGCACAACCTACAGCCTCCCTATATTATTCTGCACATATTTCTGTTTCCACATCAGTTTGTAGGCTAGGTTTGTCATAATGTATATGTGCAGTAATCGTGTGAGCATTTCATAGAAATCTGTTGTATCTAGGGCTGTCCCCAAATAAGGATTTACATAGTCGAATCAGAATCGTCAAGTCCTGCCTATAGTTGACTCAGTCGAATCATGTGAGTTTTTGTGCACGGTGATTGTGGCCTTTTTCTTTCTTTCTACATGTTTATTTACAGCATTAAATGTTGAAATGTGTATTGTAATAGTGTGTATATTAACTTATTGGGAGACGTTGAGCACCCCCATATCGCATAAATGGCATGATCCTTGTTTCACTGCAAAGCTCGACTGTGAGATTGACAGTCGAATCAGGCTCCGCCCATCGAAGCATCGAATCTTCGACCATTTGGGGTCAGCCCTAGTTGTATCTATTGTTTTTTATGTTTGGTGTGCTGCATTTGTATTAAAGTCTGTTGTCATACCATAATTTGCATTTGATTTCTCTGCTGCTGGTAGGACGAGCGTCACCGCTTGGGATCATTCAAGTTTCCCAACATCTAGTTCATGTGTGATCAGAGAAGTGATTTTTCTAGCTGCTACAAAAAACATTTTCCTATCCACTGTTACAGATTCAAGGCAGATCGATTTGCCCACACCGACACAGGAGGTTTGTGCTCAGGAGCAGCAGATACAGAAGGAATGTATTCCCAGTGAGGCCAACGAGGAACCAGTCATCCCGCCCTTTAAAGAGGAACCGACCGAACCCTGGACCAGCTCTGTGGAGACACCTGTATGTCCAGCATACAGCAGCATTACTGACACACTAACTCAGATTGTCACAGTTGGAGAACACGAAGAAAATGAGATGCCAGACAACCTGACACAAGTTGTGACAGTTGGAGAGCACTGCAAATACGAAGCGCCAGAGAGCCTAACTCAAGTCATAACAGTCGGAGAGGACATCGAATACAAGATACCGTCACAAGATGACCAACCACAACCATCCTTTGGAGTATCGCCACTATATACAAAGAAGAAAAACATGTTTTTTTGTAATTTCTGCTATCGGCCTTTTCTGAAAAAAGTCGAGTTAAAGTTGCACCTTGCAACTCATGCATCTAAAAGTGTGCCAAAGGCCACCAACGTAGCGTTCACCTGCTTTGTCTGTGGTAGAATAACAGACACCAGGAGTCAAATGATCAGCCACATGAGAGCGCACACCGGCGAGAAACCATTTGCCTGTCCCATTTGTGGCAACAGATACAAACTGAAAGGTCATATTAAAGAACATATGAGGACTCACACTGGGGAAAGGCCGTACACCTGCTACATCTGTGGGAAAAGCTTCAACAGATCTTCCACCATGAGTAAACACGCCAGGATCAAGCACAGGGAGAACATGCCGTTCAAGTGCATGCAGTGCGGCCAGCGCTTTCCCCTGCTCGTTGTGTTCAAACAGCACATGAAGATGGTCCACGATGTCACCTTCTCCGTATGAGATACCGCTACTGTGGAAATGTTGATGCTGACTACTGGTTAAAGCTCAGAAGTTACTCTGAGTCTGGTTTCTGATGTTGATGGCTTGTTTGTAGGTTTCTATTTTATAATTGTATGTTTATTCAATTTGCTGCTGACATGCTTCCCCAAATAAGCACTTATGATCTACTGCACTAATCAACTCACCCTAACCCATGCTGTCATTACAATCGGTTTTAAATCTAACCTGCTTAGTAGAAATATACACAAACAGTCAACGTACCAAGCAAATACCTAACCAACAAAAAGCGATACACGCATATAATCATTAAGGGCACTTTAATTACTACAAAAGTACAGCTTTGTTATTGATAGTTTTACTTCCTTACTTTAATTCATATGTCACTTATGCAATATGTTGCCTTTAATGTCCTGTTTTTGAAAAGTGCAATGCCAATAAAGTTACAATTCATGCAATTACTGCTGCAGTTTTTCATTCGTTCGTTGTTTGTGTTTGTGAGCAATATATGTTGCCATGCTGACAACACATTTGAAGCTTTTTGCATTGCATTTTGAAATTAATAGCAGCTGAACATCTTGCTTTTGTTAACCCCTAGTATTTTAACTTCCCTGCAGTGATGTAGAATTGTACTCCAGGGTGTGTTAGTACACTGTGACATCACAGTGGGGTCTAGTTACAGGTGCAACAGAGCACACTTCTGATCACATTAAAGTCTGTTTCTAGGTTTGGAAGTCCCTCCAGAGGGAGCTGTGTGACGTCAGATAAATTGCCTTAAGTGATGTCACTTGAGTCAGTGTTAGTTGGGTGTGAATTCTGCAAGTTTGAAAATGAAGGAAAAAAATCTGGAGTTGTGGAGTTTGAAAGAAGTGAGCTTACCAGACCTCTGCAGCCCGCTTCTCATCTCTGATGCTTGAGGCTACATTAGCTGCTACAAGATTAACAAACCCAAATCCCAAACCCAACTGTTGAGTGGTAGTGTCGCATTGTGGGAAATGTAGGCACTGGGTTTTGACAAGTAAGAGGAATGTGTGGAGGAAAATGAGGAAAAAGTTCTGCTGCATTAATTTTTAGCCCTTTTCTGTAATGTCAATCATGACTCTGATAATGTTGTAGGAGTCAAATGCTGAATTGGTGCAGTACTGTGACCATGACATTTTACAGCTAGAAATTCTGAAAAAAGTCTGATGGACAATGCTATGGCATAACATCTTTCTGTACTGCAATTCTTGTTACTTACCAACCAATTTGTCAATACCAATATGTGTGATAAGCTAAATTTTGCTAATAATAATATGCTAATGTATCATCGTGCTCGAATTGGGATTGTATTGGGATTTTATAGTTTGAATTGCACTAACCTGAGTTGAAAGATACTATACAAATAAAGTTTGACTGATTGAACATGCTTTGATTTAAAATACTTTGACTAGCATATGCTAACTTATTCTTACACAAGAAAATGGTTCCTAGTTTGAGGCTCTTCTGAATTGCATAGACCAATTTTCCACTCTTGACTGATTTGTCCCTTCATGAAGCTGATGTGGCTCTGAGGCGGCTGTTCAAAACTTTCTCAAAAAAGGTAAAATTCCTGACTGGTATGGATTGAGCACTATTTTTGCGCCGACGACTTTGATGTGTACTACAGTTGTAATGTATTTCCATTTCCATCCTTGCAGATGCCAAACAGCCAACTGCACCTACATCCGCAGAGGAGACTCCCCCTAAACAGCAGGAGTGGAGCCCGAGTGTGTGCCAGGACGAGCCAGGACCCTCGGAGGTTAAAGCGGAGCAGGAGGAGCAGAAGGAGGAACTGTGGATTAACGGGAATGAAGAGCTGCCTTCAGCAGAGGACAGCGATGATGGGGACGCCTTGACAAAAGAACTCATCAAAACTGTGCAGCAGTTAGAGGACTGTAGAGCAGCAGAGGAGAGCAGAGAGAAAATGCAAACCGCTGCAGAGGATCCAAAGCACTCTGAAGAGAAGACAGGTACCACCTTATACCGCTGCCACATATGCAACTACATATTCACCAAAAAAACTGTACTTACATGGCACCTGAAGACGCACGAAAGCAGGTCGCATGACGGCAAGGGAAACTTTGACTGTCACATATGTGGCAAACACATACCCTGTCAGAGCAATCTGCAGAACCACATGAGAGTGCACACAGGAGAGAGACCCTACAGCTGCCATTTCTGTGGCAAATGTTTTAAACTGAAAGGACACATGACAGAACATATAAGAACTCACACAGGAGAGAAACCTTTCAGCTGTCACATCTGTGACAAATCTTTCAACAGAGGATCAACTCTGAGGAAACACGTTTTAGCCAAACATAAAGAGGAGAGACCGTACAAATGTGGGGATTGTGAGGAGTTATTCACCGAAAGGCTGCTGATGAAGAGGCACATGCGAAAAGTTCACGGCGTCAAACTGTCCACGAGTCAAAGCCCTGCCTAGAACCTTAGAATAAGCATCTCTGATAATGCACGTTGCATAAAATCTGAGAATAGGGCAAGGTATCTTTTGAAATTGTTCGATACTAGCTCCATTGAGTTTTGGTACCAACACCAGAACAATACTTCATAATCTTTTTTTTTGTTGTATGTTTGAGATGAAGCCAAACTTCTCAAATGTTAAATGCTGTCATACATAAATAGCTTTAAGAACATTGCTTAAATAAAATGCAATCTAGAATTGGCACAATTATTATTTTGAAAGGGAATAGTTTGACATTGCTGTCCTGCCGAGAGTTAGATGAGGAGATTGATCTCACTCTCATAAGGAGCTGGAGCCAGGAAGTGATTAGTTTAGCTCAGGATAAAGACTGAGAGTAGCTGGAAACAGCTAGCCTTGTTTTGTTAAAAAAATACACCTATAGTTTTAAATATCTCTAAAGCTCACTAATTTTACCTTGTTTGTTAAATTCATTCACAAACAAATTTAAAACTATTTCTTGTACTAACAACAGTGTCATAGCACAGTCACATCCTGGGGGCTTGTTGCGGTGTACACATTATTATATATATATATATATATATATATATATATATATATATATATATATATATATATATATATATATATTATATATATATATATATATATATATATATATATATATATATATATATATATATATATATATATATATTATATATATATATATATATATATATATATATATATATATATATATATATATATATATAAAATGTAATCACATATTATACATTAAACACAGAACCAGGCTAGCTGTTTACCCCCTATTACCAGTCTTTGTGCTAAGCCAACTGTTTCCAAAGTTTCAAAAAGTATCTAATTGAAGAATATGTAAACAGGATTATGAATATTACTGATTCCAACTTTCGGTACTTAACACCTTGTAGAGACTCGAGCACAGATCAGACAACTCAGCACATGCGACTACAGAATACTGTACGAGCAGCGGCACACTGGAGGATTTTTACTATTGCCTCTCTGAAATTGTGGACCGCTTACTAAACTCCCGATGTGCTGCACATTTAGGTTCTCTGTGTTTATAACATCTGGTGAATATTAATATGAACGACCAGAATTTTACTGCAGCATAAAAACCCCAAATTAAAACAGATAAAACAAATGTTTTATGTTCATTCAGTTTCTATCAATCCTGTCAATTCAATCTGTGCTAAATCTGTGCACCATAATAACGTACGCAACTGTGGTACATCCTCTGTCAACTAGTAATATCTATGTTGTCCCGTAAAGTTGTTTTATATATTTATATATTGTACATACAGTTTTATTGTATTTCTTTTCCCAATGTTCCATCATATTATGAAGATGTTGTGAACTGGCTATGTGAGTATGAAGACATAAAGCTAAAAAAACAAGCACATTCAGGTGTGAAAATGTATGGCAAACATGCATAACTGTCCTTTGTTTTGTTTATATCACATATTTTTATAGTGTAGCAGTACAGCAGTAACCACAGTTTTTTAGTAAGGATTACATTTAGACTCCAATACAAAACTGGTTAGGTTGAAGAGTCTCCTCAGCTGCAACATCTGTAGAGGTTTTTTCTAAGCAACAAGAGGTACAAAAGATGGAGAAAGTTCTTGGGTCTGGTGGAGTTGAGTGTGTTAAAGAGGTTCATTACCAAGTCCAGGTTTCTCTGAGGTCAAGTTTTAATTTGTCGCTTTCTCCCTGTCACACAAGACCTTAAAAATCTGGTGGAATATGGTGAAGAAATACTTAAGTGTGTCCCAGTTTAATAAGTTGACTTACCGCCTTGGCGTCGCTGCCAAACAGCACCAGGCCCGCCTTGGTGACGATGCCGGGTCGGCTGGCCCCAGGGATCTCCAGGGGCTGACCGTTAGGTGGGGTGCTGTTATCCACCAGAGTGGAGCCGTAGAAAGTCACTTTCTACAGGAAGAGAGACACAAATAGCACAACGCTGAGGAAGACAACATTTAGTAACTTTGCAACACAACAGTTGTCACTGTAAAGATGGGTGTGTGTTTGTAGCCAGCAGCCACACTTTACTCTTTTTACTCTGTCTATGTCTTCAAAAGTTAAGGATTTCTCATTTAGTAGTCAAATTAGCAACAACCTTTTTGAGTTTAACACTGAAGCTAATCTGCTTCCCCAGGACTGTGTGTTTTAATCAAATCTGATTGGCAGTGACCAATCAATTCACCAACTGTCATCACATTCTAAATCCTGATTGGTGCACATAGTTGCGTGGCATCACTTTTCCCCAACAGATTCCTGTCCAATTTAAACCAGGGAGAAGAAAATAAATGAAATACAGACATATCACTGCACTGCTACGCGAACTAACTCATTGCTGTAGTTCACAAAGATTGCCATCACTTACACTAACTAAGTTTTCAGGGACTTTATGTTCTTCTATGAATCAGTCATAACTGTTTGTTCATAAAGGATATTAAGCTTTTGTCACACTTCCGGTGTCCACAGTCAGAGCAGCTATAAAAGTGTGTTACTTGATGACATCACTAGATAATACTCTCATTTCTTAAATGCAAGTGTCAGAATTATGAAAACATAATATTTACTTACTATATCATAGGAGATTATATATGAATGTGAGAGAGAGAGAGAGAGAGAGAGAGAGAGAGAGAGAGAGAGAGAGAGAGAGAGAGAGATATATATATATATATATATATATATCTATATCTATATCTATATCTATATCTATATCTATCTATCTATATATATATATCTGAGGATTCAAAAACACAGTCCAGTGGTGGGACAGTGAACAAAGAATCTAGATCTATGATTGGCTGTTCTCAGCAGGGACAGGGGGTCCAGTTACCTGTCCATCAACCTCTGCCCAGGCACCAGGCACTTTGTCGTTTCCTCTGATCCAGTTGTGGAGAGCCTCCGCAGACTGGTTCCAGTCAATCTGCCGAGAGACAGAGACATATGTTGCCATTGTGTCTTCAGGTGTAATATACAAAAGAAATATATAATTTTATAAATAAAAAATCTACATTTTACTTTTAAAACCATAAATCTGAATTACTCGATTACAAATTAGAGATGACTTACTTTTTTCTAAAGCACTGGATTGTCAAGTAGAGAGAAGGGAGGTGTCTGGATGTCCTTGCAAGTTACCTTAGAATTGTCTTTCTTCTGAATGCACTCATATGTGGCTCCCTCCTGTGGCTGGGTGATCCTCGGGGCCCTCCCTTCTGCAATCAGCCTTACAGCTTCAACCTGGAACCAGTACAATGCAGTTTAAATAACTGAAGCAAAACATGTGTGGTACCGTTGTGGACTTTGCCCTCACAATGTGTTATGTTTGGAAACTGGGGAGGTGGGCTGTCTGCAGGCAACTTAAAGCAGATACGCAGGAGGATGTTTTAGATTTGTGGATGATGTTTCCTACTGTTCCAGGCAGCTGCTGATTTACATTGATCTGGTTATTACATGGTTATTTGTATGGTTTAAATAAGCTACCAGCAATAGCTTATTTAAACCATATATTTACATTTATAGGCTATTGTGTAGGGTCTCTAGTTGGTAAATGTATGTGTTGTAATCAAGGGGTTACGAGCTATTCTCTCTATTTAGAAACAAGTCTTTAACACACACAAATACACTGAAAGCCCTGATGTCCCAGTTTTCCACCAGCATTTAAACGCAGCATGCATTTTTGTATCTGTGTGGAGCTGCACGCAAATGTAACCTGATCCATGCGTATAAGGCGATCCGTGTACACACATTTAACAATCTATAAATAAATACACAAGTGTCACAATATTTTTAGACGTGTATACAGAGGGAGCTCTTCAAAAGCGGAAATGATTAGATCTGTAAAACCGCTTTCCATGTGTTCAAATTGCTTGCTATTTGTGTGTGGAGTGGAACATTCATTTGTGAGTGTCCAAAACTATACACAAATCTACATTTATAAATCTTATTTTTCCATTTTGTGTTTAATTTCACTCCATACATGTATGCTGGATGGTGTACAACAAACAAAACAAAATCACGTTAAAAGTTTAAGAACGGAAGCAAGATGGTTTGTTAGATAACGATGCACTCCTGTCTTTACCGTGAGAATGAATGTTGTGATTAGCCCACATTTGCACTCCTGTATTGGAAGTGCAAATGTGGATGGAATGTCTTTATAATGTACATGTCTTCTCTGCATCCCATTCCTTTTCCACTTTATTCTAGCAACTAGCTCAGCCTCCACCAGCTCAACACAGCCTGCGTTTTTTCCACCCACAATGCCTTGCCCAGCACTCCACTTACTGTGCCTTTGACCCCCTCTGGGAAGAGAAATCTCTTGTATATTGTGTTGACGGTGTCATTGGGTTCAACGTCACACTCCCTCTGCAGCAGGATTGGTCCGGTGTCCAGTCCGTCATCAGCCCAGAACACTGTGAACCCGCCCTTTTTGTCACCATGGATTAGGGTCCTGTGTGTCACAGACAGCAGGTAAAAGACTGGAAAAGACACCATGTTAACCCAGACCTACTGAACATGCGCATCACTCACCAGTTGATAGCAGAAGCTCCCCTGTGGCGAGGCAGCAGGGAGGGGTGGTAGATGATGGAGCCGTGTTTGGGGTGGTCGATGACCTCCATGGGGATGAACTGTGAGCAGAAGGGCAGGACGTTGAGCTCGGCACCACAGGCCTTGTACTGAGCCACCACCTCCGGGATGGCCTGGCCCTTCACACGCCAGCGCGGGAACTTGAAGACGGCAACACCATCCTTCTCCGCCTCAGATGCTGCGGGGAAAAAATTAATGATTAAACTCTTAAATCGTGTCATAGAAAATTGGTTTTAGTCACAACAAGGACTAGAAACCAACAGTCCAAAATAGCAAAAGGTTTAACAATAAACAGAGAAAATCTGCAAATCCTGCAGTAAACAGTTTAAATTATTAGGAGAACAGATATGACTAGGCAATGCAAGTTTGTACAAGTGATGAAACCTACATCTGCAGCTGTTTTAAAGCTTCAAAATAAACATATTCACAAGGGAAAGGGAAAATACCTTAGAAATAATATCAGAGATTGGCAGTCTCTTATTGCTGCTGTTCGGCTGGTTGTCTTTTACTATTATTATTATTTTTATTGTTTGTTTGTTTGTTTGTTGTTTTTCTCCTCCCCAAGCCCCCCTCTCTGTTCTATTGCAGGTTTCGTTGCTTTCTGCAATTAGTGTTTCCCTCTGCTATTCCCTGTTGTCCCCACCTTCCATCCCCCTTCTCTTACAGGTGTTGTCCTTTCTCTGTGCTGTCTGTTTGTGCCCCCCCATCCCCACATCTGCCCCCCTGTCCGGCCCGGTGACAAATCAATACATAATTAAATAAATAATAAAACAGACAAAGGAGTATTTTAATAATAATTCTCTTGTTAAAGTAAAATCTGTCTGGCACAATATCGTATCCAGCTCATCATACTCTATACAAGGCTGCTGGGCAGGACAGGTTTAAAAAAAAAAAAAAAAAAAGATTGGCGTCTTTGCCGTTGAAATTAACTTAATTACTTTGATGTTGGAAAGTTGAGCTTTGTGCATGAGCTATGGTATTGGGGATACAAGGATAAGAGGATATGGTAGTGATGATAGAGGACATACAGAGAGCCAAGAACCAAGATATTATATTATTATATTGCGTTTCAACTTCTGACCACAACCACCCACAATGTCGTGTTACTAACTTGTGTAATGCTATGTCACTTGTGGTGGAGTGTAAAATTTCAAAAGCTGGATTTTCAGTTTCAGATCCACAGAGTATCACCCTCTGCATCTTCAGAGCCTGGAAGTCAGATTTAAAAGTATTTTCATCATGACAGAGAAAGTCTGGATACCACTGACCAAACGCCAGGTGAAAGCTCCTTAAGATGAGTGACGGTGTTACTGTAGGATTTTGAAAAATGAGGGGAAGACAGTGAGCCTTTTACCAACTTACCTCATGTTGTCTTCACTCTCAACAATTTCTACCTCCATAAGAAAAGTCAAGCAGCTCATGCTGACCAATCATAGCTCAGCATTTATAATTTTAAGCACACCATTTAAATCATGGAGAATGTTTAGTTCTAACTCAGACAATCTAAACTACATTGATTTAAATCCCTTCCTTATTCTTCTATAGTGCTGTAAATCGAATTATAGCCATTGTACTGCTGGTTATTGCCCTGATATTGTCAAATATAAAGATAGCGTGCAGGTGATGACACAATGCCCTTATACCAATACTAATGACTTTGCAACTTTGAAAGGAAAGCTACATTGATTTTTTAGAGGAACAAAGTGATAAAATCAGTGGTGTGAAAAGTCCAAATTTCACTTGGCACCATCCTGAGTCATGGCAGGCGTGCCCATGATGTATTTTGCTTGGAGACTCACATTCAAAAAGACTTTAGTGAAAGTGGAAATACCGCATTTGCATTAATATTTCACTCTAAGTGGTCCTGCAGCCATGTACGTATTGCAAAGCTAAAGTCTGGGGGTCCCAGTCAGTAAAGTTCTCACCCAATGGGTCAGCCTTGCCATCCTTGTCAGGGATGGTGAAGACTCCTACGATAATGTGGCCGTCCTTCCTCAGCTCCTTGTAAACCTCCTGGCCGAACAGACTCTGACCGATCACTGCAATCTTCATCTTCACACCTCACTTTGTTCTGGAGAGGTGGCAACATGGACCAGGACAACCAGAAAATATGTTCGGAATCAGTGCAAGCAATCAAAGGATGTGGATTATGTTCCATTAAAAAATAAATTTTATATAGCAAGTAAGGGTTTCTTGGACTAAAAGGATTTCATCTTGCATGGGATATTTCAAACTTGCAAGTACTTTGCATCTATGACGCAACTGAACTGGCACTTAATGCTCCATTCAACTGACCGACTGACCTCAAAATATGCTCAAGACGACACACCTGCACTTGGTCAGAAGAGACATTCACTGTGACTACATTAAAGAGCACTGTGAGCGGCTCTGTGGTAGTATGACTTTTTGAGCAATTGTTTGAAGAGTAAGACAGAGGCAGAAGATATGTGCACATGTCGAGATGATTTATCAAGCTTGTACAGTAGTATTTGGAATAGATCTTAACATTTTTGGAATGTACTGTATCCCTATAACTAAATATTACATGCAGAGTGACGTTTTGCTTCTGTTGTAATGTTTGTCATTCTTCTGTTTGTCTAATGTTTGTAACTTCATCTAGATATACTCTAATATGATCCCTACCATGCAAGCAGTATACAGCATATTCTAAATGAATGAAAAAGTGCTCAGAAATTATGACTGTGCGTCTGTCTGTTCGACAGTTTGCTGACCCTGAACAGGCAGGGGCGGGGCCTGCTGTCCTGCCAGCCAATCAAATCCCGGAGCACGAAGGTGGCTGAAGGGATTTGACAGCCCACTGAAGGGACGCTCACAGACAGACACTTAAAGACGGAAGTTTTACCACAAACTAACAATGTTAGTGCTCACACCTTATCCCCACCGCACGTTATGAAGTCGTGAGCAACCACAATCTTGAAGTTTAATGCCAAAAGCCTCAACACTTGCTGCGGGAACACAAGCAGTCTCTTATTGCAAATACAATGTGTGTGTGTGTGTGTGTGTGGGAGACCAATCAACAGTCAGCACTCTCAGTTATTGTAAGCGTTATGCATCATGCAAAAAACTATGAAACAGCAGGGAAGAACTAAAGTATGTGCCCTTACCCCCGCCTGATCACCCGCTGCTCCTCTGCTTGCCTGGAAAGAGAGGTCGGGCAGAGACCGTTGGTTTTAATCCCCCCCACAGCAACACATGCAGGCCACCCAATTGCATAACATGCAAAAAAAGCAGTGATTGGATGAGACGGGCCATGAGCTGCAAGGGCCGGCCTATCACCTGCTGATGTCTTTGGGTGAACCCAATCACAGGAAAGTGAGAAGAGACAACTATGATAAAGCAGTTGCAACATTACAATATGCCTCCTTTTTCCTGCAATATGCTGACTTTTTTAGTGATTATAAAGTTTCCCCACAGGGCATAATGTGCCTGTCAAGTTCCACTTAAATGATTTGGTTTAAAGTTCCCAAAAGTCAGCAATTACCTTTTATGCGCAAAGAACATGGCAAGATTACCTACCATACAGCCAGATGGAAGATTTATGTAAAAGTGAAAAAGAAATGCAATACATGAAAATCCAACATTTTGTAGGTCTATATAATATTTGGTAGTTATTATATGGAAAATGGAGACAAAGTTCTGTGACTGTTACATTAGTAAGTTTAGCTGTGTTCAGTTTAAAAGCAGTTGTTGGTTTCCAGATGAATTTCCTTAAAGACCCGCTACATTTAAAGCAAGACTATGTAACTTTTAAAGTACAAAATAGTACATTCTTCCTTTTACACATTAAAAGTTGAATCACAATAAAACACACCCTTGTTCAAATACACCCAGGAGATTTGCTGCTACAGCTCTTGCTCTGGTGTGACCAGTAGGGTGGCTAATGTTAGCAAAGTTTAGATAGATGCTTTCCGAGCTGACTTTACCTCTTACTTTACCACTCTTTTATACCTGTGTCATTGTCAATTCGACACTGTCTCTATTTTGTCTATAGTGTCCTAGTGTCCAATTAGACTGTAATAAGGAACTGTAAAACAATGTTTTACCAGATTAAACAAAGTTCACTCAAGTCATATTGATAAGCAGGATAAAAGTAGGTCTTTTTAGGTCATCTCTTGAAACTTATTTACAATAGAGTACCAGTTGAGAGTTACATTAAGTATACAAAAAAAGTATGTTTTACAATGAAGCCGAGAGGCATTAGGAAACAGTCACAGTGGGTCAATCAGCGGCCATAAACTCTTAACAGGTTCAGTGTTACTGAAGGATCCAACCGTGTTAAAATATTGACAATCATTCATTACCTGTTTGTTTTTTTGACACAGCAAGTGACTCATCACATACTTGCAATGGGGCATCTGTAATATGGTGTCTCTTACACACACTCAGAAGGTTGAGCAGAAAAGATGACACATAATTGTGACCAGTGTGAACACAAAGGCTTATAATTCCTAAAGGTACTTAGTGGATGAAGCAAAAGAGAAATGAGAACAACTCACTGACTGGCCTGGGAGCGGGTAAAGAAAGGACAGTGGAGAGGCCAGGAAGGCCAAACTGCAGAGCAAGGAGCAGCAAAACAACATAACAACCTGCAGACATTCAGTTTCAACATCTACATTTTGTTACATTTTCAGTCTCAGTTGTCTTTCTAAAGATTTATTTCACACAGAGGTACACTGAAAAAAAAGCACAGCAGAGCATTCAGTCGTTGAACACCGGCTTCTCTAAACATCTCTCTACTGTGAACTGTGTCATTTGGATTTACTTCCTGCCATATGTTACATACACTTACCTCATTACACAGTGGTACACACTGTTTAGAATTTGTGGTTTTTGTTGTCTGCCAAGACCCCTTCACAGGCACAGCGTCTTGCTTGCTTTTGACCAGATGTAATCCTTCCGGTATAGATTCTGTGGACATTTTTAGGCCTTTTGTGACATGAAAGGTCAAAGACAAGTAGTGTAGGCCTACTACAAGTAAAGCTTAACACTGATTGTTAGATTGAACCAGTTTACCTGAATAGATGTTGACATAATGTATTTCTAACCAAGTAAAACCTCAAGAATAAGTCTGCAATGAGAACTTGACTTTTAGCTTAACCATTCAAAAATTCTCTGACACATATTTCTTCCGCTGGCCTACATTAATATATCTTCTCCTCCATAGCAGCAATTGAAAGAATTTCGCCACTCAACATGCAGGTCCAGTCCTAATCTGCACTGAGTTGTGACTGAGAATAAAATGTCTTTTAATCATTAACACAAACAGGCAGGAGGTTTTCTAGACTTCCCTTGACAGAAATATTTGAACTAACTGCTGTTTCCGCAGTACTTGCATCACAGTGTATGTGTGTGTGTGTGTGTGTGTGTGTGTGTGTGTGTGTCATAGGTGTGTGTATGAGCATGCATGAATGGAGAGCCTGGCTTGTTCCTGGCTGTCACAAATTGCATAAGGTCCCTACGAAGTGAGTCAAGTTTCCAGTGGGGTAAGCGCTGTAACTTATTTTATAGCACTGCTACTTTTGAGCCATTATTCCAAAGTTTTGGGAGATAGCAAGCTGACCTTTCAGTCTACACAGGATTCAGCTCAGAAAAAAATCTGCTTAAAGGTATAGCTAGACTATTAGGAAATATGCTTATTAATTTTCTTGCCCAAGAATTAAATAATTAGATTGAAACCACTCTCATGCCTGCGCGCTAAATATGGTGGAGACAGTTAGCCTAATTTAGTATAAAGAAGTAAACAGGTGGAAACAGCTAGAATAGCTCTGTCCAAAGTTCATAACAAACACAATTAGCACTTCTAAAGCTCACTATTTAACACATCATGTGTTTAATCTGCAGGAAATGGCAAAACATCCATTTATGGTTGTAGGGGAATTATGTATGTCACCTATATCTTACTGTAACGTGATGTCAACAACCCAAGTCGCAGTGACTGTAGCACATAGCACACAAATTCTTGTAAAATCACAAATGATTGTATTTAGACTTCTGTTTGTGTATGAATATAAGTGTTTATAAGCATATTTTTTATCTTTAGATAGAGCCAGTCAAGCTGTTTCTCCCCATGCTTTCATCCTAAGCTAAACTAATCACTTGGCTCCAGCTCTGTACTCAGTTCATAGAGATCTAAGTGGTATTGATCTTTTAATCAAAAAGTAAATACAGGCATAGGTGTCATTAACACTGGGACACTGGGGACATGTCCCACCCACTTTTTGAAAGCATTTGTTAAAAATGTTCTGAAAAATAGACTGCACCAAAAAATGTTAACTAACAAATAAAAAGCTTTGAGAAAGGTTTATTTGTACAATAAAAAAAACATGTAATGCATTTAAATATAGAAGAAACAAATGTGCATTGTCCAGGACCCCCAGACCACCATTTATATATTTCAGCATTTCATATTTCTTCAAAATCTTCTCGTCTGTTTTTCAGCATCGTCAAGTCTCATATCATCAGGCCCCTAATCTGAGCCCTTATGTCCCCACCACTTTTCAACACAAAGTGATGGCCTTGAATCCAGGCATTTCCTAAATGCCAAACTATTACTTTAAAGCCAAAACTTTTTCAGTATAAACATGACTTTTCTAACAGATAAAGGAGAATGTGCAGGCCATTCTTAACCTTTGTGAAAGAAATTGTGTTATGCAACATTGTTTATTATGTCAATTTGGTCAGTCAAGTTTGATTAAGCATAGGAAATTTATTGTAGTCTATTATTAAAATGCATATAATAAGAATACATTTTTACAATATATTGATGCCCTAGCTGCAGCCTACAAATGATTATAACAGTCATAGATGATTTGAAATAATAGCCTACAACCAATTCCTAATAATTTCTGAGCTTCTCTTGACCTCGACCCAAACAAATATGGACAGGGAAGATTTTGAAATGAAGGTTTGAGATGATTTTACCTGGAGACCTTTTTTTTTTAAATTGCAGCTCTGTAGATCTATATGCTCAGTGTGTGTTGACAATATTAACGCCTCATATTGATAAATACCAAATCAGTTCCCTCACTGTGTATAAAACAGTTCTCGACAAATAACAAAAAAATCTTTTTAAGGCGTCACTCCTCTTTGTGAAGGCCAATCCCCGCCTGTTTCCATGACAAACAAAGACGGAAAGGACTCGGGGTTTTCCGGTCAGAGTCGGAATCAGACCCGAGAGCCCCTGACTGTTACGCGCGACAGACATCTATCAGGTCGCTGGCTTGCGGATTCCGATTGTTTACAACCAATCAAACAATTAAGAAAGAAAGTAGCCTCCTGCTGAGATGGACACCGCTGATCAGGTGAGTCAGTCAACAAATACCAAGTTCATTTGGACTCAGAGATATGTGCGATTACCTGCCAAATTTGCCAATGTGTCGTTAATTGGTGATAGAAATGAGAATTGTACTCCCTCTGTGTCCTTATGCAGCTCGCGTCGTGGGGACATTTCAAGTGCTAAAATTACCTCTGGGATTTATCCGTGTCTTGGAATGGGTGAGTTGGAACTTGTTATTTTGCATGCATTCAATTAATTATGCAGCGTGAATACATCGCTGAATTATATAAGTATTGATGTGTGTGGTGATGTTATTGCTAAATTGACTAAACATCTGGTTTTGACTTGATAAATCCCCGCATCTCTCTGGTGCAACTTCAACTTTATCACATCTGTTGGCTGTTTCGTGCCTAAATAGTGTGTTCGTGGTACTTCCACACGGTGAGGGACCTTACCAATCATCTCGGCTGTGGTCCGTTCACCGTGACTAAATAGCTCAAGTTTATGTAAGGTTTTGTAGCTCCGTGAGAACTGCTTGCCAGGGGAAACCGCGGTGTAGCTTTTCAATTATGCGTATTTTGGACGCTGGATGCGCTGTGCGTTTTGCGCCAGTCCACAAAAAAATGCCCCATTTCACTCCAAGTGAAATGATATAACAGGAATCAACAATGAGAACGGGGTGTCCTAGCTCTGACTGAATCAAAGCTTTACTTCCTCTTTCTGTCTGGGTGCCGTTTGCAGCCTCTTGTGTTATTGTACAGTGCAGAGAAGCCTAAAGGCAAAAAGAGATAAGTGATTTTCTTTGATGTGAGTTTAGAGAAATTACTGTAGCCATAAGGGTATTCAGCTTGTGCACAGATAGGCTGTGCATCTGTGAGTGTGTATGTGTGTGTCTTTCCCACTTTTATAAATGCCATCAAATGCGAGAGAATCCTCGAGCAGCACTCCATGCTCCACAAAAATCAAATAAAAACAGATTTCCTTTTTTGATGTACAACTGGAGTGAACCTCGCTGGAACTCACTTTCATACAGACACATGACATTGACACACAAGGCAGATGAGAGATCCGTGAGGTGAGTTCCCCAGTGCGTCCCTTTCGGCTGTGACCAGATTCACTGTGATATTTGTGAGTCAGAGCCAAAGACCAAGCAGATGATCCAAAGCACCATCTGTATGATTAAGATAACACTCTGATATGTCCTATGTCCACTGTGTGTCCTATTGTTGCTTACATATGCAAGATACAATTTGTTTTACACCCCCCACCCACCCCAACATACACTGAGGAGGGCAGGCTACCACCACACCTTCATAACACTATTATAAAAGTGACCTTTTCATTGCTGTGCAACTGGAAAGAGGTAAACCTTTCTACTTCTTTGTGGCCAGTGGGCGTATACAAATCCACACAATTCAAATAGTGACCCAGGT
>NW_024044284.1:0-9155 GCF_014851395.1 Micropterus salmoides
TGTCTGTGAATTTAATTTCTCTCATTTCTCTACATAAGCCGTCTCCAAAGACGTAACCACACCAGTCCATGACTTCACATCCCACATCTCACCTCCAAGATCATCTGAGACCAGCCACCCGGACAGCTGCTGCAACAATGGGTTTGCATAACCAAAGAATTCTGCACAAACTGTCAGGAAAAACAGCGTGTTCCAGGTCCTACCAAATCAGCAACTTTCCACAGCCATTGAAGAGCAGTGGACCAACACTCCACAGGCCACAATCAACAACCTGATCATCTCTATGCGAAGGAGAGGTGTTGCACTGCGTGAAGCAAATGGTGGTCACACTAGATACTGACTGGTTTCCGGACCCCCCCCCCCCCCCGGAGCCCCCAATACAGTGAAACTGCACATTTTCGAGCCTACACCTGTGCAATCCCCATGCTGTTTGATCAGCATCTTGTTATGCCACACCTGTGAGGTGGATGGATTATCTCAGCAAAGGAGAAGTGCTCACTGACACAGATTTTGACAGATTTGAGAACAATATTTGAGAGAAATAGGTCTTTTGTGCACATAAAGAAAGTCTTAGATCTTTGAGTTCAGCTCATGATGAATGGGGGCAAAAAAAAGTGTTGCATTTATAATTTTGTTCAGTGTAGAAAGGCATGTTATATCATTAGCGGAATTCTTTTTTTCATCCACATATAGTATTGTAGCAAATTAAATTGGAAAACCAAATTCAGTTTATTTATTGTACATAACCTATTTTTAAATGTTTATTTTCTGTTTGGTTTTTTCACAGAAAAGGCCCAGAATTAGAATTAGAGAGAAACACAGGGAGGGCTGAGGTAACACAAGAAGCAAAGTATCCCAACTTCAGAAACTCCAGACTTAAGCTATTAGGGAATACAACCTTAAGGGAGTAAAAGGAAATACATGATTCAAAATGTTTTCAGCAAAATTAAACAAAGTTAGTGTGAATGACTTAATGAGCAGAGCTAACCTGAAGTGCAAAAACTCATCTCTCTATAGATCAGTGTTTGTTTGTAGAAACGATCATTTACTCTACACCTCTGAAATTTCCCCCATGTATTGTGGCCATTAGAAGATCCAACAAACACACACACACACACATTAATTCCCTCAAGATTTAATTTGCCTCTCTGTGAACACCGTTATGCAGCCTGTTAGCTGTTTCTAACGGTGGTGTGCCGAACCCCTGGTTTCTCACCTGCATGGATTTGTGTCCGAGGTGTCAAGAAAAACAAGCTTCAGCATAAACACAATGCAGCCGCCACACACCAACATGTGATGCAATCATTGCTGACTGTGTGTGTGTGTGTGTGTGTGTGTGTGTGTGGGGGGGGGTTCTTGTTGAGTTCTTGTTCTTGTCTGTCATGACTTTTAGTGTTTGTTTAGATTCCATTATTTAATGAAGAAATACTTTTTATAATAAAAACAATTGACCAAATTACAGTGTGTGATGTGTAAAGGGGTCATCACAGTCACAAATCCACAATTATCACCGACTCTGCAGTTCCTCTCAACTCTATGATATGTCTTTTAATTAATAGTTTTGGTTTTAAGGCCCCAACTTCACTGTTTTGGTTTACACTCACTATTCTCATCAACAGGCAGCCGTTTTCAGCAAAAAAAACCACCACCAAACGGCAGACACACACAGTCAGAGGTGGCGAACATACTGTCGGAGGTCAAAGGAAGCCTGGCCACCCCAAATTATATTCTAATAAAGAAACTAAATGTTTTATTACCACTACTGTGTCTTTCACTGAGTATTGCCTTTTCCCTTTGGACTTCGGATCACTTTGGTAGAAAGCGGTGTTGTTTGAGGAATGACTCAATTGCAAATGAAACTGAAGAGAGTGAGCGTGGATGTGACGGCTATGGTTCAAGTCAAGTGAGGGATGCTATAACTGGTGCAGATGGTGTGGATGCAGACCGGACGGAAAGTCTGCTGTAAGAGGAAGGCTGCCGGGGTCTTGAATTGTCTCGTTGACGATTCTAGAGAGAATTCTCTTGGAGTAAAGCTGATGATACATGGAGCAACTTTTAGAGCAATGGTGCTGGGCAATGTTGCCATCAACGGTAATGAGAAAAGATTACTACCATAATCCCCTTCCCCCACCACTCTGCCACTCGCCCCACCCCACCGCTATCCATTCAAAACATAGTCGGGCTTGCCACAAGCAAGATTGCCCGGCAGCATTGCTCAAAAAGTTGCCCCGTGTATCATCAGCTTCAAAGAAGGGAACACATCACCCCCATTCTTAAATCCATAGGTGTCATTTACACAGGGGATGCCCACCACATTATATATAATATATATTGAAAAAGGCAGACATGAAAAAGGGGGTTCAGCACCTTCCTTTTTCTTCCTCAAGTGCCCTTTTTGTCTGAACCCCGAATTGCCCCTGGCAGCTGTTCCGCTAGTGTACGAATGTATGTTCGTTTCTGTTTGAGCACTTAGGCTCAGTGTATGAATGGTGAATGCAGATGTAGTGTAAAAGTGCTTTGAGTTGTCGAAAAAACTAGAAAGGCGCTATACATTTACATATTATTTATTTATTAATCCCAGCCGGGAACGTCCGTTATACTACAGACCCCCACGAAGCTCAAATTTTATTCCAGTTTCCACAGTTGTTTTCTGTGAATGGATGTGGCTAGCTGTATGGACGGAGTTAACGTCATATTTTGACAGAATAAATAAATAGTGCCTGTAAAAAAAGATACTGTTACTAGTTGAATGGTTGAAGTGATATACAGTGGGCTTTGTTGCTACATCGGCAAGTGCTAAGTTGAATAGGCTCACATTAATATACTATATTCAAGGAATTAACTTTAGCTCGCCTCCCGTTACATTGTTGACTAAATAATTAAATATAAATCAATGACAAAACCCTCCCCCTATGTCTACGTGATTATAATTTTTTAATGTGTTTCCTGTCAAATCTTGCTCATTTATTTTGTAGTTTTTTTCCTTTCCTGACCGGCCTGACAGTGGAGGTGGCCTGACAGAGCAGGTCTGCAGCGGAAGTGGCCTGACAGTAGAGGTCTGCAGTTGGACCCTTTTGAAAGAAACGCCTCCTTCCCTCTCTACCCCTGTAGAAGAAGCCACAGCATTCCCTCAAATGTCATTATTTGTTAGCGTGTCTGGTGAGTGGTTCACAATTGTCTCGGCTTAACAGTACTCATGTTGTCTTGTTTTCTGTTTGTCAGATGAAGACATAGATGAGGAGGCATTTCTTCTCTTAGATGAGGACACTATCAAAAATCTTGTCCCCAAAGTTGGCCCCAGGCGTTAGTTATCTCCACTAGAGCGCTAAGGGCTTTCATTATTGCTGATCAACAGGCAGATGGCGTATACATGCTTTAAGTGCAAAAGGCTAATCCCTGGTTATATCAAGTCTCTCTTATCACATTTACGCACAGTTCACAATGTAAATAGTTCAACAACATATTTTCAACGTTGTGAAAACAGTTGTAACAGAACATTTTCCTTCATTAGTTCTTATAGAAGGCACCTACATAGGGAACACGAAGAGAACAAGGCCTGCCCCAGCCTGCCAATGTATTGCATCAGCCTGCTAATGTTTTTAATGTTGATGAATATGATAATCAAGAACAAGTTGAAGGTGTACAAGATTGGGATGAATTGGAGCAAGAGGGAATTACAGACAGAGTGGCCCTTTTTCTAGCTCATCTAAGATCCAGGTCATCCCAGACATTTACTAACATAAACTATGTGGTTAAACACACCTCAAGTTTAATTGGTGACATTGTGAGCAGACTAAAAACCAAGACAATGTCACTGTTTAGTCAGTTAGGTCATGATCAGAGCCCACAGGTAGAAGAGCTCGGACAAGAGTTTTCAGATGCAGCCGAGCCTTTCAAAGGACTGGAGACAGACTACAAACAGATAAAGTATCCAACATTTTAAACATATTTATAAGTTTGAAAAACTGGAAAAACACAATAGGTCCCCTTTAAAACTAGGCAACAGACTTAAACATTAGTGTTTGTGTTGTTATTTTGTGTTCATGTTCTCTGTTGATGCTTGCAGAAGTATTAGGTTGAGTATTTACAGGCCATCCACAAACATAAAAGTTGCCCTGGGGCTATCATTGGTGCAGTCATTCCTGGAACTGAATGATGGATCAGACAGTGGCTATGTGAGTTTAATTATCTTGGTTCGTAAATTGATGCTGATTTAAAAACTTTTTTTGCACAGATGTGAATGCACTTAATAAGCAACGGTGTCTAATGAGATGAAGGGGTCATACAAGACAATATAGTGTAGCAGATCTAAAAATTTTTAGTTATGCATTTTAATAAATTTATGAGAATTGATACCCAATTATGAATTCATTGGTGTGATTCCAAATCAGACAACAAACAAGTGTGTCAACTCAGAGGATATACCTAAAAATACAAAAATAAATGGGTGTTGCTTCTATAGCTTCCTGGAGCTGTTGATGTTCCTTTAAGTTAATTTGGAAGGTTGGAATCTGAAGAAAAGAAGGATCAAAATCAAATCTATGGACTCAGTTATACAATTTGGTTTAATAAAATCAGAAGTGGACTACAGGTGTTAGCTGGTACAGCAGACCTGAGCCAGTCAGTTAAACAGAGTTTCAGCTAGCGTGTTTACTAGTTGAGAAAAAAGGGAATGTCAGGTTGGAGAAAGCTGACTTTCAAGTCAGACTTAAATGACCAAACTGAAAATTCAAATTTAGGATGAAAGCAAAAATAGGAGAAATGCAATTAAATCTCACTTGGGATTAAAGTTAAATGCTGTAGATCAAATCAAAGTTCATGTTACAACTAGCTTGACAATCAAAGCTCAAAGTTGAAAAAATAATTGTTTGAGAAAAATAAAATTTTAGAATCAAAGTTCAAAATTGGAAAATTAAACTTTTTGAGATTAAAAATAATTAAATTTCTAAAATCAAAGTTCAAAGGCAATGAGAATAAACTCAAAGTTCAAAGTTACATTAACAAAAACCCCAGGCTGATTAAAGTGGATTAAATTTTTAAAAAATCAAAGCTGATTAAACTGAAGGTTTTAATTACCCTTTGGTAATTATCAAGTTATCACAATTCCAATTGCTATAAAAGTCAGAGTCCAAATTACATTTATAATGAACAAGAATTAAAGAAAGCCTAGTTGGAAAGCTATCAATTCAACTTATCAAGCTTAATGTAGGTTTCAGAATTCCAATCAGTCCAAACAACAAAAGGTTAACAAAATTCAAATCAAGATATTATTCTGTATTTATCTTATTCCTGCAAGGATCAAAAATAGCACTACAGAAAAGGCTTCTAAATGTGCATTTTTATTCAAATACAGCTGGATCAAAATTAGATAAGTGAATCTTTGAATAAAAGATTGCATCAAAATTAATAGAACTACTAAGTGTAATCCTAGGTTAGTGTACAAAATTGGCTAAGTACCTTGTTACAAGCAAACACCCAATAGATCTTTAAAAGTTAGCAGTTATTCAAGGAAAAAGGAGAGCCTGTGCTCTATCCTACACTTAAGTAAGGAGTAACACTCCTTATTAATTTAATCTGAGAGTCAACACAATGGTTTATGTGTCTCAAGTCTAGTTTAATTCACTCCATTCAAACGCTCATCTCTGTCACTGATGCCGCTGAAGTCGATTTAATGCAGAGCATGCAATTTATTCCGCCAGTCAGTAGGGGAGCTGTGGCTCCACCTCGGGCGCGGCCTATTTCTCAATGTAGAATAACATAACAATCCACGGCACAGCGCGTCAGACTGTTATTTATAGCCGCAAACAAATCACATTGGCACAGCGCAACTGTAATCTATCTGCCTCTTATTAGGCCTTAAATGATCAATTCAAAATATCGGTTAAGTTTCTCTCAACCAAAAGGGCATTTCATCCACTCGTCAGCGGAGATTGTGTGTAGCTTTAGCTCAGATTTCTCATATGGTAAAGTTACAGGAATGCATTCAGTTTAACATTAGCTCGGCCCTCATACCTTAGCTCACTACAGCTCTGTACTGAACAACAAAGAACAATGGCGCGGCGGCCAAACAAGTTGCACAAAGCATTTCATTTCACAACAAAGAACACGGTCAAAACTCACACACACTTTCAGCACTAACGTTAAGTTAAGAGGGAAGCCAGGAGAGTTTCTAGGGAGCAACTTATTGGGCGATAATTATTTCAGTGGCAAGATTTTGGAGGGAAAAATTCTCTGCATCAGGGCTGTGTGTATAGTCTATTATAGTATGTCACAAGGCCTCACACGGCAGGCTCCATAATGTAGCAGACCTAAAAAATTTTAGTTATGCATTTTAATAAATTTATGAGAATAGATACCCAATTATGAATTCATAATTGAAGATTCATAAAATCAAAATTTTCCTCGTTTCAGGGCACCACCGGAGTTGTTATAATCCTAGAGTCTCCGGACCTCTAGGTAGTTTTGAATAATTATACAATTATTACTAGTGATCAGTTAGTTAATAATCAGTCTCATATCTAAAGGGTCAATTCTCTTGGCAGGAACTAGAAATAGGCAACACACACAGCTCTTGATTATATTACAGTGAATTTATTCTCTAACTAAGGTGATAAAAAGATGGTTGGATACAGGGAACATCAACATTTGCTGAGCAATGAGCCTGGAGGTTCGGTTGTGGGAAGCATTTGACTCATACGACATAGAAGAGCTAATGAAAGTAAACTAATGCTGTGATTTTAGGAGTTAAGAGGGGAATATCTGATCACAGAACGTGTGTTAAGTCTTACTGCTTGTCGACAGCCTGCTTTTGGCCTGTTGCACGGGTCCCACTAGCTGCCGATCCTGGCTTTTTGCTAGGGATTCTCCGGGGTTCTCCGTGTCTGATTGAAAACGCCTCCTCCGTCTGGCAATTCGGCTGTTTTCAGGTTTCCTTCGTTGTAGCTGGCGAGACCACGTGGCTTGGTCTGACCTCGGTGAAGTTGGCTTCGACGAAAAAGGCTTAAAATGGAACTTGGTCGTTCCTGAATTAGTCCAGTGTAACTTAATGGACTGATAACTTTAACAAACAAAAGAAATAAAGAAAATAAAACAAACTGAAGGGCAGATCGATGTCGCAGCACTTCAGGTGTGTAGCTTCAGGCGAACAAAATGCCTGTCCCTCTGGCCGACTGAGGGCGTTGCCTGGCGAGGCACGCCACGCGCGTGCCAAAGCGTCCAGAGGGCCGAGCAGAGTGGAAGAGAGCCAACAGCAAAGAGAAGAGCTGAAGCGAGGTCGCGTGTCGCTCTTTTGTTGCCTGGGGCGTAGTTCCCCAGGGGGCGTCTCAGGTTTCCCATGGGACTGCCTTTCTAAACTTCATGTCTAAAAAGAAATCTATTTGCATGTATTATAATCAAATATTTTCCACAATTGAACCTCAATGGTTGAACGGTTGTACTGTTCTAGGCATTTGGTAACAGGAAACAATTGTCACATTATTGGTCAGGATATTTATACATTTAACGGCATTTCCGATGAGGGCATGTAATACTTATTTCGCCCACTTGGGGGAGCTCAGGTTACATGAGGAAAGCTTGGATTAAATCAAAGATCGTCTCTCCTTAGGAACCAGGGATATTGTTGATTCATCCTTAAATTCAAGCTGGCGATTAAGAGTATAGTAAAACATTTCTTTGTCATCATTTCTAAAGGGATTTTGTAGGAAAGTATTATGAACAAGCATTGATTACATTAGATGAAGGAGTGTCTTGCTGAAAATAAGCACAAGTAACTTCTTTTCAGCACTTATATCAACAACAGATAGCAACAACAGTTAACATAACTACTCAAATAGAGGCAAACGTAATTGGGTAACTAAAGATTTAATTAAACTTAATTAAATGCTTTGAGTCTTTGGAGACTGCAGTCCTTTGTCATCCAAAGTTTGGCGTCTGGAACATGTCACACTTGGGTGAGACAGGGGTTTTCCTTTTTGATGTGGTAATAAAACAAAGAATAAGGTCAGTTGCCACGGAAACGTGTGTGGGGGGGCCAGTTTTGATAGGCTGTTCAGGCAGATGCCAATGGCTGGTTCGTGTCCCTTTGTCAGTCAGGCCCCGCGTTATCAGCTTCGGAATCAAAAAGGTGCCAGTTTTATGGTCAGGATAGCACTTAGAGAAAGCAACTTTGACCCCTCCCCATCTTCTCTGGGGAGGAGAAAGGAATTTAGGATAGCTCCAAATTTATTCAATGTAAAATGCACAAATCCACACTATTGTTCACTACAATAGTGTATGTGTACATGTATCATTTTCTTTAATTAAAAAGCCTGTTTCTCTTAATTGTTCCTTATCTGTACCTGATGTGTGTTACCTCTACTGCAAAACTGTCACGAAGGGCATTCATACGATTATCAGAGTTTAGTCCGTGAGTCCACCTGGATAGTCTCTGTTTCAGAGACATTTCATGCTGTCTGTGGAGGTTTGATCAATCTGAGAGTCTGATTGGCAGCCTGAGCGTTACGTGGGGCTCCGGTTTCCCAAAAGTTGAATCTGGCTCAACTTCTCTCGTTGGATGTCGGCGGCGTTTTTTTTTGCGGCAACCACTGCGTTGCGGTGCTGCTGGTGCGGAAACGCACGACTCCCACTGAAATTAATTGAAAAACGTCGCCGGCGTCCAGCTTCCGGCTTCCCTGTCCCTGCCTGACTCATAACTCATAAACGTATTTGTAATCTCTTGTGTTTCTCTGGAGGATCAACTGTTCCAGAAGAAAGGGCCCTCCAACAGAACGAATGACTGAAACACAATTCAGAGCCTTTCACCCAGGTGCAGTCTTACATGAAGGACACAGTGTTATGCAGAGCTGGATCCGGGATAATAGCTCCAAGGACATACTGGAAATCCTCACAGAGTATCCTCATCTCACCAGTATATATACCTTATTTACATTTTGTATCAAAGCACTTCCAGGTGCTCAAGAATATTTTCCTCTGAAATGTTCTGTGTAAATATGCAGATTAGCTTGTTTTGGTTCATTTAGAATAAATCTATAGATGCAAACAGACAGAGGGTAACAGGCTTTAAACCCAACACCATCTAAAGGTGTATACTTGGAAGTTTATTTCCATTAGAGTAAAAGAAGACATGGAAGTAAAATATAAGTCTCAAAACTGAACAC
>NW_024044285.1:0-29481 GCF_014851395.1 Micropterus salmoides
GTTATCGCTTCTCGGCCTTTTGGCTAAGACTGCTCGCCTCCTGTGTCTGATAAACTTTTGCCTGTTTGTGGCGAAGTGTTACCAGGTTTTTGGGAGGATACTCACATTATTCCTTGTGAAGAAAATTTCAACTTTGTTGTAGTTGAAATTGTTTCACACAAAGGAATTCATTGGTTCAGAGGACTGCTTACCTGTACTCTGCCGGAATAACATCTCGACCAGGCCAAACAAGACAAGGTAAGTGTGTTTTATTCACCTTTCTAACATTTTTAGTAGATTTTATTGCTCTTTTTAGAGCATTCTTTTACCTTATTTTAGTTGACTTGGTTTTAGCTGTTTTAGGTGTTTTAGCTTCTTTTTAACCACTTTTACGTTGTGGTGCCTCCACCATGGCGGCCAACCATGCCGGCATGAGGAGGCACCACAGTGTCAGATTTACATTCAAAAAAAGATGGGAAAACCCTTGTTATGTCAAGGCTTGACTTCTCAAGGAAAATGATCCAGAACATTTTGAAATTCTCCCCGCAGGATATAAATTGTATTTTGACTCTGCCATTTGGAAAAGGTTTCGATGTGAGTTTTTCTCTCTGCCGTGTTCAGAGATTTCTGGACACGCTTCGAAAATGAAAAACCCCAGTTTACTGCATTTAATGTTGAGAAACTGACTGATAATGCCGCTAAAACGGTAATTGTCAGAATGTTCAATGAGACTGTGAATGCAGATGACATTTGTTTGTGGCTGGGCAGATTTTGCACTGTTAAAGGCCAGGCTACCAAGTGAGAGATGAGGATGGCATCTGGAATTGCGCTTGGAGGGTCCCCATCCAACAATGGCAAGACCCTCAAGGCTTCCAGGGCCTGAAACATCTGCCATCCATGATAGTTCTGGGAAACAACAGGGGCTACATTCATTACCAGGGCCAGCCCAAACTCTGCCGCAAGTGTGGTGAGAATGGGCACCTGGCAGAAGCGTGCCAGCAGATCATTTGTGGTAAATGTAGAGAAATTGGGCATACTTTCGAGGAATGCACCAATGGCAGAAAGTGCAATCTTTGTGGAGAAACAAACCACCTCTTCAGAGATTGCCCTAAGTCGTTTGCCAACAAATTAAAGGCAGCAAAGGCACAAAATGGCGGACAAGACGAAGCAGTTAGAGAGCTAATTGAAGAGGCTGGGCTGGAGAATTCAAATCTCCCGCCAAATCCTGTGATTGGAGGAGAAGGACCAGTAGAGGCGGGAGAAGGGGAGGGCCTGCAGCTGCCCCACAAGTGGAGAACAGGGAAGAAGCAGTGGCAGTGCAGGCAGAAGGCGGAGCTAGCTCAGTGACTGGCTCAGAACAAAAATTTGGCCAGTCACAGAGTGATAGCGAGGATGTCCCCCTCCCCAATGCCCAGCCGGCCAAGAGACTAATTTCAGAATTGTCTTCTGAGTCTCCTGGAGCCTCGGAAAAGAGGGGAAGAGCTGAGAGCTACTCAGACAGTTCATCTGTGGAGGAGCCCAGAGTCTTCCCCTCCAATTCGCCTAATGAAGTCTCTTTTTTAACTATAGCTCTGCAATCAACCCCTAAGGACTCAAAGCTCAATGCACCCTGCGTCAGAGGCCAACTCCTAGAGTCCGAAAGGGAAATGGAGCTCAACCCCGTCATCTCTCACCCATGAGAATGAAGGAAGAGCTCCATTCACAAGAAATCCACTAACTGCTGTGTTTTTAAACATTTGAAATCCCCCTTTTTTTTTAGTCTTTTAAGATGTCATACCTGCAAATTTTAACCATACTCATGACACTCACCTTCTCAACTATCAATGTGAGGAGTGTGAAGTCGAGAGTTAGAGCCCAGATTGTTTTATCCTTTCTTAACTCTTTTAAGTCTGACGTGTTTTTAATACAGGAATGCGGCCTACCATTTTTAAAACACTACAGAGAATGGGAGGAGTTATGGCCACAAACGTCGATATGGAGCGGCTCAAATGAAAACAAAAATGATGGAGTGGCCATTTTAATAAAAAACCCTCTAGTCTTGGTGAAGGGCAGCACTGTGGTGAGAGATGGTCGGGCACTTTTAACACACTTGACTTTTATGGGGAAGGATTTTAACGTCTTAAATATTTATGGCTTTAATGACAAGAACGACAGGTATGACCTTTTAGAAGACTGCAGCCCCACATGCTAGGCAGGGCACCTTTAGTTGTAGGGGGGATTTTAATTGTATTTTAAGCAGGAACGACAGGAGAAGAATAGGGGACGATTTTAAAGTGGACAAGACTTCAGTTTTACTTCAAAGCATATGCAGTGATTTTAGACTTGTGGACTGTTTTAAAACCATGCATCCCAGAGAGGAGGGCTTCACCTGGTTCAGTAGTGATGGCACCCGAGCCTCTCGCATAGACTACATTTTATCACGTGATTGCCCACCAACCGATGCTAGATTGGAACCTGTTTTCTTTTCTGATCACGCAATTCTTTCCTGCACCCTTTCACTCTCTTCCGGTGTGACGGCAGGAAGTGGTCTGTGGAAGCTCAATTGCTCCCTGTTAGAAGACAGGGAGCTAGTTAGGCTGTACAGGGAGCAATACCGAGAGTGGCAGACCCTTCAAGACTTTTACGATACACGTGCACAGTGGTGGGAAATGGTGAAGGGAAAGACAAAGACGTTTTACAGACAGGCAGGGAAAAGAAAGAAAAAGAGGGACAACAGACGCATGTTGGGACTGCAGAAACGGCTTCAGAGGTATTTTAAACTAATCCAACATGGAATGGATTTTAATGAAGAGATAAAACAAATTAAAACAGAGATGTCGGTTTTAGCAGAAATTAATAGCAAAGGTGTGATTTTAAGAAGCAAGGAAAGGGAAATAGAGGAAGGAGAGAAGTGCACAAGATATTTTTTTAAGAAAATCGTAAATAAAGGGGGGCCATGTTGAGACTTAAAAAAGAAACGGGTGCACAGCTGACACAACAGAGGAAATCAAAGAAACTGTCGAACATTTTTACCGTGAACTGTACGCATACAAAACTGTTAACGGGGACACCATGACCGAAGTTTTAAAATCCATTGACCAAGCACAAACGACAACGTGCTTTTAACCCAAGATTTTACGATACCGGAATTAAACAAATGCATCAAATCTTTTAAGACAGGGAAGTCGCCGGGAGAAGACGGGCTTCCCTTGGAATTTTATCTGACATTTTGGGACATTTTAGCACCAGACTTGCTTGCTGTTTTTATGGATTTTGAACAAATGGACCGACTTCCTGACAGCTTTAGAGTAGGGATAGTGACTCTCCTTCACAAAGACAAAGACAAGACGGACTTGAAAAATTGGAGACCTATCACACTCTTAAATTTTGACTGTAAACTTTTTAGTAAACTTTTAGCCTCACGCATGTCCTTGTTTTTAGAAGATCTGATTCACCCGGATCAAGCCTGTGCCGTCCCGGGGAGGAAGATCACCGACAGCCTCGTACTGATCCGAGATACCATCTGTTACGCGAGAGACAGAAACATTCGGCTAGTAGTCCTGAATTTAGATTTTGAGAAAGCCTTTGATCGGGTCTCGCACCAGTACCTTTTCCAGGTACTGCAAAAAATGGGGTTCCCGAGAAGGTTTATAGCCTGGGTGGGACTGCTGTACCGGGAGATCAACAGCAAATTCATTGTTAACGGGCATCTGACAAGAGCAGTGGATATAAACTGCGGTGTCCGTCAGGGTTGTCCGTTATCTGCCCTCCTCTACGTTATCTGTATAGAACCACTGGCACAGACCTTGAGAAGGGACCAACGAATCCATGGGGTAGGAGTCCCAGGGAGCGGGGGACTCGAGACAAAATGTATTTTATATATGGACGACATCAACATTTTATGCACTGACCTTTTATCTGTCAACAGGACGCTGGACTTGACTGACTGGTTCGGACAGGCCTCTGGGTCAAAGCTGAACAGAAGCAAGACCCAAGCCCATTTTTATGGACCGTGGACAGCGACTGAGACGACAGGACTCCCCCTGACTGTGACCCAGACTGACCAAAAAATACTTGGGATCAGGTTTGATAGGGAGGGGGAGGGGAAAACAATTGGGCAGACATAGTAGGGAAAGTCAGGCAGAGACTAGGGTACTGGACACTTAGAGGACTGACTTTAGAAGGAAAGGTTTTAATCATCAAAGCAGTGATTTTACCTTTGCTTTTACTCATCAGTTCTGTTTTTATCCCGCCTAGGAGAGTGATCTTAGACCTGGAACGAGCCATCTTTTATTTTTTGTGGGGCTCCAAGTGGGAAAGACTGAGACGAAGCGTGATGAAGAAGCCAAAGGAGAAAGGAGGAAAAGGAGTGCCAGACCTGCACTTGTTCCTAGGAAGCAGATACACAGCACTACACATCGCAACCGCCACAGCCCCATCCAGAAACCCCAAGACCGCAGCAATGACACGGTTCTGGATGGGGTCCTACCTCAGAAAACTTAAGATCTTACCCACAAGTCTCAAAGTACCAGTGTCTTTTAACCTGCCACCAGCCTATGCTTTTATCCAGTCATTTTTAAGGCATTTTAACCTTGAGCAGGAGGAGTTGCAGGTTTTAACCACTCACCGCTCTCTCATTTCTGTTGTGCAGGAGCGGGAACCAGTGAGTCCAGTGCGCGGGCTTGCATTCGGCGAGCCCTCAACAGTTTGGCGCAACGTGAACCATCCAGCTCTTCCAAACAGACTCCGGGACCTGTCATGGATGGTGGCTCATGAGATCCTCCCAGTCAGGTCCGTAATGCACTCCCGGGGCATGTCGGCGCACTCAACTTGCCCCCGACCAGGTTGTGGCGCGCCTGAGTCGGTAAGGCATCTGCTCTGGGAGTGCAGCGCTGCCGTAGAACAGTGGGCAACGGCCGGCTCCTTGCAATTCCCGTACTTGCCAGCAAGGGAGGTCCTCACACCACAGCTGGTGCTGTACGGGGTGAGCCAAGGAAATCAGATACCAGCACGTACATTTGCCAAACAGTGGCTCACCCTAGCCGCCATCAAAGACGCCATATGGACCTCCAGAAACTTGCTGGCAAGAAAGCACATGCAGATCCCCCCCGTGGCTGTGATCCGGATGGCCGCAGCAACGGCCCAAACGGCCAGAGCTGCAGGCGGCGGGCCTAGGACACAGCCACAAAGAAGAATCGCCTCTGTGCCCATTCGGACGGAGGAGCCGGAGCCACACAAGGAAAGTTCAAGGCAGCGGCGGCCTGACCCTCCGGGTGAGGTTGGTGGGAAGGAGCTACAGGGTGAGGGTCTCCTCTGAGCGCCTGCACAAGATCCCGAGAGTCCAAATCTGTTTGGGGGAGCTGAATGAGTTCCCCTTTGATAGGGACTCACTACACTCCTGCACAACAGTGGACTTGGAGAAGAGCTTTTATTATCCATTTATTTTTGTGAGTTTTATTTTAACAAATGCACTCCGCTTTGAAGACTTTTTAACAGACACTCACAGACATGGACAAGCTGAAAACCATTTTATACCTTTAATTTATGACGTTATCTGTAATGCATTTTAAACACTTTTTTTAAATGTTGTTTTACAGAGAACATTTATCTATTTATTGACATGTTGTATTTTAAAAGGTAACTTGGAATTGACATATTATGAATCATGTTTGAATTGAGTGTCAATAAAATTTTTCTCAAAAGAAAAAAAATCTGTTCTTATCAGTTTAATATCTGATATGTCCCCTATAAGGGGGCAACATATTAAATGGATTTTTAGCACCGGGAGCTGAGACGAGGGGCTTGCTCCGTCCACTCCACGCATCGACCCGGTATTGCAGTGCCTCCGGGGGCGGTGCACCCTTCTCCTGCCTTGTGTAAAACCAAAATACTGACCCAAACGCAGAGGTTCGTCGCTCTGCCGGACGCCGGCCCGAAAAAGGCGCCAGTCGAGGGGGGGCGGCCAGCTGAAGCCTCGAAGAAGGCAGCGAGATTTGCACTTTATGATTGGCAGACGACGAGGGGATATTTGGGACCGGCATGGCTGTTAAATGTGCCCTGCACTTCCCCTCCCTTTCTCCCACTCGTCATCGAGAGCCCGAGTATTTCGGATGCTCGGTAGCCTGTGTCCAAAAGCCAGGCCTTCATTTCTCCGATTGGATAGAGCCTCTCAGAAGGTGGGGAGGGGACACTGCGGCGCCTCCGTAGGCCCGGCACGGTTGGCCAACACGGTGGAGGAACCGCAGCGTAGAAAGGATACAAGAAACTAAAACACCTCAAATGAAGCAAGAAAACCTGCTACAACTGCTAAATCGGTGAATAAAACACACTTACCTTCTCGTCTTTGGTCTGGTCAAGGTGGCAGTCCGGCAGAGGACAGGTAGGCAGTCCTCGGGACCAATGAATTCCTTGTTGCAAAAGTTTTTCAGCTACGGCAAAGTTGAAATTTTATTCACAAGGAATGAGGTGAATCTCCTCCCAGAAAAGCTGGTGACACAAAACGAAGCCCCAAACCGGCAAAGGTTTTAACCAGAAAGAGGAGGCCATTGCAGTCTTGGCCAAAAGGCCGAGAAGCGATCGGCCACATTTCCCCTCCCTTTCTCTCACTCGTCATCGAGAGGCTACAAGAGCCCGAGTCGTTCGGTAGCCTCTGTCCAAAAGCCAGGCCTTCGTCTCTCCGCAGCCCGATTGGATAGAGCCTGCCATGACCTGGGGAGGGGTAGGGGAACGGGCGTGGCCTGGTACTTGGGACTCGAGAGGCAGAGTGAGGCTTACCGTGAGGGTAGTGGCCGGGACGACTAGGCTCGTCGGCGGCTCTGGAGGAGGGGCCCGTACTTACTCGGGTTTCTCTTCATAACGTACAAGTCTTTCGCCTTTTACTAAAGACTTCCGTGGAGAGGGACGCCAATGAGTTAAAACTATTTTTGGCAGGCTCTGCCGTGTGGCCGAGCCTCGTGCGTTTGTGAAAAGGAAATAAAACGCCGCCCCCGGCAAGGTTGAGCGGTGCGACGAGGCGCGCTCGGGAGGAGGTGCTGAGACTCAGCCGTTGTTATGCGCAGTTGAAACCACTGCGCCACGGCAGGGGGAGAACTGCTCCGGGAGGTGGGCGCTGGAAGCAACCAGCGGGGGTTATCGCTTCTCGGCCTTTTGGCTAAGATCAAGTGTAGTATCTGTTCTTATCAGTTTAATATCTGATATGTCCCCTATAAGGGGGCAACATATTAAATGGATTTTTAGCACCGGGAGCTGAGACGAGGGGCTTGCTCCGTCCACTCCACGCATCGACCCGGTATTGCAGTGCCTCCGGGGGCGGTGCACCCTTCTCCTGCCTTGTGTAAAACCAAAATACTGACCCAAACGCAGAGGTTCGTCGCTCTGCCGGACGCCGGCCCGAAAAAGGCGCCAGTCGAGGGGGGGCGGCCAGCTGAAGCCTCGAAGAAGGCAGCGAGATTTGCACTTTATGATTGGCAGACGACGAGGGGATATTTGGGACCGGCATGGCTGTTAAATGTGCCCTGCACTTCCCCTCCCTTTCTCCCACTCGTCATCGAGAGCCCGAGTATTTCGGATGCTCGGTAGCCTGTGTCCAAAAGCCAGGCCTTCATTTCTCCGATTGGATAGAGCCTCTCAGAAGGTGGGGAGGGGACACTGCGGCGCCTCCGTAGGCCCGGCACGGTTGGCCAACACGGTGGAGGAACCGCAGCGTAGAAAGGATACAAGAAACTAAAACACCTCAAATGAAGCAAGAAAACCTGCTACAACTGCTAAATCGGTGAATAAAACACACTTACCTTCTCGTCTTTGGTCTGGTCAAGGTGGCAGTCCGGCAGAGGACAGGTAGGCAGTCCTCGGGACCAATGAATTCCTTGTTGCAAAAGTTTTTCAGCTACGGCAAAGTTGAAATTTTATTCACAAGGAATGAGGTGAATCTCCTCCCAGAAAAGCTGGTGACACAAAACGAAGCCCCAAACCGGCAAAGGTTTTAACCAGAAAGAGGAGGCCATTGCAGTCTTGGCCAAAAGGCCGAGAAGCGATCGGCCACATTTCCCCTCCCTTTCTCTCACTCGTCATCGAGAGGCTACAAGAGCCCGAGTCGTTCGGTAGCCTCTGTCCAAAAGCCAGGCCTTCGTCTCTCCGCAGCCCGATTGGATAGAGCCTGCCATGACCTGGGGAGGGGTAGGGGAACGGGCGTGGCCTGGTACTTGGGACTCGAGAGGCAGAGTGAGGCTTACCGTGAGGGTAGTGGCCGGGACGACTAGGCTCGTCGGCGGCTCTGGAGGAGGGGCCCGTACTTACTCGGGTTTCTCTTCATAACGTACAAGTCTTTCGCCTTTTACTAAAGACTTCCGTGGAGAGGGACGCCAATGAGTTAAAACTATTTTTGGCAGGCTCTGCCGTGTGGCCGAGCCTCGTGCGTTTGTGAAAAGGAAATAAAACGCCGCCCCCGGCAAGGTTGAGCGGTGCGACGAGGCGCGCTCGGGAGGAGGTGCTGAGACTCAGCCGTTGTTATGCGCAGTTGAAACCACTGCGCCACGGCAGGGGGAGAACTGCTCCGGGAGGTGGGCGCTGGAAGCAACCAGCGGGGGTTATCGCTTCTCGGCCTTTTGGCTAAGACTGCGATCGCCTCCTGTGTCTGGATAAAACTTTTGCCTGTTTGTGGCGAAGTGTTACCAGGTTTTTGGGAGGATACTCACATTATTCCTTGTGAATAAAATTTCAACTTTGTTGTAGTTGAAATTGTTTCACACAAAGGAATTCATTGGTTCAGAGGACTGCTTACCTGTACTCTGCCGGAATAACATCTCGACCAGGCCAAACAAGACAAGGTAAGTGTGTTTTATTCACCTTTTTAACATTTTTAGTAGATTTTATTGCTCTTTTTAGAGCATTCTTTTACCTTATTTTAGTTGACTTGGTTTTAGACTTTTTTAGGTGTTTTAGCTTCTTTTACCACTTTTACGTTGTGGTGCCTCCACCATGGCGGCCAACCATGCCGGCATGAGGAGGCACCACAGTGTCAGATTTACATTCAAAGAAAAAGATGGGAAAACCCTTGTTATGTCAAGGCTTGACTTCTCAAGGAAAATGATCCAGAACATTTTGAAATTCTCCCCGCAGGATATAAATTGTATTTTGACTCTGCCATTTGGAAAAGGTTTCGATGTGAGTTTTGTCTCTGCTGCCGTGTTCAGAGATTTCTGGACACGCTTCGAAAATGAAAAACCCCAGTTTACTGCATTTAATGTTGAGAAACTGACTGATAATGCCGCTAAAACGGTAATTGTCAGAATGTTCAATGAGACTGTGAATGCAGATGACATTTGTTTGTGGCTGGGCAGATTTTGCACTGTTAAAGGCCAGGCTACCAAAGTGAGAGATGAGGATGGCATCTGGAATTGCGCTTGGAGGGTCCCCATCCAACAATGGCAAGACCCTCAAGGCTTCCAGGGCCTGAAACATCTGCCATCCATGATAGTTCTGGGAAACAACAGGGGCTACATTCATTACCAGGGCCAGCCCAAACTCTGCCGCAAGTGTGGTGAGAATGGGCACCTGGCAGAAGCGTGCCAGCAGATCATTTGTGGTAAATGTAGAGAAATTGGGCATACTTTCGAGGAATGCACCAATGGCAGAAAGTGCAATCTTTGTGGAGAAACAAACCACCTCTTCAGAGATTGCCCTAAGTCATTTGCCAACAAATTAAAGGCAGCAAAGGCACAAAATGGCGGACAAGACGAAGCAGTTAGAGAGCTAATTGAAGAGGCTGGGCTGGAGAATTCAAATCTCCCGCCAAATCCTGTGATTGGAGGAGAAGGACCAGTAGAGGCGGGAGAAGGGGAGGGGCCTGCAGCTGCCCCACAAGTGGAGAACAGGGAGAAGCAGTGGCAGTGCAGGCAGAAGGCGGAGCTAGCTCAGTGACTGGCTCAGAACAAAAATTTGGCCAGTCACAGAGTGATAGCGAGGATGTCCCCCTCCCCAATGCCCAGCCGGCCAAGAGACTAATTTCAGAATTGTCTTCTGAGTCTCCTGGAGCCTCGGAAAAGAGGGGAAGAGCTGAGAGCTACTCAGACAGTTCATCTGTGGAGGAGCCCAGAGTCTTCCCCTCCAATTCGCCTAATGAAGTCTCTTTTTTAACTATAGCTCTGCAATCAACCCCTAAGGACTCAAAGCTCAATGCCACCCTGCGTCAGAGGCCAACTCCTAGAGTCCGAAAGGGAAATGGAGCTCAACCCCGTCATCTCTCACCCATGAGAATGAAGGAAGAGCTCCATTCACAAGAAATCCACTAACTGCTATGTTTTTAAACATTTGAAATCCCCCTTTTTTTAGTCTTTTAAGATGTCATACCTGCAAATTTTAACCATACTCATGACACTCACCTTCTCAACTATCAATGTGAGGAGTGTGAAGTCGAGAGTTAGAGCCCAGATTGTTTTATCCTTTCTTAACTCTTTTAAGTCTGATGTGTTTTTAATACAGGAATGCGGCCTACCATTTTTAAAACACTACAGAGAATGGGAGGAGTTATGGCCACAAACGTCGATATGGAGCGGCTCAAATGAAAACAAAAATGATGGAGTGGCCATTTTAATAAAAAAACCCTCTAGTCCTGGTGAAGGGCAGCACTGTGGTGAGAGATGGTCGGGCACTTTTAACACACTTGACTTTTATGGGGAAGGATTTTAACGTCTTAAATATTTATGGCTTTAATGACAAGAACGACAGGTATGACCTTTTAGAAGACCTGCAGCCCCACATGCTAGGCAGGGCACCTTTAGTTGTAGGGGGGGATTTTAATTGTATTTTAAGCAGGAACGACAGGAGAAGAATAGGGGACGATTTTAAAGTGGACAAGACTTCAGTTTTACTTCAAAGCATATGCAGTGATTTTAGACTTGTGGACTGTTTTAAAACCATGCATCCCAGAGAGGAGGGCTTCACCTGGTTCAGTAGTGATGGCACCCGAGCCTCTCGCATAGACTACATTTTATCACGTGATTGCCCACCAACCGATGCTAGATTGGAACCTGTTTTCTTTTCTGACCACGCAATTCTTTCCTGCACCCTTTCACTCTCTTCCGGTGTGACGGCAGGAAGTGGTCTGTGGAAGCTCAATTGCTCCCTGTTAGAAGACAGGGAGCTAGTTAGGCTGTACAGGGAGCAATACCGAGAGTGGCAGACCCTTCAAGACTTTTACGATACACGTGCACAGTGGTGGGAAATGGTGAAGGGAAAGACAAAGACGTTTTACAGACAGGCAGGGAAAAGAAAGAAAAAGAGGGACAACAGACGCATGTTGGGACTGCAGAAACGGCTTCAGAGGTATTTTAAATTAATCCAACATGGAATGGATTTTAATGAAGAGATAAAACAAATTAAAACAGAGATGTCGGTTTTAGCAGGGTTAGGGGTTAGGGTTAGGGTTAGGGGTTAGGGTTAGGAGGAGGGGAAAAGTCCCGGCTAACGAGTGTTAGCCAGACTGGTGCACGGTCCTGTGATATGCCCTCAGAGTCCCCAGAAAGTGAAAAGCACCTCCACACTCCACATTTTCCCTTTTAACAGACACAAAAGTGCATTACCTCTGCGCTGGTTCAAAAATTGGACTCCACGGGTCCTGTAGTTGTTGATTCTTTTCTCCTTAATTCAGGCCGACTTGGTCCTGCTTCACTCTGCCTTGTTGCAACGTTTCGGAGGGCGGCTTGTCCTTCATCAGGCATAACAGAGTGGTATCTTTAAATGTCCTTTTCCTTAGGTTTCCCTTTAATTTGGTTCCATCTTGAGGTAAGTGTTGTAATCTGCACCCTATTTGGGTGTCTGACGATTAAAATCCAATTTCTTAGTCTTCTCTTGCTTGAGGTTTCAATTTTATATTTCCAGTGGGTCACAATAATTGCTGATGTTAAGTTTAGGGGTTGCAGCTGGGTAAGGATGTCCTCACTCTCCAGGGAAAGCTCCAAAATGACACACACGGCACTGGCTGGTTAGGAGGAGGGGAAAAGTCCCGGCTAACGAGTGTTAGCCAGACTGGTGCACGGTCCTGTGATATGCCCTCAGAGTCCCCAGAAAGTGAAAAGCACCTCCACACTCCACATTTTCCCTTTTAACAGACACAAAAGTGCATTACCTCTGCGCTGGTTCAAAAAATTGGACTCCACGGGTCCTGTAGTTGTTGATTCTTTTCTCCTTAATTCAGGCCGACTTGGTCCTGCTTCACTCTGCCTTGTTGCAACGTTTCGGAGGGCGGCTTGTCCTTCATCAGGCATAACAGAGTGGTATCTTTAAATGTCCTTTTCCTTAGGTTTCCCTTTAATTTGGTTCCATCTTGAGGTAAGTGTTGTAATCTGCACCCTATTTGGGTGTCTGACGATTAAAATCCAATTTCTTAGTCTTCTCTTGCTTGAGGTTTCAATTTTATATTTCCAGTGGGTCACAATAATTGCTGATGTTAAGTTTAGGGGTTGCAGCTGGGTAAGGATGTCCTCACTCTCCAGGGAAAGCTCCAAAATGACACACACGGCACTGGCTGGTTAGGAGGAGGGGAAAAGTCCCGGCTAACGAGTGTTAGCCAGACTGGTGCACGGTCCTGTGATATGCCCTCAGAGTCCCCAGAAAGTGAAAAGCACCTCCACACTCCACATTTTCCCTTTTAACAGACACAAAAGTGCATTACCTCTGCGCTGGTTCAAAAAATTGGACTCCACGGGTCCTGTAGTTGTTGATTCTTTTCTCCTTAATTCAGGCCGACTTGGTCCTGCTTCACTCTGCCTTGTTGCAACGTTTCGGAGGGCGGCTTGTCCTTCATCAGGCATAACAGAGTGGTATCTTTAAATGTCCTTTTCCTTAGGTTTCCCTTTAATTTGGTTCCATCTTGAGGTAAGTGTTGTAATCTGCACCCTATTTGGGTGTCTGACGATTAAAATCCAATTTCTTAGTCTTCTCTTGCTTGAGGTTTCAATTTTATATTTCCAGTGGGTCACAATAATTGCTGATGTTAAGTTTAGGGGTTGCAGCTGGGTAAGGATGTCCTCACTCTCCAGGGAAAGCTCCAAAATGACACACACGGCACTGGCTGGTTAGGAGGAGGGGAAAAGTCCCGGCTAACGAGTGTTAGCCAGACTGGTGCACGGTCCTGTGATATGCCCTCAGAGTCCCCAGAAAGTGAAAAGCACCTCCACACTCCACATTTTCCCTTTTAACAGACACAAAAGTGCATTACCTCTGCGCTGGTTCAAAAAATTGGACTCCACGGGTCCTGTAGTTGTTGATTCTTTTCTCCTTAATTCAGGCCGACTTGGTCCTGCTTCACTCTGCCTTGTTGCAACGTTTCGGAGGGCGGCTTGTCCTTCATCAGGCATAACAGAGTGGTATCTTTAAATGTCCTTTTCCTTAGGTTTCCCTTTAATTTGGTTCCATCTTGAGGTAAGTGTTGGGTTAGGGTTAGGGTGTATTATTCTATCTCGATGACCTCCCCCGTGCTGTCCGCCGACTAACACGGTTTGGAGTAGGAGGCCAAAGGCAATGCACTGGCCGGCGCAAGTATCTCTAGGCCCTCCCAGCTGTGTGCACCTACCCAGCGGAGAAAAGTTAGAAGAGAATTGAAATTGGTTGGGTTTAGGCATAATGTTGTAATGGTTATGTTTAGAAAAAACCACCGGCAAGGCGATAGAAGCCATGAATGCTGGCCAAAAGAGCCTACTGAAGGTCAGGATGAGATGTGGCAGAAAGGAGATCCCTGTGACAGCCCCCGGGAGACCGCGAGACAGCTGTATGAAGCAGTCAAGTGACCGTAACCACGACCTGGGTGAGATGAGATGAGATGTGGCAGGAAGGAGATCCCTATGACAGCCCCGGGAGACCGCGAGCCAGCTGTATGAAGCAGTCAAGCGACCGTCAACACATCCAGGAAGAGATGAGACGTGGCAGGAAGGAGATCCCTATGACAGCCCCGGGAGACCGCGAGACAGCTGTATTAAGCAGTCAAGTGACTGTAAACACATCCTGGAAGAGATGAGATGTGGCAGGAAGGAGATCCCTATGACAGCCCCCGGGAGACCGCGAGCCAGCTGTATGAAGCAGTCAAGTGACCTTAACCACGAACTGGATGAGATGAGAATGACAGCCCCGGGAGACCGCGAGACAGCTGCATGAAGCAGTCAAGTGACTGCAATCCATCGTGATGGCTGACTTATTTGAAGAAAGATCCAGAAATCCGGATCCAGGAATCAGTCTGATTTTACATTGGAGAAGTTATTAATCCTGCTCTGTAGTCCTATTTATTTGATTAGAAGGCTGTATTAGCCCAATAGACATTGTTATTTATGTTACAATAAATTGTGGGAACATCGTCAGCAGTGTGCCTCGAGATCATTGGGTGTTTCGGCCACTTATCACTGGACACCCTCTCCCAAGGAAGGCCCCGCCGAGATTGATCAAGTCCCGGGGTGTGTCCCAAGGCCAATTGGTTGGTTAACCTTATTGTTAAGTGTTGGCGTTAGCTAGTATTAAAGGTGCTATATTAGTTTTAATAACCTTGAGATGTTTGTGTAGCTGAGCAGTCACTTACAGAGAAGACGAAGTTGTCGTCTAAAGAGATGGATCCATGGGTTGAAAGAGGAATCGCTGTGAAGCCACTGTTTGAAGTACCATGAAGACCCGGCAGGGGGCGCTGCGGAGAACCATGGGGACAGGCCAGGGGCGCTCTCGAGCTTGCGCAGCCTCCTCTTGTGTCCCAATTACACCGCACGACTCCAAGAGGTAAAGATCCAGGAAGCAAGAAGGAGGGAGGAGTCTGCTGACAACTCCAGTCTGCTGCATGGACGTCTCAGTCAGGGTGCAACATCAATTTTTTAGAACTAGCGTATTTTAACGGTAAAGTGTGGGCTTTTTGGATGCTGAGAGGTAGTATGGCTGAATAGCCAATATAAACCCTAACTGCAAGGACCCCAACCGAGAATATAACTCAAAAGGGAGCAAAATCACTCAAAAGGGGCGTGGTCTAAGCCGCTAAGCAAGAAGTAATCCCACTAGAAGTAATTTTCTGGGCGTGTGATATATTGTCGGAAAGCACAGCTTCCTGCTGTAATTCTGACATGATCCAAGCTCACAGGAGAGGATGAGACTGCCTATAACAGCCCCATGAGTCCATGAGACAGCTGTGAAGAGCTAAGCTACTATCCAGAAGGGGAAAGACTGTATGCAGCAACAGGGAAAGGAAATGGGAGATGTGACTACATCATCACCACTACCCCGCCTGTCTGGGCGTACCCTGGATCCCCCCCACCGCTCATCTCCAGAGAGGGAGAGAGGAAGGGGAGACGTGCTACATGTGGGAGAGAGAGGGGTTAGGGTTAGGAGGAGGGGAAAAGTACTGGCTAACGACTTACGTAGCTTAGCGTTAGCCAGACTGGTGCACGGTCCTGTGATGTGCCTTCAGAGTCCACAGAAAGTGAAAAACACCTCCCAACTCCACATTTCACCTTATAAAAGCCACAAAGGTGCATTACCTCTGCGCTGGTTCAAAAAATTGGACTCCACGGGTCCTGTAGCTGTTGATTCATTTATCTTTAATTCAGGCCGACTTGGTCCTGCTTCACTCTGCCTTGTTGCAACGTTTCGGAGGGCGGCTTGTCCTTCATCAGGCATGACAGAGTGGTCCCTTTAAATGTCCTTTTCCTTAGGTTTCCCTTTAATTTGGTTCAAAAACGGTAAGTATTTTCCTTTTTTCTAGTTTGAGGTAAGTGTTTTCTTGTTGTTCTCTTCAGCTTGAGGCCATTAATCAGAATAATATCTGCTAATTTTGCAATCTGCACCCTATTTGGGTGTCTGACGATTAAAATCCAATTCACTTCTTAGCCTTCTCCTGCTTGAGAATTTTAATTTCCAGTGGGTCACAATAATCACTGATGTTAAGTTTAGGTGTTGCAGCTAGGTAAGGATGTCCTCACTCACCAGGGAAAGCTCCAGAATGACACACACGGCGCTGGCTGGTTAGGAGGAGGGGAAAAGTACTGGCTAACGACTTACGTAGCTTAGCGTTAGCCAGACTGGTGCACGGTCCTGTGATGTGCCTTCAGAGTCCACAGAAAGTGAAAAACACCTCCCAACTCCACATTTCACCTTATAAAAGCCACAAAGGTGCATTACCTCTGCGCTGGTTAGGGTTAGGGTTAGGGAGAGGGGAAAAAGAGCTGGCTAACGACTTACAAAGCTCTGCGTTAGCCAGTCTGGTGCACTGTCCTGTGATGCGCCTCCAGCGACCCCAGAAAGGCAAAAACACTCCCTGCTTGTTTGATGTTTTAAGCATTTCCCACATTTCCCATGGTAAAAAACAAAAGTGCATTACCTTTGCCTTTGTTCAAAAAATTGGACTTCACGAATCCTTTAATTTCTGCATCCTACTTGGATGTCTTACGATGAATTTTGCTATTAATCCAGGCCTATTTGGTCCTGCTTCACTCTGCCTTGTTGCAACGTTTCGGAGAACTATTTGTCCTTCATCAGGCTTTGCAGAGTGGCATCTTTAAGTTTCCTTTTTCTTTAGGTTTCACTTGAATGAGGTTCGAACACGGTCAATATTTTCCTTTTTAACTTCCACTTGAGGCTTTCTATTTTAGGTTTCCAGGATCTTCTGCTTGAGGCTTTTCCAATTGAGGTTTTCAGTGAGTCACGGTAAGTACTGAGGTTAAGGTGAGGGATTTGGGCTGGGTAAGAGTGTCCCCGCCCCCCGTGGGGCCATCCAGAGGTCACACACGGCACTGGCTGGTTAGGGGAAGGGGAAAAAGAGCTGGCTAACGACTTACAAAGCTCTGCGTTAGCCAGTCTGGTGCACTGTCCTGTGATGCGCCTCCAGAGACCCCAGAAAGGCAAAAACACTCGCTCCTTGTTTGAGTTTTAAGCATTTCCCACATTTCCCATAATAAAAGACAAAAGTGCATTACCTTTGCCTTTGTTCAAAAATTGGACTTCACGAATCCTTTAATGTCTGCATCCTACTTGGATGTCTTACGAGAATTTTCCTATCTTCCTGTCCTATTAATCCAGGCCTACTTGGTCCTGCTTCACTCTGCCTTGTTGCAACGTTTCGGAGAACTATTTGTCCTTCATCAGGCTTTACAGAGTGGCATCTTTAAGTTTCCTTTTTCTTTAGGTTTCACTTGAATGAGGTTCGAACACGGTCAATATTTTCCTTTTTAACTTCCACTTGAGGCTTTCTATTTTAGGTTTCCAGGATCTTCTGCTTGAGGCTTTTCCAATTGAGGTTTTCAGTGAGTCACGGTAAGTACTGAGGTTAAGGTGAGGGATTTGGGCTGGGTAAGAGTGTCCCCGCCCCCCGTGGGGCCATAGGGTTAGGGTTAGGAGGAGGGAAAAAGTCCCGGCTAACGAGTGTTAGCCCGACTGGTGCACGGTCCTGTGATGCGCCTCCAGAGACCCCAGAAAGGGTTAGGGAAGAAAAATTTGAAATGTCGACGCCGAAGGCGGCGACATTGAATGCGCAGGCCATCAGCTGCCAGCCAGTCCCGAGCCCTCACTTCTCATTGAGGCCCCCCGGAGTCAAAGTGCCCAGTCGGTGTATCCAGAGCCTCTCCTCACGTCGTCTCTGGGCTGTGGACCACCTGGGATTACATTGGAGAATAAGCGCGGTGAGCTGGGACCAGCCATGCTCAATAAAGTGCTTAACCAGGGGGATGTGTGTGTCTTTCTTCCTTAAAATGTTGTACCTGTGTTGTGTGAACCTGGTCAACAAGGTGTTCCCTGTTTCTCCAACATACTGCATGTTACACTGCCTACATCTGATCAAATAAACACAATTCCGGGAATGAACACTGCCATGCCTATGTGTGGTAAAAACATTTTTGTTGTGGGGATTCAGCACCCAGGGGTGGTGCCTAAAAAATTCTCCGTGCCCGATGGGTCTAGAGTCAGTGGGTGGTGCCAGCTTGGCCCTAACTAGAGTGTCCTGCAGGTTTTTGTTTTTTCTGTAGGCAGCAATGAGCCTATGGTTCTGTAACAGCTGAGTACTGAATGTGAAATGGTGGAAATTATCCTTAAGTGTCCTAACCAGCTGTACTGCTGCGGGGGAATAAGTAGTGATAACAGGAAGGAGAGAATCAGTGGTGAGCAATTTGGGGTGCTGAAAGGTTCTCAAGGCTCTGCGTAGGAAGGACCTACAGTACCCTCTGCTGGACAGAGCCGAGAACAGCACCTTCGTGGCCGCTTTAAAATCGTCTGCTCTTGTACAAATCCTGTGAAATCTCAGAAGTTGTGACTTTATCAGACCTGCAAATGTGTGTTTGGGATGAAAGCTGGATTTATGTAGTAGGGCATGTGTGTCTGTTTCTTTAAAGAACACCTTGAGGTCAAGTCTGAGAGTCGAATCAAAATCTGGGCCCTTAAAAGTGGTGGTGTCAAGAAAGTCCACAGCAGTCTGGTTAATGCAGTACTTCAATTTGATGGATGGATTGTGGTTGTTCAGGGAGATCACAAAGACATCAAAATCCTCTCTCGAATAGGGCCAGATTCCCCAAATATCATCCAGGTATCTATAATAATAAAGGGGTCTTTTGGGACAGGAGTTGAGTGCAGCTGTTTCCCATTCTGCCATGAAAATATTGGCGTAAGCAGGTGCGAATTTCTTACCCATGGCTGTTCCCTTAATTTGGAGGAAGAATTGTCCGTTGAACTCGAAATCGTTTTTGGTCAAATTTATTTCAAGGAGCTGCAACAACTCTCTGTCTGGTCTTTTGGCGTCTGGGTATTTTAGGAATATGTTTTTAATGGCTTGAATGCCTTCTGAAATTACAATATTTGTATATAAACTATCAATATCCATGGTAAATAAAAATGCATTAGGGGGTACGTTGATCTGCTTAATTCTTTCAACAAAATCATATGTGTCTTTGATGTAGCTGGCATGTCTAATCGAAAGAGGATTGAGATAGTGGTCTATGAACTCAGCTGTGTGATAGGTCTCACTGCTGCAGTCGGACACGATGGGTCTCCCAGGAGGGATTTCCCCGGGTCTGCTCCACCCAGCAGGGGGTTTGTGGATTTTAGGCAGCATGTAAAAGAGTCTAGGTCGGGGTTCGCTGTCTCCCATCAGGTACAGTTTTTGTTTATGGTTGATGAATTTTTTGTCATGTAGTGATTGTATAATCTTGTCAATTGCCGGGATTGTGTCCATGTAGATGGGTTTCTTTAATTTGGAGTAGTAAGTCGTGTCCAGTAACTGTCTGTATCCCTCCCACAGGTATTGCTCTCTGTCCATAATGACTATTGCACTGCCCTTATCCGCTGGTTTGATGACAATGTTTTGGTTGTGTCGTAATTGGTTTAATGCTTCAGATTCGAATTTGTTCAGGTTCTGTGGGACCCAGCCCAGTCTGAAGTGGTCCTGGAAGTGCTGTAAGTCCGTCTGAATGAGTGTTTCAATTTCGGGGGGTAATTTGCCCTTAGGGGGAACCCACTGCGATTTAGGGGTGAACAGTGGGCGGTCTGTGTCGGGTCTGTGTGCAAAGTAAGTCGCTAATTTGAGTCGTCTGTGGTACTGTTGGATGTCAAATCTGATTTGTTTTTTCAAGTCCGAGTTGCTGCTGATTGAGGGAATGAAATTTAGACCCCTGCTGAGTAGAGCAGACTGGGCTGCAGACAATTCAAAATTCTGGCACAAATTAATAACATTTTTCCCCCCCGTCTGAGGACGTGTGTTCACGGGGGTACCTACTTTAACGACTCCAGCCAGTGGTCCAGCATGTGCTGGGCCGTGGAGTGAGACCAGTGGATGCCGTCTCTCTCGGTGGTGAAGTCGTTCCTTGGGAGAGCAGGGATAAACAGCTGATTGTTAGTGATGTATTGATTCAGCTGTCTGAGGTTCTCCTGCTCTGCGTGAGGTAGGTGTCTGGAGAAATTAATCTCCGGCACCATGACTGTGGCCTGGGGAAAAGCCAGCTTCGCCATCCTGATTGCTCTCTGTACCTGTTTAACAGTAGTCATTGTTTTTTGTGCCCTGTTATTAACCCCAAAGGAGAGCACCAGTTTTTCAATGTTTGCAGACACGTTGGTTCTAGCCAAAATGGCTTCTGCGTGCCTGAACGTGGCCCCAGGGAAGCTGTCTATTTGCAGGTCAGGGCACTGGAACGGGGGAAACCTGGCAACATTTGAATCCCCAATAATCAGCCACTTGCTCCTGGCTGACAGGCACCACTCCTTCATTTTCCTGGTGGTGTTAATGTGTCGTGTGGGGCGACGTACCGGTGTGTGTGCTGCTGTTGCAGCTGCAGGTGGGTCAAAGGTCAGCTGCCTCTGAACAGGCCCCAAAGCGGTTTTTGGGGCAGGAGGCAGAGGTGCTACCTGCGGAGATGCCTCCACCATGATTACCTCGTCAGCCGTGGCGCTGGGGTCCTCAGGAGGAGCTGGAGGCTGAGGTGAGCTGGGGGCCACGCTCCGGCGCCTCGCAGTGCGTTTGGGTCTCTGCTCCTTGGGCTCCAGCTGCGTGTCAGGGACGATCCCAGAGGAAGGAGAGAGAGAGGGAGGGAGGACAGGTGCAGACAGACAGGTGAGGGGAGAGGAGAGAAAGTCAGGAGGGAGAGAAGGGAGGAAAGGAGGAGACTGAGGATCCGTGGGCCCGTCCGTCCTCTGCTCCGTCATCGTGGCCTTGGAGAGGAGACACGGTCCGGCCGGTGTTGTGATGTCTGGCAGGAGGAGGTCCACTGCAGGTGGGGCGTGTACCTCCGCTGTCACGCTGAGCTGATGAGCCGGCGCTGGGTTCCCCTGCGCTGCAGGCGGCCGGTGTGGAGGCTGGGTGGCGGCAGGTGGTTGAGCGGGTTCTGGAGCTGCTGGTGTGGGCGGCGGTGGGTCCACCGGTGGCCGTAGAGTCTGAGCAGTCCCAGGTTGAATGCCAACCGGCCCGGGGGGCAGAGCTGTCGCCGTCTGAGTCTGTGTGTGTGTGGGGGGCTGTGCGTTGTCTGTCTGTGTGGTGCTGGCCACCGTTAAGGTCGGGTCCACTACTACTGCGTGTGCTGCTACGGGAGGGTGGGCTGGCGGGTCAGGCTCGGCGTGAGCCGGTGGGGCTCTGGAGAGGCGCTGGATCAGGAGCACCTGCGTGTCATCCAGCGTATCTTGGTGCAGTCTGCGCCCAAAATGGCGTCTGGCCCAGGCCGAGGCCACCTCAAAGTTCTCTCGCCAGTCAGTCACTTCTAACTCTACCAGTATCTGCAGGTCCGTCTGAATGCAGTCCCTGTAGTGGTCCCTGAGTATCAGCAGTGTGTTGTAGGCCCAGTTTCTGGCGTTACCGTCAATGAGTGACAGGGTCGTGGCGTTTGGAGCCGCCGGTTTGATAACAGTGGCCAGATTGTGGGTCATCTTAGTGATGGAGTTGGGTGGTTCTGGTGCCATGACATTGCTAAGGTGGTGTTTAGCTTTGATCAGTCTGTAGACCACTCTGGTTCTTAAGGTAAAGTCTGGGTCAGACGGCGGAGGGTCGCCTGTGCCGCGTTGCCCTCGGGTCGCTCTATTGAACCCCTCGTACCTGTTGCTGCGTCTGGTGAAGTCGGTCCTGGTTCGGACCGGCGGAGGTCCGCGGCGGTGGTGGACTGGCGGTCCGCGATGGTCCTCTCGGCGCGGGGGCTCGCGGCGGTAGGTCCGCGTAGCTGGCGGGGCCCTGACGGCCGCTGCGTAGGAGCGGGGAGGCTGCCGCGGCTCGTGGTAGCGGCGGGAATACGGGCTCTCTCTTACCCGTGACGGTGGCGAGCGGCCCCGCTGCTGCATCCGTCCGCGTCGGTAGTGGACCCGCGTCCAGTCCTCCTCTCCTCGGTGCGTCATGTTCGCGGTGTTCAGCAGGTTTTTCAGTGTGTGGCAGTGTCGGAAAGACAGCTAGCTAGCACTTCAAAACTAAGCTAAACAGTGAAAAAGTGAAAAAGCGAGTCGTGATGGTCCGTTTGCAAGGTTTTATTATTATAAAAAAAACAAATAATAAACCTGCAATAATGCAACGTTTCGGTCTTTAAAAAGACCTTCTTCAGGCATAAAATTCTAACTGTGCGTTGAGTGCTGTTGTCCAAAGACGAGCGAAAATATGGTCTGAGAGCGGGACAGGAAGTCAGCAACTTGTATGACCCTTGACCCTTCCCACTTCCTGGGAAGTGAGAAGTCCTCCAGTGACGTCATCTAGTGGGTAGCCATTTATGTAGTTTTCAACATAGAATGACTGTAGTGCTCAAATATGATTTAAATAAACCGTCAGTGTGTATCAATTACAATGATTACAATATTCAAATTGGTTAGGTTTAGGTCAGAGGGTCAAATGGTTAAGGTTAGAGCTCGATTAACCTGGTAAGGCTGTATAAAATTGCTCATCCTGTCCTACCTTGTCAGACCACGTCAGGCACTCACACACACCATCACACGTAACTCTGCTTAATATAACAAAAATTGAAAATCATAATGACACTGATAAAAGGCACAGTGCAGTGGTCACAAGGTGGGGACACCATACATTATTTGTAGTAACTCCATAAAATAAAGGAGGCTGCAATCACCTTCAGCATGAGGGCCCGGAGAGAAAAGGAACCTGAATGTTAAGAAATTCATTTTGGAACGATGGCCGTTGTTTCCTGAGTAAACCTGGGCAACCACAGAAGGGCTGAGGTAGCAGTGGTTGATAGAGTGGAGACAAGTAAACCATACCTCAAATATCCAGAGGGCATCATAAAATCACAAAAAAAATTATAAATTGTTTTTGCACATAACTGCATACATAGAGTTATATACATACATATATTGACAAATTTACATAAATCCTTCCTTTCTGTAGGACAAGTGCATACAATGTGGGGAGCCCCGCTGAGAGGAGGGCATAAGGACAGCCGGCAGCGAGGCGCGGGCCGGTTAGGGAAGAAAAATTTGAAATGTCGACGCCGAAGGCGGCGACATTGAATGCGCAGGCCATCAGCTGCCAGCCAGTCCCGAGCCCTCACTTCTCATTGAGGCCCCCCGGAGTCAAAGTGCCCAGTCGGTGTATCCAGAGCCTCTCCTCACGTCGTCTCTGGGCTGTGGACCACCTGGGATTACATTGGAGAATAAGCGCGGTGAGCTGGGACCAGCCATGCTCAATAAAGTGCTTAACCAGGGGGATGTGTGTGTCTTTCTTCCTTAAAATGTTGTACCTGTGTTGTGTGAACCTGGTCAACAAGGTGTTCCCTGTTTCTCCAACATACTGCATGTTACACTGCCTACATCTGATCAAATAAACACAATTCCGGGAATGAACACTGCCATGCCTATGTGTGGTAAAAACATTTTTGTTGTGGGGATTCAGCACCCAGGGGTGGTGCCTAAAAAATTCTCCGTGCCCGATGGGTCTAGAGTCAGTGGGTGGTGCCAGCTTGGCCCTAACTAGAGTGTCCTGCAGGTTTTTGTTTTTTCTGTAGGCAGCAATGAGCCTATGGTTCTGTAACAGCTGAGTACTGAATGTGAAATGGTGGAAATTATCCTTAAGTGTCCTAACCAGCTGTACTGCTGCGGGGGAATAAGTAGTGATAACAGGAAGGAGAGAATCAGTGGTGAGCAATTTGGGGTGCTGAAAGGTTCTCAAGGCTCTGCGTAGGAAGGACCTACAGTACCCTCTGCTGGACAGAGCCGAGAACAGCACCTTCGTGGCCGCTTTAAAATCGTCTGCTCTTGTACAAATCCTGTGAAATCTCAGAAGTTGTGACTTTATCAGACCTGCAAATGTGTGTTTGGGATGAAAGCTGGATTTATGTAGTAGGGCATGTGTGTCTGTTTCTTTAAAGAACACCTTGAGGTCAAGTCTGAGAGTCGAATCAAAATCTGGGCCCTTAAAAGTGGTGGTGTCAAGAAAGTCCACAGCAGTCTGGTTAATGCAGTACTTCAATTTGATGGATGGATTGTGGTTGTTCAGGGAGATCACAAAGACATCAAAATCCTCTCTCGAATAGGGCCAGATTCCCCAAATATCATCCAGGTATCTATAATAATAAAGGGGTCTTTTGGGACAGGAGTTGAGTGCAGCTGTTTCCCATTCTGCCATGAAAATATTGGCGTAAGCAGGTGCGAATTTCTTACCCATGGCTGTTCCCTTAATTTGGAGGAAGAATTGTCCGTTGAACTCGAAATCGTTTTTGGTCAAATTTATTTCAAGGAGCTGCAACAACTCTCTGTCTGGTCTTTTGGCGTCTGGGTATTTTAGGAATATGTTTTTAATGGCTTGAATGCCTTCTGAAATTACAATATTTGTATATAAACTATCAATATCCATGGTAAATAAAAATGCATTAGGGGGTACGTTGATCTGCTTAATTCTTTCAACAAAATCATATGTGTCTTTGATGTAGCTGGCATGTCTAATCGAAAGAGGATTGAGATAGTGGTCTATGAACTCAGCTGTGTGATAGGTCTCACTGCTGCAGTCGGACACGATGGGTCTCCCAGGAGGGATTTCCCCGGGTCTGCTCCACCCAGCAGGGGGTTTGTGGATTTTAGGCAGCATGTAAAAGAGTCTAGGTCGGGGTTCGCTGTCTCCCATCAGGTACAGTTTTTGTTTATGGTTGATGAATTTTTTGTCATGTAGTGATTGTATAATCTTGTCAATTGCCGGGATTGTGTCCATGTAGATGGGTTTCTTTAATTTGGAGTAGTAAGTCGTGTCCAGTAACTGTCTGTATCCCTCCCACAGGTATTGCTCTCTGTCCATAATGACTATTGCACTGCCCTTATCCGCTGGTTTGATGACAATGTTTTGGTTGTGTCGTAATTGGTTTAATGCTTCAGATTCGAATTTGTTCAGGTTCTGTGGGACCCAGCCCAGTCTGAAGTGGTCCTGGAAGTGCTGTAAGTCCGTCTGAATGAGTGTTTCAATTTCGGGGGGTAATTTGCCCTTAGGGGGAACCCACTGCGATTTAGGGGTGAACAGTGGGCGGTCTGTGTCGGGTCTGTGTGCAAAGTAAGTCGCTAATTTGAGTCGTCTGTGGTACTGTTGGATGTCAAATCTGATTTGTTTTTTCAAGTCCGAGTTGCTGCTGATTGAGGGAATGAAATTTAGACCCCTGCTGAGTAGAGCAGACTGGGCTGCAGACAATTCAAAATTCTGGCACAAATTAATAACATTTTTCCCCCCCGTCTGAGGACGTGTGTTCACGGGGGTACCTACTTTAACGACTCCAGCCAGTGGTCCAGCATGTGCTGGGCCGTGGAGTGAGACCAGTGGATGCCGTCTCTCTCGGTGGTGAAGTCGTTCCTTGGGAGAGCAGGGATAAACAGCTGATTGTTAGTGATGTATTGATTCAGCTGTCTGAGGTTCTCCTGCTCTGCGTGAGGTAGGTGTCTGGAGAAATTAATCTCCGGCACCATGACTGTGGCCTGGGGAAAAGCCAGCTTCGCCATCCTGATTGCTCTCTGTACCTGTTTAACAGTAGTCATTGTTTTTTGTGCCCTGTTATTAACCCCAAAGGAGAGCACCAGTTTTTCAATGTTTGCAGACACGTTGGTTCTAGCCAAAATGGCTTCTGCGTGCCTGAACGTGGCCCCAGGGAAGCTGTCTATTTGCAGGTCAGGGCACTGGAACGGGGGAAACCTGGCAACATTTGAATCCCCAATAATCAGCCACTTGCTCCTGGCTGACAGGCACCACTCCTTCATTTTCCTGGTGGTGTTAATGTGTCGTGTGGGGCGACGTACCGGTGTGTGTGCTGCTGTTGCAGCTGCAGGTGGGTCAAAGGTCAGCTGCCTCTGAACAGGCCCCAAAGCGGTTTTTGGGGCAGGAGGCAGAGGTGCTACCTGCGGAGATGCCTCCACCATGATTACCTCGTCAGCCGTGGCGCTGGGGTCCTCAGGAGGAGCTGGAGGCTGAGGTGAGCTGGGGGCCACGCTCCGGCGCCTCGCAGTGCGTTTGGGTCTCTGCTCCTTGGGCTCCAGCTGCGTGTCAGGGACGATCCCAGAGGAAGGAGAGAGAGAGGGAGGGAGGACAGGTGCAGACAGACAGGTGAGGGGAGAGGAGAGAAAGTCAGGAGGGAGAGAAGGGAGGAAAGGAGGAGACTGAGGATCCGTGGGCCCGTCCGTCCTCTGCTCCGTCATCGTGGCCTTGGAGAGGAGACACGGTCCGGCCGGTGTTGTGATGTCTGGCAGGAGGAGGTCCACTGCAGGTGGGGCGTGTACCTCCGCTGTCACGCTGAGCTGATGAGCCGGCGCTGGGTTCCCCTGCGCTGCAGGCGGCCGGTGTGGAGGCTGGGTGGCGGCAGGTGGTTGAGCGGGTTCTGGAGCTGCTGGTGTGGGCGGCGGTGGGTCCACCGGTGGCCGTAGAGTCTGAGCAGTCCCAGGTTGAATGCCAACCGGCCCGGGGGGCAGAGCTGTCGCCGTCTGAGTCTGTGTGTGTGTGGGGGCTGTGCGTTGTCTGTCTGTGTGGTGCTGGCCACCGTTAAGGTCGGGTCCACTACTACTGCGTGTGCTGCTACGGGAGGGTGGGCTGGCGGGTCAGGCTCGGCGTGAGCCGGTGGGGCTCTGGAGAGGCGCTGGATCAGGAGCACCTGCGTGTCATCCAGCGTATCTTGGTGCAGTCTGCGCCCAAAATGGCGTCTGGCCCAGGCCGAGGCCACCTCAAAGTTCTCTCGCCAGTCAGTCACTTCTAACTCTACCAGTATCTGCAGGTCCGTCTGAATGCAGTCCCTGTAGTGGTCCCTGAGTATCAGCAGTGTGTTGTAGGCCCAGTTTCTGGCGTTACCGTCAATGAGTGACAGGGTCGTGGCGTTTGGAGCCGCCGGTTTGATAACAGTGGCCAGATTGTGGGTCATCTTAGTGATGGAGTTGGGTGGTTCTGGTGCCATGACATTGCTAAGGTGGTGTTTAGCTTTGATCAGTCTGTAGACCACTCTGGTTCTTAAGGTAAAGTCTGGGTCAGACGGCGGAGGGTCGCCTGTGCCGCGTTGCCCTCGGGTCGCTCTATTGAACCCCTCGTACCTGTTGCTGCGTCTGGTGAAGTCGGTCCTGGTTCGGACCGGCGGAGGTCCGCGGCGGTGGTGGACTGGCGGTCCGCGATGGTCCTCTCGGCGCGGGGGCTCGCGGCGGTAGGTCCGCGTAGCTGGCGGGGCCCTGACGGCCGCTGCGTAGGAGCGGGGAGGCTGCCGCGGCTCGTGGTAGCGGCGGGAATACGGGCTCTCTCTTACCCGTGACGGTGGCGAGCGGCCCCGCTGCTGCATCCGTCCGCGTCGGTAGTGGACCCGCGTCCAGTCCTCCTCTCCTCGGTGCGTCATGTTCGCGGTGTTCAGCAGGTTTTTCAGTGTGTGGCAGTGTCGGAAAGACAGCTAGCTAGCACTTCAAAACTAAGCTAAACAGTGAAAAAGTGAAAAAGCGAGTCGTGATGGTCCGTTTGCAAGGTTTTATTATTATAAAAAAAACAAATAATAAACCTGCAATAATGCAACGTTTCGGTCTTTAAAAAGACCTTCTTCAGGCATAAAATTCTAACTGTGCGTTGAGTGCTGTTGTCCAAAGACGAGCGAAAATATGGTCTGAGAGCGGGACAGGAAGTCAGCAACTTGTATGACCCTTGACCCTTCCCACTTCCTGGGAAGTGAGAAGTCCTCCAGTGACGTCATCTAGTGGGTAGCCATTTATGTAGTTTTCAACATAGAATGACTGTAGTGCTCAAATATGATTTAAATAAACCGTCAGTGTGTATCAATTACAATGATTACAATATTCAAATTGGTTAGGTTTAGGTCAGAGGGTCAAATGGTTAAGGTTAGAGCTCGATTAACCTGGTAAGGCTGTATAAAATTGCTCATCCTGTCCTACCTTGTCAGACCACGTCAGGCACTCACACACACCATCACACGTAACTCTGCTTAATATAACAAAAATTGAAAATCATAATGACACTGATAAAAGGCACAGTGCAGTGGTCACAAGGTGGGGGACACCATACATTATTTGTAGTAACTCCATAAAATAAAGGAGGCTGCAATCACCTTCAGCATGAGGGCCCGGAGAGAAAAGGAACCTGAATGTTAAGAAATTCATTTTGGAACGATGGCCGTTGTTTCCTGAGTAAACCTGGGCAACCACAGAAGGGCTGAGGTAGCAGTGGTTGATAGAGTGGAGACAAGTAAACCATACCTCAAATATCCAGAGGGCATCATAAAATCACAAAAAAAATTATAAATTGTTTTTGCACATAACTGCATACATAGAGTTATATACATACATATATTGACAAATTTACATAAATCCTTCCTTTCTGTAGGACAAGTGCATACAATGTGGGGAGCCCCGCTGAGAGGAGGGCATAAGGACAGCCGGCAGCGAGGCGCGGGCCGGTTAGGGAAGAAAAATTTGAAATGTCGACGCCGAAGGCGGCGACATTGAATGCGCAGGCCATCAGCTGCCAGCCAGTCCCGAGCCCTCACTTCTCATTGAGGCCCCCCGGAGTCAAAGTGCCCAGTCGGTGTATCCAGAGCCTCTCCTCACGTCGTCTCTGGGCTGTGGACCACCTGGGATTACATTGGAGAATAAGCGCGGTGAGCTGGGACCAGCCATGCTCAATAAAGTGCTTAACCAGGGGGATGTGTGTGTCTTTCTTCCTTAAAATGTTGTACCTGTGTTGTGTGAACCTGGTCAACAAGGTGTTCCCTGTTTCTCCAACATACTGCATGTTACACTGCCTACATCTGATCAAATAAACACAATTCCGGGAATGAACACTGCCATGCCTATGTGTGGTAAAAACATTTTTGTTGTGGGGATTCAGCACCCAGGGGTGGTGCCTAAAAAATTCTCCGTGCCCGATGGGTCTAGAGTCAGTGGGTGGTGCCAGCTTGGCCCTAACTAGAGTGTCCTGCAGGTTTTTGTTTTTTCTGTAGGCAGCAATGAGCCTATGGTTCTGTAACAGCTGAGTACTGAATGTGAAATGGTGGAAATTATCCTTAAGTGTCCTAACCAGCTGTACTGCTGCGGGGGAATAAGTAGTGATAACAGGAAGGAGAGAATCAGTGGTGAGCAATTTGGGGTGCTGAAAGGTTCTCAAGGCTCTGCGTAGGAAGGACCTACAGTACCCTCTGCTGGACAGAGCCGAGAACAGCACCTTCGTGGCCGCTTTAAAATCGTCTGCTCTTGTACAAATCCTGTGAAATCTCAGAAGTTGTGACTTTATCAGACCTGCAAATGTGTGTTTGGGATGAAAGCTGGATTTATGTAGTAGGGCATGTGTGTCTGTTTCTTTAAAGAACACCTTGAGGTCAAGTCTGAGAGTCGAATCAAAATCTGGGCCCTTAAAAGTGGTGGTGTCAAGAAAGTCCACAGCAGTCTGGTTAATGCAGTACTTCAATTTGATGGATGGATTGTGGTTGTTCAGGGAGATCACAAAGACATCAAAATCCTCTCTCGAATAGGGCCAGATTCCCCAAATATCATCCAGGTATCTATAATAATAAAGGGGTCTTTTGGGACAGGAGTTGAGTGCAGCTGTTTCCCATTCTGCCATGAAAATATTGGCGTAAGCAGGTGCGAATTTCTTACCCA
>NW_024044286.1:0-16045 GCF_014851395.1 Micropterus salmoides
AAAGTACAGTCTGTATCTTTAGACCTGCTCGCCCTGACCACACTGTGTGTTCTCCTCAAGGCAGCATCTGCTGGTGCACACTGCTCGTACTGAAGGCTACAGTAAACTGATGCTGGGAGACAACTGCACCAGACTGGCTGTTAAACTGCTCACCAGCATATCACTGGGCAGAGGCGCACAGCTGGCTCAGGACACGGTGCGTAGAGATGAAAACAGAGGGAGAGGGAACACCATTGCATTTACTGTAAAGCTGGTGGGAAGAGAGAGCACCCACATCCAGCCTAGACCTCTAGAACGCTCTGTTTCCCTTTCTTTTTTCTTTATAGGGCATCAGATGATGATAAAGTTGTGATGGAAGACTGATTCTCTGTGGAGCAATCTGACTTAAACATATTTTGTGTGTTTGTGCTAACAGGGGTTCTCAGACTCCAGGTATGGTGACATAATACTAGTGAGGCCAATGAGGGCTACTCGGCTAAAGAAATAGCTTTCTACCCACCGGATGTTCAGCGTTCCGTCTGTTTTCATACCAAGCCTGGACAAGGTGAGATCACCGACAGCAGTGAGAGAGAGTCGCAGCGTGAGGGGGGAGTATTTTATAGACTGATCTGAGAAAACTCCTTAACACTTGTCTCTTTCCCAGTGTTCAGAGATTTTTATAATATCTCTGTGCAGAAGAATATGACATGCATTATCCTTGTGTAATCCTACAGACACAGTATGTCCCTGTTACTGCATGAACGAGCCTACTTGTCACCACATGTACCTCCCCAGAGCGTTCAGTTTGTTTGTGTCTGTCCCATAGACAACAGACAAGGCCAGTATCCAGCGTCTGACGGAGAGCTTTGTCACTAAACTGCAGGCAGACTTCCCCTCGACCGTCAGCACCATCTACAGGTCAGTGGGAATCACACCACAAACGTACACTGTGCAGAAAGTACTGCGTGTGAGGGTTTGACGCACGATCATTGGATAATGGATGCTGGACATTTTGGAACAAGTACGCGTCCCACAGCCTGCTTTTTCTAATTATTAGCAAGGCACAACCACTCGAGCGTTTTCTACACACGAACAGTTTTGGAAACGCGACACTAAGCTCATTTAAAAGCTTACTGTGTGTCCTGTAGGACCAGTGAGAAGCTGCAGACAGCATGTAAGAGCTCCACCACAGCCGACCACTGTGACAGATGTCTGCTCTGCATGTGCGCCCTGGATACTGCTGTTGGTGAGTGTTGTCTGAACGGCTAGCTCATAGACTGGAACTACCTTTAGAGGAAGCACGTGGACATGCAAGCCTTCTGAACTAGGAGTTGAGTAGCTTCTTTCTTTTTATTGTAAAAAATATGTTTCATGTTATCAGACCTACTGAGTACTCACGCCACCTCCCAGCACAGTTCACCTCCCAAATCCTCCCAAAAGACCTTAACACTTGTCACTTAACAGAATCAAGATCTGCAGACACCAAAGATCTCTGAGTAATGGTACTGAATGCCATATTTTCAGATCAGAAAAGTAAAAGTATACGGAGAAACAAATCTGATTTCTTCCCCTTCAAACCTCTGCACATTTCTAGTGGACGCTCTTTGCAGTGATCACCTTCTAGGCGGCTGGAACAGATAGAAGCATTCTTTACCCCACATCTCCTGCTTTTTCTTTTTTCTTTCAGAGAATGCATCAGCCTTCAAGGCCACACTGATCTCAGAGCAGCTTTCCCAGACTAAATCTCCAGGAGCTACCAGTGCTGATGTCCCAGGACAAAACCCAGGTACAGCATACTCTCAGTCAGTGAATACATTCTCCAATCTCCACTCATGCCTTCAGTATTTCTTGTAGTGGTTGTTTCTCTATGGTATTGTCATTTTAACTTCCGCGTGTTCATTTGGAGTCCTTTTCCAACAGGATATAGAGCATTAAAGCTTTTAAGCTTAACTCATCAGTTAGGTAATGAATTGGACGTAGATACTTGTGTTGTATTTCTGTGCTGTGTTTATAATGGCACAGTTAAAAAGTTGGTACATGATGTGCCACAGCACTTTTCTCTGTGTTTAGTAGAGCAGATTGTTCCGGGGTGTTAATAAAATCTGTTTCTTGTGGTTCTGTTAAAGCTCCAGTGGAGTCAGAATCCACTGCTCCCACTGGGCAGTGCTGTCCCTCTGGTGGAGGAGAGGATTGTGGGACAGCAGCAGGGGGTAGAGGCTGCTGTTCTTCTGCCAAGTAAGTGTTCCATATTTATTCCTCTTAATTTGATTAATCTCTTTTTCTCATCTGATCAGGGACTCACACTGACACTTAACATGCAAAGTGATGATTCCAAACACATCATTCTAAACAGGACTCAAACTTTTCTGTCTTTGTCAATACAATTTCCATCTCTGGAGAATGAAACAGTATTCCTCTCTGCATGCATAACATGTTAGCATGTTAAATTTCCAACCTCCTTCAACTTCACGAGAAGCAGCTGTTTGACATCACACAACAATAGCAGCATCCTTGGAAGCACATGTTGTAAATGGTAAACTATCAGCTGAAAGGCAACATAAAGTATATTTGCCTGTATTAAATTAAAATAATACATACTATTATATAGTAAACCTGTTCCCTATGCAAATTGATGTCAGCAATGTTATTAGGTAGCTGGTTATGGTAAATAATTCATGAAAGTCATCTCTGCACAAAAGTTATTCAGAAAAATGTGAAAACATTAGGAAATATACAACATTTACTGACTTTTACAGTTTACCAACTGATGTAGCTAGATGGGAAAACGGTTAACAAGTAGTGTATATTTATGTCAGGTGTTTTCATTAAAACAGCCATGTTTTTTTCACACCATGGGCCACTGAGGGTTCAGTTGTGCTCATTAGCATTCATTTAGCAGGTTCAGACCCGCAGGCTGTCATCATCTTCCGAGCGTTCTGTGTTGTATGTTGCAGGGGACCAGAGACGGCTGATCTGAAGAGCCTGCTGTGTTACAGCTGTCAGCTGACCATCAAAGACATGGTGCGTGAACACACAGGGACATACTGAGCAGGTTTCATGATTTCCAAAAACAATCTAAACCTCGTGCTTGATGTTAACTACTTAATCCAAAATCTGAATAAATCATGACCTTTTAAAATGGAGATTTTGTATTTAAAAAATTGCATAAAATGTGTGTAACTGGTAAAGTAAGAACATACATGAAGGTGTTTCCCTGCCCCTGTCTTCTCTGTTTTACTCCTACTGTACTACTGATTTTCCTCCTCTGTCCTCATGGCCTGTCCCTTTTGTCTTCATCTGTTATCCTTCCAGTCGTCATTGGAACGTCTCCCGCAGTACATCCTCTCAGAGGCTCAGAGGCGGCAGAGGAGGTGAGGAGAATATTCGGTACATTTATAAACATCATAACTGCTGATCAGTTGGAAAGCATAAAGTAGTGCTGTTCGCATTGTAATGCATTTTCAGACCTTTTCTGGTCATGTCATCCCAGTGTGAATACTTAGACTCTGTGCCAAACCAACTATTGTATTGGAACAACCAAATCAATACCGTTAGTTTTTTCTGATTGTCCTCAAATGCCAAAATGAACTAGCTATCGTCTGGCAAATATTGAGCTGAATCATACAGCTTCACCAGTACAGCCCTTTAATAATTGGAAAAGTCAATGAGGGGAAAAAGAGTGAATGGTAAGACTGTAAAAATGTGTGGGGATTTCACTATTGAGTCATTTATTATTTCAGGGTAGTTGCACATGCAGTATATGCGCAAAGCTTAAACAAATATCACAGTATCGCTGTATTTGGACCTGGTGTTGTGTTTTGTAGGTCTCAGATGAGAGAGGAGATCGGCGAGTTCCTGCTGGATGATGGTGATGAAGGCGATTAGAGGGAGGAGGCAAAGCTGATGAAACAGAAGTGAAGCTGAATGTTCACTCAGAAAGAATTTACTTGGCCATTTTTACTTGTTTCATCCTGCAGGGAGTGGAGACATTTCATATAAATGCTTAAGAAATATATTAACATGTATAGAATTTCTTCAATTCTACTTCCTGTTATTCTGTGTGGGGTCACAGGGGCTAGAGCCTATCCCTGCCTGCAGGGAGTGAGATGTGGTAGGTCCCAGGTACACTACAGAGCTGTGCAGGTGCCAGCCTGAAAACAGCCCTGCGTTGGTGTGGGTGTGTGATACCAGTGAGACAGGAAATCTATCCAGGAAGTCCAGTTTGATTAACAGATCCATGAGTTTGAAGATTTAGCATCAAAACACTGTATAGATGTTTATAATACACTCACACAGGATTTTACAACTATTTTATCTTCTGTCGTCTCAATCACAAGGTCAATTGTAGGAATACAGTGTTGACATTACAAAGTAATCCACCATGAATCTGCACTCGCATGATTGGTCACCACAGCGCATTGTTGATGACAACATGTTAAGTTGCAGCAAAAGTTCAGCCTAGTTCTGATCTGAGAACAGATCAGTTTGAGATTTTATATTTGTTATTGCTGCTATAATAAACTTTTGAGTCTTTATTTAAAGCTGTTTTCAAGCCATTCAAATGGATTCTTTCTGTGCTGCTGACCCGCTAAAAACAATCTGCCACATCATCAGTCCCTGTTAACAGTCTAACCCATCAATGCAGCTTTTTTCGTGCAGTGCTGGGTGCCTCCATACTTCATGCCTCAGAAAATCTTTATGTATTGAAGCTGACTTTTATAGACTCCTTTAACACAAAGTACTGAAGAGTGCCAATGCAATATCTTTTGGATACACTGTGGATGTAACCTGGCCACCAGTTTATTACACAGTCGCAGGAAAAAGTATGTTAAACCTTTGGAATTACCTGGATTTCTGCATATATTGGACATAAAATGTGATCTGATCTTCATCTAAGTCACAACAATAGACAAACGGTCTGCTTAAGTTAATACTGCACAAACAATTTTATTTTTTTGTTTTTATTGAACACACTTTGTAAACATTCACAGTGCAGGGTGGAAAAAGTATGTAAACGTCTAGGCTAATGACTTAACAAAAGATAATTGGAGTACAAAAGTATCTCTAAAAGCCTTGATGTTCATCAGCCCAAGACAAATTGTCTATAAATGGAGAATGTTCAGCACTGTTGCTACTCTCAATAGGAGCAGATTTGGACCTCCTTAATTATATGTAGGCTAAAGCATATCAATAAAAGAATTTGAAAAAAAACATTGATAACATACAATCAACTTAAATGAAGGCTTTAGGACCATGCGGGCGCAGCTGATTATACCGGCGCAACCCTCATTTCAACTTGAAACACTGTTTCCCCTTCAGTGTTCATACTTGATGAAGCATATGAAAACGTGTGCGCAATAACTGGCTGTAATATTGACCAGAGCATCCTCTGAATTCAGCACTAACCTGGTGTATTTATGTTGCTGTATAGTAACAATAGTGCCCATTATGTAGTCTGCAAGTCTGCATTAGTTTGTATGACTGTAGTGTAGCCTATAACTTTGGTTGGGTTTAGGTATAATTTGAATTACCGTAAATAAGCTCTGTTAAAAGAAACAAAAAATCTGGACCTCACTCATTTCTAAACCATGGTTACAGCCCTGCGATGGAATAGCTGTCCTGCAAAAGTGCAGAATGCTCAATGAGGTTAGAAAAAACCTAGTGTCAGCTGAAGACAAATCTCTGGAACATGCTAATGTCTGTTGATGACTACGAGACGTCAAACACTGAACAAGAATGGAAGTCACAGCACACCAACATCAAAACCTCATCCCAACTGTCAAGTATGGTGGAGGGGGAATCATGGTTTGGCGCTGCTTCTGGGCCTGGAATGGTTATAATCGACGGAAAAATGTCTGCCAATTGAAGCTCAACAGAAGATGGGTGGACTGGGAAGACTGTCTAGATATCCTTCTTGTCAGAGTAAAGAGTAAGAAAAGAGTAGGAGCAAAAGATACATTCTTAGTGTTGGCTTCTTGTCCCTCTCCATATAAAGAGCCTTTTTGTGGATTGGTTCTTCGCTTACGGCCATACTACCCTGAACACGCCCGATCTCGTCCGATCTCGGAAGCTAAGCAGGGTCGGGCCTGGTTAGTACTTGGATGGGAGACCGCCTGGGAATACCAGGTGCTGTAAGCTTTTTCATGTAGGAAGATTTATTTTGTCACAATATAACAGGTTATAGAGTAAAATTGACTTTGTAACTCCCTTCTGCTACATAGCAGACAATATATATTACAATAGAAGCAATTATAAAAAATGGTAAACAGAAATAAACTGCCATCACTGGAGCAGTGCTGAGGATGAACTAGAGTTTAAGAGTCTGATTGCTTGGGGGGAAAAGCTGCTCTGCAGTCTGGTGGTGCGGCAGCTGAAACTTCTATATATCTTCCCAGAAGGCAGCAGGGTGAACAGGCTGTGGCTGGCTGGGTACTGTCCTTTAGTCGAGAAGCCGTCATTGAACAGGGGAGGGGGTCTACGCCACCACTTATCCCCCACTTACAATGCTGTCCTTTCATCACTTCCCAGGAAACTCAACAAACGTAACCTATTGGCCTCAGGTGAAGATACCAACGATGGTCGTTCAGTCTTGGCCACAGGTAGTCTTAACGACTGTAACGACTGTCGTCACAGCAACAAGGAACACTAACGAACCAGCAGTATCGACGATCCTGGCAAACGACCCCACTGAGGTTAAATAGCTGAGTTTCCCTGCCAGTCAGTCAGAACTGAAGAAGTCCTTTGGATGAGGGACGAAACGTCTTCCAGTCTCTTCAACCAAGTCCAGTTGCCCTTGACTTTAACCTTCGTTGGATAACTATGACCTGGATGACTGAGAATCTTCACAGACGTACTGTCCTTTAGTATCCTTTGGGCTCTGCAGGCACCTCACCTCACTGATATCACTGATGTTCAGGAGATGGGTACCAATGATCTTCTGAGCAGTTTGAATCCCCTGCTGCAGAGCCCTCCGGTCCTGGGCCGTGCACATCCCATGCCAGCTTGCGACTTTCCCAGTCAGGATGCTTTCTATTGCTCCTCTGTAAACGCTGACAAGAACTAGGTAAGGGAATTTGGCCTTCTTAAGCTTCCTCAAGAATTTTTTTTTTTTTTGAGCTTTCTTCACCAGCATGGAGATGTGAGGTGACCATGTCAGGTTCTCTGTGATGCTGATTCTCAATTAAGCCTATTATTGGATCATTATTACTGATTTTCATTATGTAAGCACATAAATTATTACATTTTTTTTCATATACTTTATTGATGCCCAAGGGGAAAGTTTTTGTTCTCTGCATTTAAAACATCCTAGCGGATAGGGAGCAGTTACGGGTTCAGGTCATGTCAGTTACGTTGCTCAGGGGCAGCTTTGGCAATGGCCCATGTTGTACTAGATATGGTGACCCTCCAAATCCCAAAACAAGTCCCCACGGGCTGCCGCCCTTTTTATTGATTATATTGAATGATATTATAATTATTATTATACAATAATAATTTTTAATTCAAAGTCCAGGGACAAGCTGCTTCAGTGAAGAGGCAGCAGCCCCCTCTGATTTTTATAAAGAGAAGAGGAAAAGCTTACAGTCACAGCACACCAACATCAAAACCTCATCCCAACTGTCAAGTATGGTGGAGGGGGAATCATGGTTTGGCGCTGCTTCTGGGCCTGGAATGGTTATAATCGACGGAAAAATGTCTGCCAATTGAAGCTCAACAGAAGATGGGTGGACTGGGAAGACTGTCTAGATATCCTTCTTGTCAGAGTAAAGAGTAAGAAAAGAGTAGGAGCAAAAGATACATTCTTAGTGTTGGCTTCTTGTCCCTCTCCATATAAAGAGCCTTTTTGTGGATTGGTTCTTCGCTTACGGCCATACCACCCTGAACACGCCCGAAGGTTGAAGCAGGAAGTGGCAGAGCGGGAATAGTGTGCCTTGAATAAAAACGTTTTTCTTCATATATATTAGTTTTTTCGTCATTTTGGTGATAGATTTCGTTTGGAAAGAATTTTGCGTTTATTATAAGCCTCAATCCCCCGACGGTTTTGCTGTTTGGGGGAGGCTTTTCGTTTTTTTCGGTCGGACATCATGGCAACAAACAACGGAACGGAAAAATTGCCGAGTAAAGACACGGACAGGTGGAATATGGGAGAAAAGGAAAGTGTGGTGAACGACAGACAACCCGTGATTGACAGTAGACAGAGCAACGAGACGGATGAAGGCCAAGGAGTAAACGAAGAACGAAATCTGAACAGAAAGAGTGGCGGAGAAGAGCGAGGAGGAGTGAGAGAGAAGTACGGAAGAGACTTGACGATCGAGGTGGAGGTGGAGGGAACGGCAAGAGTTTCAATGATGGAAGTTTTGAAGGAGGTGAAGAAGAAGTGCGGAGAAGTGATCGGCTGCAGAGTGAGAGGTGAGAGGACGTATGAAATCACAATGAAGGACGAGGAGGGGAAGACGAAGCTGATGGATGGTCTTCGTGTGAAAGGAGCGCTTGTGCATGCCAGGGACATAATTAGCACCGATATGGTGGTGTCCTTCATTAACCTGCCGGTATACATGGAAGATGATAAGATTGTATCACGACTGAATGAGTGGGGAGTGAGGCAGATGTCGCCAATCAAGAGGCGCATGTGGCCGGGGACGGAGATCGCTGACGGAACGAGGTTTTTAAAGGTGCGCTTCACTGAGGAGGTGCGCTCACTCCCGTATTCCACCAAGTTTGAGACTCTCAGAGGCACGGAGTATTTCCGTGTGATCCACGACAGACAGATGCGGGTGTGCAGACTCTGCATAAAACCGGGGCATGTCTTCAGAGATTGCCCCGAATTCAAGTGTTTCAGATGCAAAAAAACAGGCCATTTCGCACGCGAGTGTGAGGAGGGGAGAGAGACAGAGCCGGAGACCGACAAGGAAGAAAGTAAGGATACAATGGAGGAAGAGGAGGCGGCTGGAGGTGAGAACGATGAAGAAGATAGAGAACTGGAGCGGAGGTATCAGATGGACGGCGACAGTGAGGACGGCGTCATGGAGGAAGAGGAGGAAGAGAGGATTGGTCAGGCGGGAGGAGTCGAGACGGACGAGGAGCTGGCCGAGACTGAGGAGGAAAGACCGAGGGGGACAGGACAGAGGTGCTCAGAGAATCAGGGGGACGATGGAGAGACTGTGCCAAAACAGAGGAGCGGAGAAGAATGGATGGAAGAAGAGAGACGAGGAGGATCTGAGAATGAGACAGCAGTGGCTCAGAGACCGACAGCAAAAAGAAAGGCTGTAGGAGACAGAGTGGGAGGAGACAGGAATAAGGGACCGCGGTCTGGTATGTGATCTTTTCAGTGTTTCAGTTACTTTCTTTATTTTGTTTTGCTCTCATGGCCACTGTAACTTCTGTAAATGTGAACGGCTTAAGGGATAGAGGGAAGGTGAAGGAGTTGTTGTATGTATATAAAAGCGACATACTGTGCATCCAAGAAACAAACTGGGATGAGGGAAAAGTAGAAGAGGTGAGAGAGGTATGGGGGGGTGACATCTATTATAATAATGGAGCTAGGAATGCAAGAGGGGTAGCAATACTGGTTAAAAAAGATAAAGTCGAGAGTATAAAGGAGGTATATAAGGATGGGACAGGGAGGATAATAGTAATAGAATTCAAATATAGAAATGTAGAGTTTAGACTAGTTAACATTTATGTTCCTAATGTTGAAATAGACAAAAGAAGTATTATAGAGGAGCTAAAAGGATTAATAGTGGGAAGGTGTATTATAGTAGGGGATTTTAATACAAAATGTAGCAGATTAGATGTGGGTAGAGGGGTTGTATTTAGATGGGAAAAATCAAGATGCATGTTATTGGAGGTGATCAGAGATAAGGGACTGATAGATGTATGGCGGTATGAGAACCCACAGAAGAGAGAGTTCACAAGGAGGCAGATGAGGGAGGGTTTGTTGAAGCAGAGTAGAATAGATCTAGTGTTAGTACAGGGAGAGTCTATTAGGTATCTAGATAGAATAAGACATCAGGGGAATAGTTTTAGTGATCATGATGGTGTTAGATTTAGAATCAAAGTAGGGGGTGAGGAAGTAGGGGGGGGGATGTGGGTATTAAATGCAGGGTACCTAAGGGAGGAAGAATATGAGCAACAGATTAGAGAGCTTCTAGATCGAGAGAAGGAGAAAAGGCAGGAGCACATAGCGAATAACAGGGTGGATGATAATATAGGTGAGAGATGGGAGAAGATGAAGGATAAAATTAAATCAATTAGTATTAGGTATGGTAAGAAAAGGAAGCGGAAAATGATGAGGGAGGAGGAGATGTTGAGAGAAAGATTGAGGGAGGAGTTGAGTAGAGCGGAGGATGATGAGCGATACAGTATGGAAAAATATATACAGGTAAAGATGGAGTTAGAGCGGTATGAGGGGGAGAAGTGTAGAGGAGCAATCTTGAGGAGTAAAGCAAAATATGCATTGGAGGGTGAACGGTGCACTGGGTTTTTCCTAGGTTTGGAGAAAAGTAAGCAGAGTAGGACATACATACATGAGATCAAGAATAAAGAGGGAGAAGTAACAGCGGACTTTGTGGAGATACTGGAGAGGGTGCAGGAGTTTTATGGAGAGTTGTATAAGAGGGGGAGAGTAGAAGAGGAAAGTATAGAGGAAGTGTTAAGTAGTGTGGAAGGTAGCCTGAGTATGGAGGACAAGAAATGGTGTGATATGGATATAAATGTGAAAGAGGTTTCAGAGGCGATAGAAGGATTATGTAGTGGGAGGAGTCCGGGGAGCGATGGGATAGGGATAGAACTTTACAAAGCATACAAAACTGAGATCGCACCAATTCTAGTGGAGGTGTTTAAGGGGATAGAGAGGACAGGAGTGGTACAGGATAGGATGGTAGAGGGCGTTATAGCTATAGTATATAAGAAAAAGGGAAGTAAACTGGATTTAGGAAATTATAGGCCAATCAGCCTACTGAATGTGGATTATAAAATACTGACCAAAGTTTTAGCAAATAGGGTGAAGAGGGTGGCGGGAGAGGTGGTTCAACCAACGCAAAGCTACAGCATACCGGGCAGGGACATAGCGGATACAGTAGGTACAGTTAGAGATGTAATAGAATATATGAAGAGGGACGGGAGAGGAGGAGTCGTGGTGGGGATGGATTGGAATAAGGCATTTGATAGGGTGGAGCATGAATTTTTGTTTAGGGTGTTGGAGAGGTTTGGGTTTGGGGAGAGATTGGTGGGTTGGGTGAGAAGATTATACGGGAGCGCAAAGAGTTGTGTAAAGGTGAATGGAGTCCTAACGGATAGTTTTGAGATAGGGAGGTCGGTGAGGCAGGGTTGTCCCCTGTCAGCATTACTGTATGCGATAGCAGTAGAGCCCCTAGCTTCGTTGATCAAGAGGGATCCGCGGGTGGAAGGTATTACACTACCATACGGGGGTGTGTGTGTTATAAATCAATATGCGGATGACACAACAATCACGGTGAAGGGGGTGGATAGTGTTAAAAGGGTATTGGAACTGGTGGAGAAATATGAGAGAGCAGCAGGTGCAAAACTAAATAAAGACAAATCTGAGATAATGTGTATAGGCAGGACAGAGAGAGTGGACGTAGGGTTAAGGGTGGAGGAAAGGTATATGAAAGTGTTGGGAGTACATTTGGGGGTGGAATGTAAGGAGGCGACAGATGCCACTTGGACCGGGGTGATTAACAAAATAAGAACTGTGTGTGGAAGGTGGAGAGCAAGGAAGTTGAAACTAAAAGGGAAAGTAATTGTGGTAAACAGCTTGTTGCTGTCAGTGTGTGTATATGTGATGAATGTACTTGAAATGCCAGAGTGGGTAATGATTGATTTGAACAAAATTGTCTGCGACTTTATCTGGGAGGGAAAGGGAGTAAAAATTGCACAGAAAACATTAGTGGGGAAAAGCTGGGAGGGAGGGCTAAATTTGATGGACCTTGAAATAAAAAAGGCAGCTCTGAGAATAAAGACTGTGAAAAAATATTTGGTGGGCAGATGGAACTACGGGTGGAAGGAGTTCCTGAAGAAATACGTGGAAGATGTGGGAGGTATAGGGGAGTACGGGTGGTACATGGGCTTCAAACAGTCAATGACAGTAGGAATACCAGGATTTTATAGAGAGGTGTTTGAGGCGTGGAGGAGGTTTTTACCAAAGGTAGAGTACGAATGTGAAGGTGCACAACTGTTTGTGAATTTACCACTGTTCTTAAATGAAAGAGTTAAACACAATGGGAAAACGTTGTATGAACCTAAATTTATGGAAGGGGGGATCAAGCAAATTAAGGACATCATGTACGAGGTGATCCCTGGGTTTCTAAGGGGGAACTGCATCTATGATGCTGTGTGTGAGTTGGAGGGAATGGAAAACAGGGAGAAGGTACAAAAAATATACGAGAGGATCAAAGCAAGTATACCTTTGGAGTGGACCACTAGCATCGACAGGGCGTGTGTGAGCAATAGAGAAGGACGTATGCCTGAGTGGTATAGAGTGGAGAATGGGAAGAAATGTAAAATGAAGAGCATGAATGTGAAAAAAGTGTACAGATGGTTGATTGTTGACGTGTTAAAGGAGCCGGCTGCAGAGAAAGTTTGGAGCAGAGTGTTTGTGGATATGGATGTGAAGAAAATATGGTCAAATGCCAACATTAAATACAATAGCATAGAGTGTGAGAACAATGACTTCCTGATCAAACACAACAGAATTTACACAAATGTGGTGCTGAACAAAATTAATAATGAGGTTGACGTGATGTGTGATGTTTGTAAAAGTGGTCATGAGAGCTTTTTGCATTATTTTTTGGACTGTGATGACTTGGTTGATTTTTTGCGTTTTTAAAAGGACTGCTAAAGGACAACTGGAATATAAAGCTGGACTTGGGAGAGGGATGGAGGGTCTTGTTTATGTTCGGTTTGTTTGAAAAAAAGAGAGAAGTAAATCTTTGTTTGATTAATTTTGTTTTGAGCCATGCCAGACTTGCAGTCGTTTATAGAAGGAACTACGCACACTTTGAGGGCCGGAAGGTAAATGTGACTGATATATTCAAAGCATTGATGAAGAGGGATATTGGACTGGTGTGCAGGTATGGAGGGGATGAGGTGCAGAGCTTTTTTATGAGTGGCAATAAGCTCCTTTATGAGGGGGAAGGACGGGAGATTAACTTTAACTGGTGAAAAGGTGGGAATTGACGTCTCTTTGTGTTGTAACTGTGTGGGGAATGGGAATGGGTTTTGCCTGCACACGGCTTTGTGAAAGGCGGTTTAAGGGGACTGTAAATGTGTATATTGAATTGTGGAATAACGACCATGTAAACCTGTGAATTGAAATCAAATAAAAAGAGAAAAAAAAAAAGATCACGTCCGATCTCGGAAGCTAAGCAGGGTCGGGCCTGGTTAGTACTTGGATGGGAGACCGCCTGGGAATACCAGGTGCTGTAAGCTTTTTCATGTAGGAAGATTTATTTTGTCACAATATAACAGGTTATAGAGTAAAATTGACTTTGTAACTCCCTTCTGCTACATAGCAGACAATATATATTACAATAGAAGCAATTATAAAAAATGGTAAACAGAAATAAACTGCCATCACTGGAGCAGTGCTGAGGATGAACTAGAGTTTAAGAGTCTGATTGCTTGGGGGGGAAAGCTGCTCTGCAGTCTGGTGGTGCGGCAGCTGAAACTTCTATATATCTTCCCAGAAGGCAGCAGGGTGAACAGGCTGTGGCTGGCTGGGTACTGTCCTTTAGTCGAGAAGCCGTCATTGAACAGGGGAGGGGGTCTACGCCACCACTTATCCCCCACTTACAATGCTGTCCTTTCATCACTTCCCAGGAAACTCAACAAACGTAACCTATTGGCCTCAGGTGAAGATACCAACGATGGTCGTTCAGTCTTGGCCACAGGTAGTCTTAACGACTGTAACGACTGTCGTCACAGCAACAAGGAACACTAACGAACCAGCAGTATCGACGATCCTGGCAAACGACCCCACTGAGGTTAAATAGCTGAGTTTCCCTGCCAGTCAGTCAGAACTGAAGAAGTCCTTTGGATGAGGGACGAAACGTCTTCCAGTCTCTTCAACCAAGTCCAGTTGCCCTTGACTTTAACCTTCGTTGGATAACTATGACCTGGATGACTGAGAATCTTCACAGACGTACTGTCCTTTAGTATCCTTTGGGCTCTGCAGGCACCTCACCTCACTGATATCACTGATGTTCAGGAGATGGGTACCAATGATCTTCTGAGCAGTTTGAATCCCCTGCTGCAGAGCCCTCCGGTCCTGGGCCGTGCACATCCCATGCCAGCTTGCGACTTTCCCAGTCAGGATGCTTTCTATTGCTCCTCTGTAAACGCTGACAAGAACTAGGTAAGGGAATTTGGCCTTCTTAAGCTTCCTCAAGAATTTTTTTTTTTTTCTGAGCTTTCTTCACCAGCATGGAGATGTGAGGTGACCATGTCAGGTTCTCTGTGATGCTGATTCTCAATTAAGCCTATTATTGGATCATTATTACTGATTTTCATTATGTAAGCACATAAATTATTACATTTTTTTTCATATACTTTATTGATGCCCAAGGGGAAAGTTTTTGTTCTCTGCATTTAAAACATCCTAGCGGATAGGGAGCAGTTACGGGTTCAGGTCATGTCAGTTACGTTGCTCAGGGGCAGCTTTGGCAATGGCCCATGTTGTACTAGATATGGTGACCCTCCAAATCCCAAAACAAGTCCCCACGGGCTGCCGCCCTTTTATTGATTATATTGAATGATATTATAATTATTATTATACAATAATAATTTTTAATTCAAAGTCCAGGGACAAGCTGCTTCAGTGAAGAGGCAGCAGCCCCCTCTGATTTTTATAAAGAGAAGAGGAAAAGCTTACAGTCACAGCACACCAACATCAAAACCTCATCCCAACTGTCAAGTATGGTGGAGGGGGAATCATGGTTTGGCGCTGCTTCTGGGCCTGGAATGGTTATAATCGACGGAAAAATGTCTGCCAATTGAAGCTCAACAGAAGATGGGTGGACTGGGAAGACTGTCTAGATATCCTTCTTGTCAGAGTAAAGAGTAAGAAAAGAGTAGGAGCAAAAGATACATTCTTAGTGTTGGCTTCTTGTCCCTCTCCATATAAAGAGCCTTTTTGTGGATTGGTTCTTCGCTTACGGCCATACCACCCTGAACACGCCCGAAGGTTGAAGCAGGAAGTGGCAGAGCGGGATAGTGTGCCTTGAATAAAAACGTTTTTCTTCATATATATTAGTTTTTTCGTCATTTTGGTGATAGATTTCGTTTGGAAAGAATTTTGCGTTTATTAAAGCTCAATCCCCCGACGGTTTTGCTGTTTGGGGGAGGCTTTTCGTTTTTTTCGGTCGGACATCATGGCACAAACAACGGAACGGAAAAAATTGCCGAGTAAGACACGGACGGTGGAATATGGGAGAAAGGAAAGTGTGGTGAACGACAGACAACCCGTGATTGACAGTAGACAGAGCAACGAGACGGATGAAGCCAAGGAGTAAACGAAGAACGAAATCTGAACAGAAAGAGTGGCGGAGAAGAGCGAGGAGGGTGAGAGAGAAGTACGGAAGAGACTTGACGATCGAGTGGAGGTGGAGGGAACGGCAAGAGTTCAATGATGGAAGTTTTGAAGGAGGTGAAGAAGAAGTGCGGAGAAGTGATCGGCTGCAGAGTGAGAGGTGAGAGGACGTATGAAATCACAATGAAGGACGAGGAGGGGAAGACGAAGCTGATGGATGGTCTTCGTGTGAAAGGAGCGCTTGTGAGGCGCATGTGGCCGGGGACGGAGATCGCTGACGGAACGAGGTTTTTAAAGGTGCGCTTCACTGAGGAGGTGCGCTCACTCCCGTATTCCACCAAGTTTGAGACTCTCAGAGGCACGGAGTATTTCCGTGTGATCCACGACAGACAGATGCGGGTGTGCAGACTCTGCATAAAACCGGGGCATGTCTTCAGAGATTGCCCCGAATTCAAGTGTTTCAGATGCAAAAAAACAGGCCATTTCGCACGCGAGTGTGAGGAGGGGAGAGAGACAGAGCCG
>NW_024044287.1:0-32431 GCF_014851395.1 Micropterus salmoides
GAAAAACACGGCGACACACAAACTTTCTCTTCAACTCGTTTTAATCCCAAAGCTGAATTTCATCAAGCAAAACAACAGACAGGAACGATCAGGAACTATAAAACATAAAAAAGAATCCGTGTGAGAGCCGTCAGCAGAGTTTACATGTTGTCTTCGTCAGAGTCGTCCTCCTCCTCCAGAGAATCCTGAAACACACAGGGACACGTGGATCAGCTGACTGCAGGTGTGTGTGTGTGTGTGTGTGTGGTCAGTACAGGTGTGTCCTGCTCACCTTGGCGTATTTCTCAGCCTCCTCTCTGACGTCTTTGGGTACCAGCTCGTGTCGTCCGTTTGTGACTGAGGGGAGAGGACACAGACAGGAGGGTCAGGACTGAGTCCATCACGTGACCGGCCACCTACACTGAGCATGTGCGTGGCCGGTGTAAACAGGAAGCAGATCGTCTACTCTGCGCTAAAGAAGAAAGTTCTGCTAGAGACGAACGCAGAGCAGCGATGGAGAAGAACCACAGCAGGGATTTCTCTGCACGGAGCCACGGCGAGATGGAACTGTTACTGCGAGGAACGCGGGAGGACGGAGACCGTGGCGGCGGGAAACAGACTGGGAGTCGACGCAAAGCAAATCCAGAGAGCTGCAGAGTACAAGAGTACTTTACACAGTACAGAATACTAATAAAACTCTGTCAGCAGCATCGCGTTTCTGCTTCATCACTGATCAGAGCCAATCAGGAAGCCGAACGTGAGCGTCATCGTCTCCACCCATCGGCACCAACACGGCGCCCCGGAGTGTAAAACCAGAACGGGGTCAGCAGCGTTTTCACACTTCAGCGTTTCAGTCTGGACCGGAGGAGACGCAGCAGAAGTTTTAAAAGGAAGACGTAGTAAAGTGGGCGGAGCCTCAGTCTGCCAACATCAAGTTACATCAATGTTAAAACTCGACCTGCGTCACTAACAGACGAGAACAGGAAGAGAGACAGTAGAGCTCTTCTTCTCCCTTCAGTTCAACAACACTGCATCATTGCTGAGAGACAGACTGGCGAGGAGACAGACAGGCAAGCAGGCAGACTGGCGAGGAGACAGACAGACAGACAGACTGGCGAGGAGACAGACAGACAGACAGACAGGCGAGGAGACAGACAGACAGGCAGACAGGCGAGGAGACAGACAGGCAGACAGACAGACAGACTGATGAGTTTAACGCTGGGCAGGGATCGTTCATTTTTACTGATGGCCTTATTGAGACTGCTTAACGATCCGATTCTTTATCGATACTGTATTATTTGGTGAGACCAGCCCCAGCAGCCTGAGGCCGGCTGCAGGGCGTGAGGAAAATATTCAATGTGCCATAACGTTATAAACTGAGATGACATCACTTGTGATAAATAAACATATACTGAAGTGTGCATATTAACTGCCTGGTTGTTTTTAATTTAATATTTTAAATCCAGCTAAATGTTGTTTCTGGACAACAGCAAAGTAACTCAGTAACTCTGTGACATCACAAGCAGCGAGTGACGTTTAGAAAGAACATCGGTGTGTATCAGCCCCTCCTCCTCTCTCCTGGCTGCAGGTAACGTTACAGGTAGAGGAGGAGCGGCTGCTTTGTCTCAGCAGCTGAGTTTAAGACTACAGACCCGTCTGTGCTGCAGACAGACATCTGGCTAATGCCAAGCTAGCGTTGAGAGAGGAGTAAATTAACCCTTTCTACATGTTTGGATTGATAAAGTATTGTCTTTACTCGCAAAGGTGTTATTGCACGTACTTACAGTAACGAGACGCCGCTGTCATCAACTAACGTTACAGTAGTTTGGAGCTGACTCCACCCTCACTGTGTTCCACTGCGACGGCGCCGCCTCTCGCTCTGCTGCCGGTGTGTGTGTGTGTGTGCGTGTGCAGCAGGCGGAGACTGCAGCCTGATGATTTTCTGATCCATTGCGTTTCAAATTAAATCAGATTTGACGCTCGAGACATAACGTTACATCTTAGGACCCGCAAGTCTCGATAAGCTCGGACCTCATTGATTTTGAGAAATCTTGGAACCGGGTCCCCGTCCCCATCGCTCGGAGAGGACGAGCTCTCAGCTCTCAGGTGTGATCGTCTCTCACTCGCGTGTTTCGATGCGTCAGAGCTGCAGGAGCTTCTGACGTGTTCTCACATCTCTTCTAAATATCGGTTTCTAAAGCAGCTCTTAATATCAGCCACCAACAAACCCAGATCGGTCGGGCTGCAGTTTGAACGCCGCCTTGATGTTTGTCCACGTGTGTGGGGAGAGTGCAGCTCAGGGATTGGTCAGACAGCCAAGAGGAAGTGACATCACAGGAGTTCAGCCAGTGAGCGAAACCTTCCTGTCTCTCATCATCCCTCCCTGCTGAGCACATGAAGCTGATCGACCTCACTGATCAGTTAAAGTTAACCTTTGAGAAAAAGTTGTGTACATAATAATAAACAGGAAGTGGAAGCAGCACCCTGATTGGTCGGTCCTTACCTTCTCCCACCCAGCTGAGCTCCAACTCGAAGGCTTTGTCCTTCACCTCGTCGTGAACGATGTAGATTCTGGGGACAGACGGGGCTTTTATTTTGGTGACAGTCTTGATAATAAAGTGATTCTTTCAAAGTAAAACACGATCAGCCTGAGCTGCCGTTCGCCGTCAGGACAGCTGACTCACATTTTGGCGACCTCTTTGACCAGCTCCCTGCACGTCAACTCCTTCATCTGCCGGACAGACACACAGTTACACACCTGGTCCGTCAGACGGACTCATCCGGATCAGAGCTGGCCGCTCTCTGCTCCAATAATCTGGATGTAAAGATTCAGACTCACCTGCAGTTTCTCGATCTCTGTCTTGGCGGCTTGTTTTGCTTTTCCGATGGCGCAGCCCCAGTAACCCTGAACACAGACAGAGTGGTGACTACAGACGCAGCCAAATGACAATATTGAAAAACTTTCCAGATTATTACCGATTTCTTCTGCCTTTTTTCCCCCTCATTGCATAAATTAAATAATCAAAATGAGCTTTTTCCTCAGCGTTTCCTGCAGGATGTGGAGACTGGTGGGGGGCCCGGGGCCCGGGGCCCGAGAGGGCCATTTCCTTTTAATAGACACATGTAAAATGTTTTCTACTTTCTGTGAATTTAATCCAGTTAATCTTATTTCCATCCTGTACAGACGCCTTATTTTGAAAACCGGATGTTGTCACATGCGTTTCCTCCTCGCACTAAATCCATCCAGTCCGACCCGGTTTGATAAATAATGTAGTATGTGGTTCTGGTCTTCACAGCCTCTCTTCATACTGCAGAGCCAAATGACAGGATAAAGTCTCTAACCTGCCTGTCAGCTCGCTCTGGGCCGCTTCACTTACCGTAAAGGCTGGAATACGTGTGCACTCCAAATGTAGGTGCGGCTAGTTTAATCTCCTCACAGACGAGAGACAGAAACACTCAGAGTGGTTCTTTTCTAAGAAGTCAGCCACAGATGGAGACAGTTCAGCAGAACAGCGTCTGCAAACGGCTCGGACTCTTTAAAATGCTTCCACACCGCCGACATGGCAACTTACTGTAATTGCTCGGTAAAATTTATTTGGTCTTTCAACTCATTGGGCCTCCTGGCGGTCTAACAGTGTGTGTGTGTGTGTGAAGAGTGCAGCTCAGGGATTGGTCAGACAGCCAAGAGGAAGTGACATCACAGGAGTTCAGCCAGTGAGCGAAACCTTCCTGTCTCTCATCATCCCTCCCTGCTGAGCACATGAAGCTCACTGATCAGTCTGACCGTGTGAACGAGTGATGCTGTGATGATCTTGTTCTCAGTGCGTGCAGCCTATCATCACCGTGACAACAGTGGGCGGTCTGAGTGACTCACGTATGAGATGCCGGACGGGTCGACCATGTAGAGCTGAGGACCGTCGTCTTTGTCGTACGAGCCCAGGATGAAGCTGCGGAGAGACAAACAACAACGCTCATCACCTTCCTGTTCCTGAGCTCGTCTTTTTCACACCGACACATGGTCACGTGTCAGAAAAATGGAAATGTTAAAAGTGAGTGAGCGGTACAATTTTAACCATTTCAGATATATTTAGTAAAATAAATCTGAAATCACGGTCAGCGTTGATATAAATCAATTTAAGGGAAACTCTTTGAACTTATTCTCTCTTCTAGCAGCAAATATTTACTGTTGTTTCCGTGTTCACTTGATTATACAGGAAGGAGGTCAACCATCCAAATCATCTGCAAGATCTAAATATCCGTTTATAAAGCAACTCTTTTAATATCAGCCGCCAAAAACCCAGATCGGTCGGGCTGCAGTTTGAACGCCGCCTTGATGTTGGTCTACGTGTGTGGGGAGAGTTCAGCTCAGGGATTGGTCAGACAGCCAAGAGGAAGTGACATCACAGGAGTTCAGCCAGTGAGCGAAACCTTCCTGTCTCTCATCATCCCTCCCTGCTGAGCACATCCTGTTCATTTTAACGGCCCTGTGCTCTCCTGGGACTCTGTTGTACCTGAACGCAGCACGCTCGGCGATCAGCTGACGATGAACGAGTTGAAGGTTTCAGACTCACCTGCAGCCAAACGGCCGCACGGCGCTGTACAGCGTGTAGGCGTGGACGTACATGGCCACTCTGTCGGACAGGTGCTGCAACAACAGGAAACACCGTTAGCTTAGCATCACACAAACTAAACTTTGTGAGGAGCGAGCCCGGCGGTGGAACACATCGGCCACAGATCCGGGTTCTCAAACTGAAGAACATGTTTGCGTTTGAACCAGATGATGTCACATTTTATAGACCCAACGATGACTCAGCTAAATAATCTGCAGATTAATCCACTAAGAAAATAATCAGTAGTGCTTTATGTGCAGAAAGACAAACCTTCAGTGGGATGTCGTGTCCGTAGTTTGATCTGAAGCTGGAGGCTTCTTCTCTGGCAACATCGGCGAGCGAGCGAGCATCAGCCAACAGGCCGGCCACAGCCTGGAGAGAGAGAGAGGGGGGGGGGGTCTTAGGATATTCAACCGTCAGAACAGCTAAAATAAAAAAAGTATACAACAGATGAGTGAAGTCCAGACCCCAGCAGAGGGTCAGGTCTGTAAGAAACTCCTGGACTTTAATGGCTCCTGTGTTTCAGCAGCTTCTCTGCTCCTTCAGAACAACCGTCTACCTCAGGAGCCGGCGAATCAGTCTGGCAGCGGGACAACTTTATTTCATTACCCAGTGGACCACAACAAAGGCAAATTATTTCAAGTCTTTGTGTCGCCTGCTCGTGTAGCTTGATTTATACTCCTGTGCAGGGTCTACGCACGGAGCAGCGCATTTATACTCGTGTGTCCGTCAATCTGCGTCCGCTGCGTTGACTGTTGCCGGCTGAGCAGGCTAACTTCCGGTTTCCGCTAACGTGAATGGGGGTAAAAACTGTAAACGTGCGGCTGGTGTAGCCTTTTCAAGTGTTCTCGAGAAGTGATCTCTCGGGTGGATCACGAGTCATTTTGCTCGGGTTGTGACGGTCAAGTATATCCACGTGTTACAGCTGCCGTTTTGGCCGCAAGTAAAATTTACTTCAAAGCACGGGCACTTCCTGTCGGTCTAACTGGCAACACACGTCCTGACATGTTGACACGTCCACAAATGATGTCAGACTGAGCATGTCTCACTTCCTGTTCCCTGAGCTCTGTGCTCATCAGGTCTTTTGAGATCCTTGCGTTGTCCCACCCTCATTGGGCTCATCTCAGGTAGGGACGAGTCCGCCTACAGGTGGGAGATCGACCATCTGTTGACCTGGTGCAGCCAGAACAGTCTGGATCTCAACGCTCTGAAGACTGTGGACTTCAGAAAGAGCCCAGCCCCACCCTCCCCCATCATCCCGTGTGACTCCCCAGTCACCACTGTGGACTCCTTCCACTTCCTGGGCACCATCATCTCCTGAACATCACCTCCCTCACCAAGAAGGCCCAGCAGAGGATGTACTTCCTGCAGCAGCCTGCCAAAGACAACGATGGTGCACTTCTACACCTCCATCATTGAGTCCATCCTCACCTCCTCCATCACCATCTGGTTCGCTGCTGCCACTGCCAGGGACAAGGGCAGGCTGCAGCGCATCGTTCGCTCTGCAGAGAAGCTGATTGGCTGCAATCTTCCTTCTCTTCTGGACCTGTACGCTTCCAGGACTCTGTGGCGAGCAGGAAAGATTGCAGCTGACTCCTCCCACCCCGGACACAAGCTGTTTCAGACTCTCCCCTCTGGCAGGAGGCTGCGGTCCATCAGGACCAAAACCTCTCACCACAAAAACAGCTTCTTCCCGTCTGCAGCCTCATCAACAAGCAGGTAAACTCTATGTAAACTTTCACACATGTAAATCTGATGTAAATATCATGGACAGCCATCTTGAAGATATTCTTTTATCTTTTCTTGTCAGTTTTATGTTTAATCTAGAGCTGCAACGATTTATTTGATTAGTCGGTCGAAAGAAAATTAATCGACAACTATTTTGATAATCGATTAATCGCTTCAGTCTTTGAGTTTTGGACTGTTGCTTGGACCAAAGAAGCAGTTTGAAGACGTCACTTTGGTCTCTGCAAAATTGTGATGAGCATTTTTCACAATTTCTTGAGGGTTTACAGACTTAATTAGTTGATTAATCGTGAAAATAGTCGGCAGATTAGTTGACAATAATCGTTAGTTGCAGCCCTAGTTTAATCTTGGTGACCACGCTGGGACTCAGCATCATCTCCACCGTGGTTACCATGGTGACGACCTGCATGCCACGCAGACACTGCTGCTGAGCAGTGTGTGTGTGTGTGTGTGCGCGCGTTTACCATGCCGACATGTCTGTCGATGTTGAAGATGCGTTTGTTGGAGCCCTGCTCGTACAGTTTGGACAGAACCAGCTTCTCCACCCCGAACACAACGCCGTCCTTACAGCGGATCGCTATGGCCGTGCTGAACACACACACACACACACACACACACAGCGTTATGGAAAAGCTGCTGCAGAGGTGCATTCAGGTGAAACCACACAGTCAACAAAAACATCCACTGAAAGATGAAATTCTGTTCCAGAGCTGGGCGATAAAACCAGAACAATAATTAATTAATATAAATTTCCTCATTAACAAATGTTTGATTTAATTCATCTGAATCACAAATGAATCAGCACTTAATTTTTCTGCTAAGATATTTATTTTGTTGAGGAAACAGGATTGAAAAGAGATTTTTTATCACAACAGTTCTGAAAGTTCTGCCTCAGATTTGTTTGGCATCAAGACTTTGTTCTGACCAGAAAGAAAAGTTTAACACTTGACTTTCACTCAGGAGCAAAAATCAGTCTTTAAACCTGAAAGAAATAAGATTTGATTTATCCTGATAATTGCTGATATTTTATATTTTTTTATCGTATCGCTCAGCCCCACTTTATCATCAGAACACCTGACTCATGTCCACAGATCAATCCCTCCACCGCCGTGTCTCTACTTTTCTATTACATATTTATTTAACCCGGTAAAGTCTCATGCTCTGAAAGATCATTAAAGCTCCTGACAGACGCTTCATCAAACTGCAACATGATTCATTTTGACGTTTAATACGACCTCTGCTCCCACTGAGACGCCACAGCTGACTCTTCATATCACCCACTAAACTAAATCTCTTCTCACGTCCGCTCAAAGGCAAAAGTACTGCCTCGTTCACCAGGAACACCGTCACCTGGTTGGTCATCAGTGTGAACACAAAGTGATCAGCTGTTCTCTGCTGTTACATGAAGCTGCTGACCTGCTGTTCTCTACGGCCTTCATGGCGTATTCCACCTGAAACACTCGGCCATCTGGAGAGAAGGTGGAGGCCGACAGGTCGTACTGCAGGTGGAGACAGACTTGATGTTAGCAGGTTCACACCATTCACCTATTCGTTAATTATACAACACAATAACTCAAAGTGATTTCAAACCCAAATCAAAGTGTAAATTAATATGAGGGTGTTCATCAGTTCAAAGGTTTTCAAATGAATGAAGGTCTGTGTGGCTACCAAACACTGGCACAATGTTTGGTGTGTTTTAGCTGTGAATTCAGGATTAATTACAGGACTGTTGTTTCATAATGTGCTCTAAATTTATTAAAATCCACTTTCACCTCATATGTAGTAAGTTACAATCTACTGTCACCAAACTTCACATTATATCTCATCGTTTGAAATGTCCCACTGACAGCAGCACAGGACGGATGTTTCAGCTCTGAGCTTTATTTTATCTGAGGCTGTTTATTATTTAAGGCTGTTTGGTGAATCAAGAGAAGCCCGGATGAATTTAAACACTTAAAAACATTCACAGAAAGTGTTGTGCGTCTTCTTCATGGAGCGAACTTCAGTTCACATGCAAGGAGAGTTAAATGCGGTGTATTCTAAAGGGAGTTTGGCGTACACCGGAGCTAACTGTTAGCATCGACTCTGCTTAACGTTCCCGTCAATATCACTAATTTATATCACTAAAGTGACAAAAACTGTGACGAAGCTACGGCGGGATGTTTGTTTTATTTCTGTAGGTTTTAAAGTTTTCACAGCAAACTGAATCTAAATTAAAGGAAAACTTAAAACTTTGTATACTTTCAATTTCAGTTTAGCTTCTGCTAGCGGGCCTCGTTGTGACTCAGCAGGCTAACACGCTAGCTAGCCAGCAGGCTACAGGCTTCTATGAATGATTTTCAGAATAAAAGTGGATTATTTCCCTGTAAACTGGATTCAATGTGACACAGAAACATTGGGCGTGAAGTTGAAGTGAAGTTCTGCTCAGACAGACAGTGAAACACTCACCCCGGTTCCGATGGAGCTCATTTTAACACCAACTCTGGATCCGGTCAACTGCTTTCAGCCCGCTGCGCCTGCGCGTCATCCCACTGTCAACGTCACCGCGGTCATACGTCAGCTTCCGGCTCCGGCCTTCACAATAAGAGCCTAATTTTAAAAAATCTTCCTTCCAAAATAATCTCAATGAAGCTCCATTTATTAGCTTTTTCTGGAGCTTTCGATCATATCACATGGTTCTCTTCAGCACACATAAAAGATAAAACACGTTATATGAGGGAGAAACAAATTAACATATATCCAGTAAAATAACAGACTTTTTAACAGAGTAATTATAATAATAATTGATAATAACTGAGACACAGAGTCGGAGAGATATTGTTTTTCAATACAAATCAAATTAAAATTGGGATTGTTTTGGGTTCCAGCCTCACAGATGTGAAACAACATGAAACATTTTCAGAGAATCAAGCAGAAGCAAATCTTCTGAAAAATCTCCAGAGCAGCTTCTATCCACAGTAAGGACATTTAAAGAAAAGATGACTAATGGATGCAACTTCTAGTTTACAGAAGGAACTGTTTTAAATGAGTTTAATAATTTATTACAGGGTCAGCGTCTATGTGAAACTTTCATTTGAACAAAGTTTCCCGCACGTCTTCCTGTTTTCCGCGAGCTTGACACAGCTGCACTTAAACACCACAGAAGAAGACTTCTTCCGTCCTGCGCGGGTTCTCTGCCGCCGCCTGCTGCTGCGGAGTGACGCAGCAGTGACGTCACATAAGGTTTGTTGTTTTGATCTGGGGGGGGGATTAAAAATTAACCACATGTTGACAGTTTTCAGCCTTTCTGCTGTTGGATGTATAAATTAAATGGATATAATGTACAACCTCCTGAAATGTACAAAGTTGACTTTTTTATGGCTGAACAGAATTTTGCCGTTACAATTAATATTTTATTATAAAAAACTTTTCTTTATTTTGACTTCTCTAAAAGCAAAATACCACATTCTCCCACATTAATGCTAAATCCCTTTAAATATGGTCAAAGATGAATCTGCTGAAGTTCAAAGGAGGCGCAGGTAGTTTCTGGGTGGTCTCTAACAAAAAGACAGTTCTTCACGAGCTGCAGTGAAATGTGACGTAACCGAATACAAACAGGTGCAGAAAATTAGAATATCGTGAAAACGTTTTTTTTCTTCCCGTAATTTAGGTCAAAAGGTGAAACTTTCACATATTCTGGATTCATTACACAAACGTTTTTATATTCTGATATTTTAATATTTTGAGATATGGGCTTTTTATTTCCATGAGCTGTAATTACCAAGATTAAAGCAAAAAAGGCCTGAAATATTTCACGTTGTGTCTTATAAATCTAGAATATATGAAAGTTCCACTCTCGTCTTTGTGGTGCAGCAGCAACGTCACCATATAAACATTTCATGCCATAAAAAGTTTAACAAATATTTCCTTTAATAATCAGCTGATCGTTTGTGTCCGTCTGTGTGTTTAGGTTCTGCATGATGTACAAGTACAGACCTGAGAACCTGTTTGTAGCTGCTTCTGCTAAAAAAATACCTAAAATGTTCAGAAACATTTTGAGAATTTAGTGTCAAGCTCACTGACCACAGGATTTCTCTGATGTACCCGCCCACAACAGAAACCTCAGACCAATCAAAACTGTTGTTACACATCAACAGTAGTTAGAAGCCATTTGGCAGAAATGCCAATCAAATGAAACTGTAGCGACTAAATAATATTAATATATCTGTGTTGATGTTTCAGAGACTCATCAGCTGGTCCTGATATTCCTGACCCCCGATTCTCTGCTCTTTATCTTATTTATGTTGAAAACCTGTGGCGACCAGGTAGAGGCGGGGCCTAAAAACCTGTGGCGACCAGGTAGAGGCGGGGCCTAAAAACCTGTGGCGACCAGGTGGAGGCGGGGCCTAAAAACCTGTGGCGACCAGGTGGAGGCGGGGCCTAAAAACCTGTGGCGACCAGGTAGAGGTGGGGCCTAAAAACCTGTGGCGACCAGGTGGAGGCGGGGCCTAAAAACCTGTGGTGACCAGGTAGAGGTGGGGCCTAAAAACCTGTGGCGACCAGGTAGAGGCGGGGCCTAAAAACCTGTGGCGACCAGGTGGAGGCGGGGCCTAAAAACCTGTGGTGACCAGGTAGAGGTGGGGCCTAAAAACCTGTGGCGACCAGGTGGAGGCGGGGCCTAAAAACCTGTGGTGACCAGGTAGAGGCGGGGCCTAAAAACCTGTGGCGACCAGGTAGAGGCGGGGCCTAAAAACCTGTGGCGACCAGGTGGAGGCGGGGTCTAAAAACCTGTGGCGACCCGGTGGAGGCGGGGTCTAAAAACCTGTGGCGACCCGGTGGAGGCGGGGCCTAAAAACCTGTGGCGACCAGGTGGAGGCGGGGCCTAAAAACCTGTGGTGACCAGGTAGAGGCGGGGCCTAAAAACCTGTGGTGACCAGGTAGAGGCGGGGTCTAAAAACCTGTGGCGACCAGGTGGAGGCGGGGTCTAAAAACCTGTGGCGACCCGGTGGAGGCGGGGCCTAAAAACCTGTGGAGACCAGGTAGAGGCGGGGCCTAAAAACCTGTGGTGACCCGGTGGAGGCGGGGCCTAAAAACCTGTGGTGACCCGGTAGAGGCGGGGCCTAAAAACCTGTGGTGACCAGGTAGAGGCGGGGCCTAAAAACCTGTGGTGACCAGGTAGAGGCGGGGCCTGAAAGGCTGTGGTGACCAGGTGGAGGCGGGGTCTAAAAACCTGTGGTGACCAGGTGGAGGAGGGGCTGAAAAGCTGTGGTGACCAGGTGGAGGCAGGGTCTAAAAACCTGTGGTGACCAGGTAGAGGCGGGGCCTAAAAACCTGTGGTGACCAGGTGGAGGCAGGGTCTAAAAACCTGTGGTGACCAGGTGGAGGCGGGGTCTAAAAACCTGTGGTGACCAGGTGGAGGCAGGGTCTAAAAACCTGTGGTGACCAGGTGGAGGCGGGGTCTAAAAACCTGTGGTGACCAGGTGGAGGCGGGGCCTGAAAAGCTGTGGTGACCAGGTGGAGGCGGGGTCTAAAAACCTGTGGTGACCAGGTGGAGGCGGGGCCTGAAAAGCTGTGGTGACCAGGTGGAGGCGGGGTCTAAAAACCTGTGGTGACCAGGTGGGGATTTGTGGCGAGCTAATCTCTTTCTTCTTCTGTTGTTGTTAAAGGATGACGGGACACCCTGGACTCAACACCAACAAAGCACTTTCTAAATGTTTGACTTCTGAACGGAACCATCATGGCGCACCTGAAACCTCCAGCCAATAAACGCCCAGCGCTCTGAGCTCCTGTCCAATCGGAGAGCTTCTTTCAGTAAACGTCGACACAGAGGAGTTTAAGAAAAGTGTCCATAAGTTTTATTGAGTCTCAGTATGACCAGGGAGGGTTACAGACCTGCTGAAGGTTAAACAACTAAAATGTTGTGAAGTTTATAATCATCTCTTTTTCTTCTTCTTCTCTTTTTATTTCTCTTTCTGTCTCCACTCACTAATGGAAGCTTTGGTCACAGAAGAAGAGTGAAAAACATTCGTGTACAGTGAAATTTAAAAAAGAAAATAAAGATCGGGAACAAAAACAGATTTTTAACTTTTTCTTTACAACAAATGAAACTGATCGACGTTAAGGCAAACAGACCGTCAGCTGGAGGACAGGAAGAGGTACAGGCGGGGACGAAGGTGATGAAGAGGACGAACTAATACAAACATATACAGGCTGTCTTTAGTGACATTACACTTTAATAGGAACGGGAACCGAGAGCTGGACGCCGTCACACAGCAGCAGCAGCACAGGAAGTTCACCGACACATTAAAACCACCCACACACACCGCCAAAATAAGAGAACAGAAGAGGAAGAAGATGAGGACAGAGCGACACGCTGACGGCGGCTGAAGCAACAACAGAAAGACAGAAAGACGTCGAGCTGCAGAGAAACTGCTCGAGTCCTGAAAGTCTCTAAAGATCCTTCCTCAAAGACCAACAGGAAACAATCTCCTTCGCAGGAGATTCAACGCGCTCTGAAGACGAGAACTTGTTTCTCTGGTGGATCATCGAGCTCTGAGGACTTTAAGAAGGAAACAGGAAACACTTCTCTGGACTCTCAGGACTCGCAGGGACCTGCAGGTCAGATGAGGATCAGCTCCGCCTCCTCTGAGTGATGTTCACATGTTTGAATAGGATCCGCCAGACCCCCGGAGGATCTGAGCCCAGAAACATAATCAATACCTGTGTCTGACTTGGCTTCTGGACAGCAGAATCTCACCCAGCAGGAGGGGGCGCTGCTGAGCCACGACACGTTAAGTGTTTAAAACTGATCGACTACGTATCTCACTCAAATTCTACCAACACGCCGTTATGACTTCGTTTCGTAATCAAGAAACTCGAAGACACAATAAACCGAGAGACGCGGCTGCCACAGATGACGCTAACGCTAGCTACTGAGACAGCTTAGAATTACGTCCCGCCTCCTGCTCTGCCTCTGATTGGATAATCCTACCTTTAACCTTTGACCAATCAGAGGCAGAACTGAGCTTCTTCTTCTGGTGTTTTTGTCAGAGAACATCAGCGCCTCCTTCTGGTCTGGAGGAGGGTTGACCCTGATTAAACCCTAAATGGAAGCAGAGAATCGTTCCCGATGGAAATAAAACATTTACAGTTTCAGACTGAATGTAATTCAGATGTTCGACGTTCTTTACGATCGTGTTTGGACATTTGAGAAGTTCAGGTTTGTGTTTCTGTCGACAGAGGCGCTCTGGGATGACTCCAGATGAATCTGAACTCTTTAGTTTCATGTGAAAATCACTCAGGAGAAGAGGCTGAGATCCACTCTGGGACAGGTGCTGCTGCACAGAGAGGGAGGAGGAGGAAGATGAAGAGGACGGTGTCTGGTTAGTGATGAAGACGACAGACTTCCTGTCTTTTTTAACCCTGTGCTCTCTCTCTCTGGTCCAGAGTTCTCCGTGTTGTTCGTCCGTCCGTTCAGGCTCCGCCCACAGCGAGCGTGCCCATGTGGTTGTGGGTGGGGCGTGAACAAAGGGGCGTGTCCAGTTTGGTGTAGGCGGGTCACACAGTTAAGTGTTACCTTTCAGGACGCCCAGACAGCTCTGCAGCAGCTGCAGGTTCCCCTGCAGGTGAGAGGGGCGGGGTCAGAGACACAGGTGAACACCCCCGCTACGAGCTTCAATGCTAACTGCTGCTAAACCGCTAAACCTCAGAGCTATTCCTACTTCTGCTGCTGTTTAACACACAACTCTCTGTTCCCCCTGCTTCCAGTCTCTGTGCTAAGCTAGGCTAACACTTCCCCCTGCTTCCAGTCTCTGTGCTAAGCTAGGCTAACACTTCTCCCTGCTTCCAGTCTCTGTGCTAAGCTAGGCTAACACTTCCCCCTGCTTCCAGTCTTTGTGCTAAGCTAGGCTAACACTTCCCCCTGCTTCCAGTCTTTGTGCTAAGCTAGGCTAACACTTCCCCCTGCTTCCAGTCTTTGTGCTAAGCTAGGCTAACACTTCCCCCTGCTTCCAGTCTTTGTGCTAAGCTAGGCTAACACTTCCCCCTGCTTCCAGTCTTTGTGCTAAGCTAGGCTAACACTTCCCCCTGCTTCCAGTCTTTGTGCTAAGCTAGGCTAACACTTCCCCCTGCTTCCAGTCTCTGTGCTAAGCTAGGCTAACACTTCCCCCTGTTTCCAGTCTCTGTGCTAAGCTAGGCTAACACTTCCCCCTGTTTCCAGTCTCTGTGCTAAGCTAGGCTAACACTTCCCCCTGTTTCCAGTCTTTGTGCTAAGCTAGGCTAACACTTCCCCCTGCTTCCAGTCTTTGTGCTAAGCTAGGTTAACACTTCCCTTGCTTCCAGTCTTTGTGCTAAGCTACGCTAACAGTTCCCCCTGTTTCCAGTCTTTGTGCTAAGCTAGGCTAACAGTTCCCCCTGTTTCCAGGCTTTGTGCTAAGCTAGGCTAACAGTTCCCCCTGTTTCCAGTCTTTGTGCTAAGCTAGGCTAACAGTTCCCCCCAGTTTCCAGTCTTTGTGCTAAGCTAGGCTAACGCTTCCAGTCTTTGTGCTAAGCTAGGCTAACAGTTCCCTTGCTTCCAGTCTTTGTGCTAAGCTAGGCTAACAGTTCCCCCTGCTTCCAGTCTTTGTGCTAAGCTAGGTTAACACTTCTCTCTGCAGTGATTGGTTACCTTGGCGTGTTTCAGCTCCAGCTCCGCCAGCTCCACCAGGTTCTTCCTGAAAGCAGCCACTCGTCTCGTCTTGAAGTCTACGAGCTCTGCATCAGAACAGAACCACAGTTAGAGACGCAGCAGGTGGACCGCCACCTGAAACAGCTGAGCAGCAGAGGGGAGAACAGCTGGAACAGGAGCTAAACGTGTGATCCACTCTGGCTCAGACTGTTTCACCTCCTGCTTCTTCCTCTGGAGTCTAACTGCTGACCCTAAAGTGTGGCGCCTCGCTCCAGCTGGAAAAGAAGCGCCGGTCTGATCGTGGACTCACCTTGCTTGGCGGACTCGGAGATCTTCTCGAACTTGTGGCAGCAGAGCTGCTGGCTGGTCTCGGCCTGCAGGACGTCTCTGTTTTTGGCTCGAGCTTTATCCAGAGCCTTGTTAGCGTTCTCATAGTCCACCAGGGCCCGGCTCCTCCGGTACAGCAGGTCCTGGAGCATTTTGATAATAAAACATGATGATGAGAACAGAAGCACAGAACAGCGGCAGCCTGATGCTCCGGCTGTCAGGACGCACCTTTGCAGCCTGCGACTCCCTCAGGTAATATTTCAGCAGGTCGGCCAACTTCAGGTCTTCATCTGCTGCCACTCGAGCTTCGATCTTCTGTAAGACATCGACACACAGAGATCACGGTTTCACAATCGGCTGTTGGGTGAAGAATCAAACACGTTCAACGCGTCTTAAAGCCTCTATTTATAAACAGTGTGGCCAAAAGTATGCGGACAGGTGTGTTGTTGAGGGTCATCTGACAGCAAACGTACCCTGGTTTTCTCAAACAGCTCCGACACCTTCAGGAAGAACCTGAAACACAACGAACAGGAAGCAGGTCAGAGAAGTACCAAAAGGCAGCGCCGTCAACTGACCAACAGCTCAAATGAGTCGGATCGTACTTGCAGACGTCTGTGGAGTCCTGCGTTCCTAACGTGTAGAGAGACGAGGCGATTCTGTTGATGTCGTCTGCAGCGTCTGAACACACACATTACAGCACATAAAGCAGTTAGCTGACAGGAGCCGTCCTGACTTCTAGCCCCAAAACACTGGATCCTACAGTTCCCATGATGCACCTGGTGAGTCTTCCATTGGAGCCTACAGACGTTGTTAGAAAGTGGACTCTTACTTTTGTGCGAGCGGATCATCCGGTCAGATTTGGCCGAGGCGTCCTTCACCCGGTTGTGATATTCTAACAGGAACGTCTTCTCGTGCTCGAAGAAGTCGTCCACGTCCTGAAACACAGAAACAATCAGTCCGAATGAAACGTGAAGGAGAACCGATACGGAACCGCAAAACTCTGGTTCTTCTGTTTGTCACCTTGACTCCGGCCACCAGGACGCCGTCGGCAGACTTCACCACATTCTTAAAGAAATCCTCCAGCTTCTCCTTCTTGTTCTTCCCTCGTACGCTCAGCTGTCAGAGGGGAGAGGTCAAAGGTCACGCACACATATACAACATGGAACACACTGGTCTCCATCTTCATCATCATTTATCCTCTGGAGAACCACAACCTGAGATCCTCACCTCCCAACCGGACAGCAGCTCTAACTCTTGTTTTGGCATCGAAATGACTTCAAAGGTACAAAAACCTTTTGAATCAGTGCACTAAATCTCGTGACAGGCGAGACGTGGAGGAAAGGGATCCTTTCCATGATGTTGTCAGACCCCTGGTGTAACAGTCTGAGCCTGTCAACAAGAAGCTCTTTCTGTGGTTCAGCTGCCGGCCGAACACTTTCTGTACCTACTCATCATTTCAGCACCAACATATGTGGATTTAAAAACACTTCAATATACTAAAATTATCTCAACTCTTTGTCTCCTTACATTAAACTCTATGTTCGCTGTTAATGTCCGTGCACAGCAGCTGTAATGCATAAATGTCCAAGTGTGAGTTTGTGTCTGAGACTCGATCTGTTGCTTAAAGTTAAATTCTGTTCAGGAGACCCAGAGTGTTTCAGAACATCCAGCTAACAGCTACGTGTGCTCAGATCTCTTGTTTGTGGCTCAAATCTTTTTACATTTTTGTTCAGAGTATTTGATTTCTACATATTGTGCTATAAATACAGGTGCTGGTCATGTAATTAGAATATCATCAAAAAGTTGATATATTTCAGTAATTTCATTCAAAAAGTGAAACTTGGATATTATATTCATTCATTCATTCCACACAGACTGATATATTTCAAATGTTTGTTTTGTGATGATTAAAACTGACAACTAATGAAAACCCTAAATTCAGTATCTCCTAAAATTAGAATATTACTTAAGACCAATACAAAAAAAGGATTTTTAGAAATGTTGGCCAACTGAAAGTATGAACATGAAAAGTATGAGCATGTACGGCACTCAATACTTAGTTGGGGCTCCTTTTGCCTGAATTACTGCAGCAATGCGGCGTGGCATGGCAACGTGGATTCTGTGCCTCTCTCTCTTCCTCCAGACTCTGGGACCTTGATATCCAAAGGAAATGCAAAATTTCCTTTCATCAGAGAACATAACTTTGGACCACTCAGCAGCGGTCCAGTCCTTTTTGTCTTTAGCCCAGGCGAGACGCTTCTGACGCTGCGTCTTGTTCAAGAGTGGCTTGACACAAGGAATGCGACAGCTGAAATCCATGTCTTGCATACGTCTGTGTGTGGTGGTTCTTGAAGCACTGACTCCAGCTGCAATCCGCTCTTTGTGAATCTCCCCCACATTTTTGAATGGGTTTTGTTTCACAATCCTCTCCAGGGTGCGGTTATCCCTATTGCTTGTACACTTTTTTCTACCACATCTTTTCCTTCCCTTCGCCTCTCTATTAATGTGCTTGGACACAGAGCTCTGTGAACAGCCAGCCGCTTTAGCAATGACCTTTTGTCTCTTGCCCTCCTTGTGCAAGGTGTCAATGGTCGTCTTTTGGACAGCTGTCAAGTCAGCAGTCTTCCCCATGATTGTGTAGCCTACAGAACTAGACTGAGACCATTTAAAGGCCTTTGCAGGTGTTTTGAGTTAATTAGCTGATTAGAGTGTGGCACCAGGTGTCTTCAATATTGAACATTTTCACAATATTCAAATTTTCTGAGATACTGATTTTGGGGTTTTCATTAGTTGTCAGTTATAATCATCAAAATTAAAAGGAACGAACACTTGAAATATATCAGTCTGTGTGGAATGAATGTGTACATTATACAAGTTTCACTTTTTGAATGGAATTACTGAAATAAATCAACTTTTTGATGATATTCTAAATATATGACCAGCACCTGTATGCACAACTGCCCTCTACTGGTTAAACTGGACGCCTGAAGCGTCGTGTCGGGTGTCTGAAGGCGCCTGAAGCGTCGTGTCGGGTGTCTGAAGGCGCCTGAAGCGTCGTGTCGGGTGTCTGAAGGCGCCTGAAGCGTCGAAGCATCGTGTCGGGTGTCTGAAGGCGCCTGAAGCGTCGTGTCGGGTGTCTGAAGGCGCCTGAAGCGTCGTGTCGAGTGAAGGCAGGTGAAGCGTCGTGTCGAGTGAAGGCAGGTGAAGCGTCGTGTCGAGTGAAGGCAGGTGAAGCGTCGTGTCGAGTGAAGGCAGGTGAAGCTTTGTGTCGAGTGAAGGCAGGTGAAGCGTCGTGTCGGGTGTCTGAAGGCGCCTGAAGCGTCGTGTCGGGTGTCTGAAGGCGCCTGAAGCGTCGTGTCGGGTGTCTGAAGGCGCCTGAAGCGTCGTGTCGGGTGTCTGAAGGCGCCTGAAGCGTCGTGTCGGGTGTCTGAAGGCGCCTGAAGCGTCGAAGCATCGTGTCGGGTGTCTGAAGGCGCCTGAAGCGTCGTGTCGGGTGTCTGAAGGCGCCTGAAGCGTCGTGTCGAGTGAAGGCAGGTGAAGCGTCGTGTCGGGTGTCTGAAGGCGCCTGAAGCGTCGTGTCGGGTGTCTGAAGGCGCCTGAAGCGTCGTGTTGGGTGTCTGAAGGCGCCTGAAGCGTCGTGTCGGGTGTCTGAAGGCGCCTGAAGCGTTGTGTCGAGTGAAGGCAGGTGAAGCATCGTGTCGTGTGTCTGAAGGTGTGTGAAGCGTCATGTTGTGTGTTTGAAGGCATGTGAAGCGTCATGTCGAGTGAAGCGTTGTGTCGGGTGTCTGAAGGCGCGTGAAGCGTCGTGTTGGTTGTGTCAGCAGTGACTCACGTCCTGGTTGTACTCCAGGAAGACGTGGAAGTTTAGGTCCTTTCTGAGAACAGGATGAGCCGCTACACGACACAGGAAGACCTCATGCATGGCGACGGTCTTCTTGAAGATGGCCAGGTACTCCCTGAGAGAAAACACACAGCAGTGAGTGTGAAAAACTGAAGATGACCACTGGTGAACTCTTAGTTAGTGACTCACGCCTCCAGCTCCTGCTTCATTTTGGTGAATTCCTCCTTGGTCATGGATCCTTCTCCCTCCCCAAGCTTCTGCAGCTTCTCTCTGGATGCATCAAAGTCTGGTCTTGGGGGGGCAGGGGGGATCTGCACAACAACAAGCATCAGACTAAACATTCTCTCTTTATCCAACTCTAGTAATGTTCTGATGGCTGAACTGACAAGCGATGTTACGAGAACACATACTTTAGTACGAAGTCAACACAAAATTCTGAAAACTTCCAACACGTGGACGTTGGCAAATTCATCTACGGAAACCGGGGTGAAGTTTAATATTCAACATTTGTGGGTTTCTGCAGCTGCTAACTTCAACAGCTCCGTGTCAAAGTCTTGATTTCTCCAAGTTCTGGGATGTTGAAGAGCTAATTCAGGCAGACGTTTCACAGTTTGATCACCTGAAAATCACCAAAGATGACGATGCAGTTTGCGGCTCTAAGAACTGAACATCTGTCCAACGCGCCTGTTACTGTAGGAGCAGTTAGGGGTTGTCTTGAAAGGTCAACACGATCCATTTCACTCATCAATATCTGTTTAGTTTTTCAATATAAAAGTCTCAGACAACTGCTGATATAAATAAAGACCACCCCAAAACGTTTATAATTTGAAAGCACAGGGTCACGTGAATGGATGGCAGGAGATTATCGGGTTCATTTTGTCTCATCAGTCTGAAGCTCTACAGAAATGTCTGAAGAGCATTAAAGACAGGTGGAGAAGAGCCAAGTGCAGACAAGACAGTGTCGTCTGCATACATGTTGATGGAGGGATGTACCACCAATGTCCTCAAGGTCTAGACCTGGGAAACAGGCTGCTCTGTCTCGGTTTCTGAAAATGAGCTCTATGTTGAGAAGTCGACCACAAATATGAAGTTTAAACAGCTGTATTTCCTCATAAAAAACTGCATTCTGTGACACTAACAGCAGTATTTCAACTTAACAAGTCCACACAAGTCACCACCTGGAGCGAGCGAGAACACATTTGGGTATTAGACTGTACTTGGCTGGATAAAGACTTTTGAATTGGAACAGTACTAGACTAAGTGTCTCATAGGTGTTGCTCTGTGCCGACCCGGGCCTTTTCAACGGGAAACAACGCCGCTTACTGTGCTCCACGGCTACGACAGAACCACCAATGATCGGATTCGAGGCCAAACCTTCCAAACGATTCCACCAGAATCATAAGTTGGAACATGTTGCCCAGCCTCAGTCGTGAGGGAGTGTGTGTGCGGTTCTTACGATGTATCCTGCGTATTCTTCATTCTCCACAAACGAGTCGTGCAGCCAGATGAACTCTTCATGCTGTCGGACCACCGAGAACTCGTTCTGCTTAAAGTTGGGGAGCGTGCTCTGTGGAAACAGGAAGTACATCACCAGATCAGCTGATTAACGTCACTGTGTTATAACCAATTAAAAGAATCATCCATAAGCAACATCCATAAGAAATGATCTGGAGCCTGAATCATCATCGAGTGACGAGATTCATTCAGGAGTGTAGAACATGTGATCAATGGGGGAATTAAATACACAGGAATGTAAATTAGATGTGACACCTCAGGATCAGCTGCTTAAAAAATGAGTCGTTCCTCCTGTTCGTACATTAACCACCTCTTTGTGAACACTTTCAGCACGTCAGTGGTGGCGCTCTGTGCAAAGACATATTCTGAAGTTTAAATGAAGTTTTTCTGAGACGGCAGCAGCCCGAGTCTAACGGATCATTTAACCTTAAACCCTGAACCTTCACACAGGGAGGAAGCAGAGCGCTCTGAACTTCAGCGAACACTCGCACAGCCTCACCTTGGTGTGGACGGTGAACTTGACTTTGTCTCTCTCGCTCAGAGCGTCAGAGATGTCGACCTGCAGCGTGGCGTCCGTCTGCAGATCCACGTTCACCGCCCGCGACTGCAGGAGGAGAACAGAGACCACATATCCCATCATGCACCACACCCACTGACAAGCAGACATGCATGTGTGTGACGGCCTGCAGTGACTGCAATCACTTCCACTGATACCTGCAGAGCCTAAAAAGGACCCTTAAATTATAACATCAATAAAGTGTAAATGATGGAAACCAAACTTTAAACTCTTCCAGCAGGAAGAAGTTTCATAAAGAACATTTAATTTTACTTTGAAAGATCCATTTCATGTATTCACAAGCTTCCTGTGTGGGTCCACGTGGTCAGTTAGAAGAGGCGCCGGGCCGCCTGTGAGCTGAGGATCACGTCACCAACGGGGTTAGATAAAATGACACAACGAACACATTTGAGCAGGAAGTGATTGCTGAACGTGACGTCTGTTGTCTGGTATCAATAACAATAACTGACGTTTGTAGATCAGCGACGTATTAAAGAAAATAAAGGGAAAACTTATTTTATCACGTGTATTTTGAAGGGATCCTTATGTGGTATTTAAATTCTGTAAATATTCATGATGGATAAAATATCAGCAGGAAGCTTTAAATTAATTATAAAGCAGGAAGCTTTAAATTAATTATAAAATAGTTTAACGTTGTTCTGTTTCTTCACATTTCTCTACAGTAACTAGCCTCCTGATGCCAGCGTTGGATGAAGCGTTTACAAAGTCAGCGCAAAGACACGAAGCGACCGGAGCGCTGAAGGCGATGGAGCAAACTCAAAGTGAGCGACTGTGTGACCAATCACAATTGCCTATCAGCGTTCAGACTGTCCAGAGGTCAGCTGAAGGCTTCAGAGCGTGCAGAGGACAGAGACGGCGGGCAGAGAGGAGCGACGGAGTCTCTGCTGAGCTACAGGAGCTCTGGAGGAGAGAGCCGGGTGGCGCCGGAGCTTTGGACCAATAAACAGCGGCCGTCAGATTCTGCTCTGATAACTGTTCACTGACAGGAGGAGCTCACTGCAAACTGCTTTATTTAAATAACTTTTTACTTTAATCTGTGGGATTAAAACGTGGATTTATCTCCACTCAGCAGCAAGCTGCCCTGTTTCCTGCTGTTACTGTAGCTGCAGAGCTTCCTGTTTATCCAGAGCGACACACCTGGGGCCTGTACCCAATATTATGTAGCTGCAGTACCGGAGGCTGCAGTTTCAGGACCCCTGCAATCCTGGAACCGCAGCTGTGGGACCGCAGTTCTTTTGCGACAGCGCAATCTAGTGGAGTGGTGGTGCTAATGCACAGCAACACGAGGGAGGTTAACCCTGGGAGCTGTAGGGTTAACCAGCCGACATGCATATAATCAATAACTTAAGTTTAGGCACACACTCGGTGGAGGTTGTGGTGACGGTAACTGGCTTCCGGGGGCTGAACAAGAGTAACATAGTTAGCTAGCCAGCTAGCTGGCAGTATCAAAGTAAACACGGGTCCTAGAAATGCAGTTCTGGTCCTGAAACTGCAGCCTCCGGTACTGCAGCTACATGCTACTCCCTGCACCACGAAGCAGGATCTGAGCTTATCCAGGTAACTTCGGGGTTAACCCTGCTGGGTTTTCAGCACCACGAAGGTGGTTCACTTCTACCGTGTAGATCGCCATGGTAACTAAACGGCTAACCTGCTCCGGAGCAGGTTCTGTTCCAGATTAGAGATCAACTCTATGAAGACGTCGCCTACTGACCAATCAGCTCTCTAAGAAATGACCTCACCGCCTGTAGGAGATCCCACAGACTGTTTATAGGCTGCTTTCGGTTTGCTGCGGTGATACGGAGAAACTCTTGTCTACAGCGATATCATCCTACAGAGACTGATTAAAAGCCTCAGGTCACTGTAGACCTGCAGTTTTTTACAGAAAACTTACTAACTGCTCTGACATGAGTTTAATATTTTTGATTTGCTCCCAGTCCGACATCGGGCGAAAGGCGGGATACACGCTGGACAGGTCGCCAGTCCATCGCAGTTGGTAGGATATTAAAAGACTAAATTTATAATAATAATATGAACGTAGGCTGTTTATTTTAGATTAGTAGGCCTATAGCTTTCTTACAGGCTTCGTGGTACCGCTTATCCCGACCGTGATTGTTCGGGTAAGTGAAGCCAGATAACTGAAAGACATCCTGGGTATGTTGAACTCGCTTCGTGGTGCAGGACCCTGGGGGCTGCTGGGAGAAAAGAGACTAAGCTGAACGACCCGGAAGCTCAGAAAAAATACGAGTCTGTTACTTGATTCCAGCTGTCGTTGTGTTTTACTGTGAAACACGTTAGCTCAGCTCTGATCAAACCAAACCCCATTCAGAAAACAAGCGTTTTAAAAGCTGTGTGCTTGTCATCTGGCTGGCAGACCAGACAGAGCAGGAAGTCACATGTTTAACAGATCAGCATCATGACGTCGTTATTTCAGCATCAGTTTGATCTGTTTACTGAAACTAAATCACAGCTAAATGTTTATTTTGGGTTCATCCAGCCGCAGAGATGGCGGGTTGTGTTTATTCACCTCCAGCGGTCAAACTCACGTGAGAAAAACAACACGGGGATTAAATTTGCGTTTGGTCTGAAAGTCAGTCATGTGATCCGTTCACCGCTGGTTTGAGTCCGAACATGCAGAACGTCACCAGAGTTTTCTGGCTTTCTCTGGTATGAAAACATTATTGGAGCTGAAAGGATCAGCTGATTCACTGATGTTCATCCCGACACGTTAACTGGGTCATTATTTAAACAACTCTGGTTCTGGCTTTCCTCTGCAGCTGGACTTCATGTCTCTGTTTGGGACTGCTGGTCTGAAAACCGTCTCACTCAGAGACCAAAGTACTAATCACGTGACTCAGTAAAGAAAACAAGCGCCCAGCTGCAGCCACAGACCAGAACCTGAGTCCTCTGAACCTGGTCTCACAGAGAAAGAGGTCTCACTCTGCTCGGTTCCTCTGGACTTTCCACATCTGACTTTAACTAAGGCGAATTAACTAATTAGCATCCGAGCAGTGTGTGTGTCATGTGACAGCTGTTAGCTTCTAGCTCCGTTAGCTGCTGAAGCTATGGGCCTGCAACTGGGTCTGTGTTCGGACCCCCAGCTGGATCTGTGTTCGGACCCCCAGCTGGATCTGTGTTCGGACCCCCAGCTGGGGGGACCCAGTACAGCTGAACGACGCCGACTGTAGCCCGTTAGCATGAAGCTAACGTTAGCCAACACGGCGAACCTGGCTAAGAACCAGAGCTAACGCCAAGTTAGCCGCTTTAGCTGAGCCGAACCGGAGCCAGCGCTGACCCGGACACACAGACAGGTGAGCGGGGACAGACAGGTGAGCGGGGACAGACAGGTGAACAGTGAGCACTCACTCCCCGGTCCTCCTCGGAGAGGAAGTCGGGTCCATCGTCCAGCCCTTCCTGCTGCGGAGACACAGAGCAAAGAGCCGTTAGTTTACCGACACAGCGGCGGCCCACTGACCGTAAAACAACAACACCACGGGCCCCGCAGCACCGGCGGCCCCCCGGGGCCCGGTACCGAGAAGATAGAAGAGGAAAAGCAGAGGGAGAGGCGAGAAAAGAGTGGAACCCACCATCATGGCTGCCAACGGGTGGAGACCGGAAGTGCTGTGACGTCACGGCGGACAGGCAGAGCTTTAGTCAAACATTTAATTTTTAGATTAAATTTATTAAGAAGATTTCGACTCGTTTTCACCCTGAAAATCCTAAAATAAAGTTTAAAAAGAATAAAAGAAAGATTCTGACGTTCCAGCAGAGGAGAGGTTCATTATTACCAGCAGAGTCTCGGGGCCACATCAGGATTATTTACTTACTTACTCTCGAAATGCAAAAACTAAATTAAAAAAAATCTTCATCCTTACTTGTCTCCTTATGTGGCCCCGAGACTTTGGACTGCTGCGCCAGGATGTCATTTTGGGGTTTTAGGAATCTTAAAGACAAAAAACTTTTGATTCATCTTAAAATACAAGATATAAAGTTCTCCAACGAAGGTTAAAGTCAGGGCAGCTGGACTTGGTTGAAGATACTGGAAGACGTTTCGTCCCTCATCCAAAGGACTTCTTTAGTTCTGACTGACTGGCAGGGAAACTCAGCTATTTAACCTCAGTGGGGTCGTTGGCCCGGGTCATCGATACCGCTGGTTCGTTAGTGTTCCTTGTTGCTGTGACGACAGTCGTTACAGTACTTACATCTGAAGGACAGAGGACACTCGTTTGAGGACCACCAGGTGCACATTTTAGACAGAGAAGATGGATGGTTTGAAAGAGGTGTCAAGGAAGCATCTACACCAGGGTGGAGAAGCCGTCATTGAACAGAGGAGGGGGTCTACGCCACCACTTATCCCCCACTTACAATGCTGTCCTTTCATCACTTCCCAGGAAACTCAACAAACGTAACCTATTGGCCTCAGGTGAAGATACCAACGATGGTCGTTCAGTCTTGGCCACAGGTAGTCTTAACGACTGTAACGACTGTTGTCACAGCAACAAGAAACACTAACGAACCAGCAGTATCGACAACCCGGGCCAACGACCCCACTGAGGTTAAATAGCTGAGTTTCCCTGCCAGTCAGTCAGAACTGAAGAAGTCCTTTGGATGAGGAACGAAACGTCTTCCAGTATCTTCAACCAAGTCCAGTTGCCCTTGATTTTAACCTTCGTTGGATAACTATGACCTGGATGACTGAGAATCTTCATAGACAAGATATAAAGTATTATATCCACACACAGGTGTCATTTACCCTGAGGACGCTGGGGGACATGTCCCCGTCACTCGCTTGAAAATGTTAAGAAATGAAAAAGGTTTGAGAAAAGTTTATTTGCACAATAAGAAAACATGCGCTGCAATTTAAATACAGAAGAATCAAATGTGCATTGTTTGAAAAATTTTAACAACTAAGCAACTTTGAGCACAAAATTAACCTGTCAAAAGATATTTGATGAACAGTTTGGCCAATCAACACTGTCAGGAAATGAAATGATAAAATCTCAAATACTACACTGGAGTCGGCTTTAAAGCTGCTCCTGAAGGTCCAGTCAGCTCTGCTGAGTCCCACATCCTTACAGAGACCTGGTCCAGGATCAAGCTCTCGGCGGGCGGAGATGGACTCTGTGTTCAGATGCAGTCAAAATAATGTCAGACTGTGAAGATGAAATATTATCACTTTAATTCTGTTGCTGCCGTTTACAAATTCAACCAATGCCCTGCAGAAGTATTTCCTGGATGTTTACATGAAAATAACTAAAATATAATAATTTATTTTACCCTAATACACATTTAATTATGTGTAAAGTTCTGTGTGAGCAGCATGAAGTGACGGCACACTTTCATTTTGGAGTACAACCAGATTTATTAGCAAGTAGTTCTTGTTTGGGCTACTAGGTGCGTCACAACAGTAGATATAAACCTACATAAATATAAAGATATCTAAAAATATGATATTGACAAAATATATAAGTTGTGAGGAATAATAAGTAATAATGAGCAATAATGCATTTAATTATCTACATGTGCAATAAAAGACATTAACAGGGTGTACTGCAGATGGGGGCTGGGGGGGCTTTAGAGTCAGTGGCAGTCCCAGCTCTTGTTGATGAGGCTGCAGATGGGAAGAAACTGTTGGCTTAAGGTTTTGGTCCTGGTGGACCGCAGTCTCCCACCTGAAGGTGGACTCATCCCCCAGTGAGGGAGGTGTGATCTGCACACTGCAGGAGGTCGACGGTGGCCTGAGGAGCAGCTGCTGGTGTAGTGTTGTGTAATGTCCATCGTGTCTTATATTTACAGAATGCTCAACTCATTATCTCACCTGATCTCGTTCATCCAGTCCCTCCGAAAGACGGTGAGGCCACTTCCTTGTTTTTGTTGTTGTCTGAAGACATTTGGGTTTAAGATCAAAAGATGAGACAAGAGTTCAGAATTTCAGCTTTTATTTCCTGGTATTCACATCTGGATGTGTTAAACAACTCAGGACGAACCACCGTTTGTATTAGACCACAGCGTTCTGAGGTGAGCAACAGTAATGGAACAAATAATCTTAAAGTAAATAACATTTAATATTTGGTGGCAGAACGTTTGCTTGCAGTAACTGCCTGAAGCCTGCGACCCATCGACATCACCAAACTGTTGCATTCTTCATTTGTGATGCTGTTCCAGGCTTTTACCGCAGCTTCTTTCACTTCTTCTTTGTTTCGGGGTGTTTCTCCCTTCAGTCTCCTCTTAAGAAGGTGAAATGCAGCTCTGTTGGGTTCAGGTCAGCTGATTGACTTGGCCGGTCTAAAACCTTCCACAGTCCTTTGTTTGTTGGCAGTGTGCTTTGGCTCATTGTCCTGCTGCAGGATAAACTTCCTCCCCATTAGTTTCAATGCATTTCTCCGGAAATGTTTCTGTCCACTTCTGAATTCATTCTGCTGCGACCATCATCAGTTCTATCATCAATAAATATTAATGAGCCTGTTCCAGAAGCAGCCGTGACATGACCTCCACCAGGCTTCACAGATGAGCTCGTACGCTTCGGATCATCAGCAGTTCCTTTCTGTTTCCACACTTTGGTCTTTTCATCACTTTGTTAGAGATTAATCTTGGTCTCATCAGTCCATCAGATTGTGTTCCAGGACTTTTGCGGCTCATCTCTGTACAGATTTCAGTCTGGCCTTGTGATTCTTGCTGCTGATGAGTGGTTTGCATCTTGTGGTGCGGCCTCTATATTTGTGCTCTCTGAGTCTTCATGTTGGTTTATCCTCTTTAACGGGAAATGCTGTCTTTATAGGTTTGAACCAAGAATAAAAACTTAGACTTGTCATGCAGAGATATTTAATGTTTGGACAATCAACCTAAAAGCAACACCTGGGCAACAAGAAACATCTGTCAGTCACATGTTCCAATAGCTAGTTTGTTTCTAGAATGAGAAACAAACCGCCTTGATAGTTAACGGTGAAGTTCTCCCGAGTACAAGAACTGTAGTCTAATATTAATGTTTTCTGCAGCATCAGGCCCCCCAGATTTCCTTTGATACATCTCCACACACCCTAATATACAGCATCTCAGTGAGTACACCCTCACATTTCTGTGAATATTTGATTATATCTTTTCATGTGAGACACAGAAGGTCTTGTGAGAACCGCCAGTGTGCAAGGCCCACATCGAGCACTGTTTCAGTTTACTGTCGCGAGTTCCATGACCATGCTGAAGTTCTTTATGCAACCAGTGGAGTCGCCGCCTGCTGGCCTTTTGATAGAATGCAGGTGGCCTCGCTTTCCAGACCTGGAGGTTCCCTGTTGGTTGTTATTGTGTAATTGTTGTGTAGCTGTTGTGCATTTGTGTGGTCTGGTTTGTAGCTCTCGGTTGTCCGTCTGTCCGGTTCTGCCTTCTGTGGACGTCGATGACGGGCCTCAGAAGCATGTGTGATCCAGAAATAGCAGCAGGAGGATCAGGTTCCCTGGAGCCAGTCAGTGTCAGCAGCTTCACCTCTTTTATACTTTATACAACACATTTCAACGCCGCCGCCGGCTGAACCAGCTGCAGGAGCACTTCTAAACGTGAGCAGCAAACCTGCTTCTGGTTTCTGCTGGATCTGGGTCAGACCGGAGTCCCTGGCTGCTTTCACAGTTTAGGACCTTTTAAGGTCAGGAATTTACAGCGTTCTGTCATTCAGCTCCTGAAGTCTGACGTCATACTGAGTATCTGTAATATCCTACGTTAGTGTTATCCTAATGTTTCCTCGTCAAGGCGTTTCCTCTTGGTCGGTGGCCGTCAGAGCCGTCAGCTCAGTGACTCCATCTTTTTCACATTTAGGACCTCTGGAAACTTTTCTGCCAGAATCTAAACTCAGTTTGACTGAACAACTTTTAGTGAAGTGCGACGAGCTGCTGGTTCCTGAGTGTTTCTTTAAGGGTTCCTCTTTCATGTGACTGAACACGATCATTTAACCATCAAACAGCTTCATGTTCTGAATGCAGTCGTACCTCATAAAGTCCCTCCTTTCCACCATTACACACTACGGCAAGCCCTAAAACTTAGTAGTCGCTATTTCAAAGCTACTAGTACTTATTTAATAGTTACATGTAACTATATACCTTAAGTGACGTAATTACCTTCAGTGTAACACGTTAGCTTCAGTAACACATTAGCTTCAGTGACGTTAGCTTCAGTATCATGTTAGCTTCAGTCACGTTACGTTAGTTAGCTTCAGTCACGTTAGCTTCAGTCACGTTAGTTAGCTTCAGTCACATTACGTTAGTTAGCTTCAGTCACGTTAGCTTCAGTCACGTTAGTTAGCTTCAGTCACGTTACGTTAGCTTCAGTCACGTTACGTTAGTTAGCTTCAGTCACGTTACGTTAGCTTCAGTCACGTTACGTTAGTTAGCTTCAGTAACACGTTAGCTTCAGTGACACGTTAGCTTCAGTGACACGTTAGCTTCAGTGACACGTTAGCTTCAGTGACACGTTACGTTATTTAGCTTTAGTCACGTTACGTTAGCTTCAGTCACGTTACGTTAGCTTCAGTCACGTTACGTTAGTTAGCTTCAGTAACACGTTAGCTTCAGTGACACGTTAGCTTCAGTGACACGTTAGCTTCAGTGACACGTTACGTTATTTAGCTTTAGTCACGTTACGATAGCTTCAGTCACGTTACGATAGCTTCAGTCACGTTACGTTAGTTAGCTTCAGTCACGTTACGTTAGTTAGCTTTAGTCACTTTACATTAGCTTCAGTCACGTTACGATAGCTTTAGTCACGTTAGTTAGTTTTAGTCACGCTACGTTAGTTAGCTTCAGTCACGTTAGCTTCAGTCACATTACGTTAGCTTCAGTCACGTTACGTTAGCTTCAGTCACGTTACGATAGCTTTAGTCACGTTAGTTAGTTTTAGTCACGCTACGTTAGTTAGTTTTAGTCACGTTACGTTAGCTTCAGTCACGCTACGTTAGTTAGCTTTAGTCACGTTACGATAGCTTCAGTCATTAAGAGAACAGTTATGTCGCAGAATTTAAAACTGAGCCGATTTAAAGCTTCAGATTGTTTTGTTTTCTCAGCAGCTCCATCTTTATCTTCCACCTCTTGTGAAGCTCTGTGATTGGATCGTCCTTGCCACAATGCACCTTGGGAGTTGTAGTTAACATCTACTGTTAAGTTTAGTACTTGTCCTCAGGCTTCTTGACACTTTTTATCAAAGAACCATATCTTGATGTTTTGTTGCTTCAGTTCATGTTGATCCAAACTGGGAGAACATTCTCTATGAGACGGACTATTACTGCAGGAACCACAAAACTCCTCATACTACTGTTGGTACACTCACAGAATTCTTGTTCTAATGGGATTCTACTGACGTGTTCTAATGAGGACATACTGTTTCTAAGGGGGTTCTGCTGAAGTCATACTGGTTCCAAAAATATCATACAAGTCCTAGTGATGTAATACTGGTTCTAATGGGGTTCACTGGAGTCTTACTGGTTCTAACGTGTTCTAATGGAGTCATCCTGGTTCTAATGAGGTTTTACTGATGTAACACTTGTTCTAATGGAGTCCTACTGGCATCTTACTTGTTCTACTAAGGTCACAATGGATAAAGGTTCTATTGAGGTCAGACTTATCCATTTGATGATCTACTGAGGTCATGAAATGGAGTCACGATGGTTCTACTTAAGGTTTACTGACGTCATACTGTGTATCTAGTTACATTAGAACATGTGTTTACTGGGGTTCTACCGATTGTCAAATTGTTTTTGCATGTGCTCTACTGGGTTCACATTCGTTCTACTAGGATTCTATCGGGATCACATTGATTCTACTGGGGTTCTAATGCACCACTAGAGTGCTACTGGAGTCAAACTTGTTCTACTGAGGTTCTACGGTGCTCAGAACGTTTTCACACAGAGGTCGTTTAACCTGCCTGGTGTTTTTTAGGTCACCCAGGTCAAAATGAGCGACAGACCGGAAGTAGAACCTGTCCACTGTTCATGAGGATCTCAGGTGGACACCAGGTGAACGACCTGCGGTGGAAACGCTCTGTGATTGTGCAAGCAGAGACGAGGCGGGAGGAGTCAGATCTGCCACAGGCTTTTATTGCAAAGTGGCTTCCTGTGATCTCAGAAACAACGTTCCACTTTAAGGCTCCAGATGTCGTCGTGTTCTTGATGTTTTGTGGGGTCGTCTCTCACGGCTGGGTCAATCTGCTTCCTGTAGTGTTCTTTACAAAATAAAAGTGCACTCTAACTAAGTGGTGTGACGGTACATTCAAACTGAAAGTAAGGACGACCAAACAGCTAGAATGACGGCGAGTCCGACAGGAGTGAGACTGAGGTAAACAAACGTTACAAGCTCGGTGACGTCAGAATTTAAGCTGTAGTGTTTCAACAGAAATGCTGGGTTAAAATCTTCTTCTTCTTCTCCTCCTCTCAATGCATAGTCTAACAATAAGTCTGCCTGGTGAACATGCCGAAGAAGAAACAACAGTTAACAATAATAAATAAAGTCATATGTAAAAAGCTCATGACCCGTGTCTGCAGGAGGCGGAGCTCCGTGGCGCTCGCCTCCAACACGTGTGGCTGCTTCCTTCACATCGACTTTTTGGCAAAACTCTGGCTGTGAGAGAGACAACCGTCCTGGGGTTTGGTAGTGTCATTTTTTTTCTGCCAGTGAACAGAAGTCATGTGGCAACAAACTGGGAGGGGTTTGCATATCATTATGTTAATGAGATCTCCTTCATGTTGGAAAAAAGCAAAAAGAACAAAAAGAAAACAAAGAGGCCTAAAGACGCTAACTCCTTCAGGACATGGATACAGACAGAGCAAGCTGCTGAGTGAAGCGGCGTGGGGTCAGGTGCTTCGGTCCGGATGGCACGGCGGTTGGCTTGGCTCCGCTCGGCTCGCCGCGATGACATCACAGCGGCTTGCCCTCCAGAGACACCACAACGTTCCCGCCCAGCTTCTCGGCCAGCGTGGTGCGGTCCTGGATGTCGTCCAGCCCGTTCACCTGCCACTCGTGTTTGATACCTGAGGAGACACACCTGAGTCACTGAGGGGTCTAACCATGACACATCTGAGCAGGACAGGAAACAGGACCTGACAGTGCGAAAAAAATTGTTATTGTCCCGGACCGATGTTACGCGGCTGCACATCACACGCCATCATGTTTACATTGAAAGCAAAGGAGGCGGCGGCAAACGCTTGCTGTCAGAGAGCACCA
>NW_024044288.1:0-32929 GCF_014851395.1 Micropterus salmoides
TTGGTCGATGATGAAAGTCGTGTAGTCTGAACAGCATGGCCATTGGTCGATGATGAAAGTCGTGTAGTCTGAACAGCAGGCCATTGGTCGATGATGAAAGTCGTGTAGTCTGAACAGCATGGCCAATTGGTCGATGATGAAAGTCGTGTAGTCTGAACAGCATGGCCATTGGTCGATGATGAAGTCGTAGTCTGAACAGCAATGGCCATTGGTCGATGATGAAAGTCGTGTAGTCTGAACAGCATGGCCATTGGTCGATGATGAAAGTCGTGTAGTCTGAACAGCATGGCCATTGGTCGATGATGAAAGTCGTGTTCTGAACAGCATGGCCATTGGTCGATGATGAAAGTCGTGTAGTCTGAACAGCATGGCCATTGGTCGATGATGAAAGTCGTTGTAGTCTGAACGCATGGCCATTGGTCGATGATGAAAGTCGTGTGTCTGAACAGCATGGCTTTGGTCGATGATGAAAGTCGTTGTCGCAGCATGGCCTTTGGTCGTGATGAAAGTCGTGTTGTCTGAACAGCATGGCCATTGGTCGATGATGAAAGTCGTGTTAGTCAACAGCATTGGCCATTGGTCTTGATGAAAGTCGTGTTGTCTGACAGCATGGCCATTGGTCGATGATGAAGTCGTGTAGTCTGAACAGCATGGCCATTGGTCGATGATGAAAGTCGGTAGTCTGAACAGCATGGCCATGGTCGATGATGAAATCGTGTAGTCTGAACAGCATGCCATTGGTCGATGATGAACGTGTAGTCTGAACAGCATGGCCATTGCTGATGAAAATCGTGTAGTCTGCACGAGGTATTAGGAACATCATGCATATTATACTTTTAAAATTGAATGCTTTTTTTTTTTTTTTATGATAAGGCCTATGCATTCTACCAAATAGCTCATGAAATAAAATAGTAATCAATTTTATAGCTTTTAACAGCATCTTAGAGCGCAAGGAGAAGACAGCAGCGCATTGTTTGCCAAGGCTGACAGGCAACATACGTGTGTGTGTTAGTGCAGCACACACGTCGTTGGTGGAGAGTGAGGAGCTGGTGGTCTGTGTGGAGCACAGCCTCAATGGCTGCCTATAATAAAACGGTTCTTTTCATGATGGCCTGGATGCCTTGCCACATGTCCGGGTTGTTGTTGAAGTGCTCCTTAATCCTTAGTTTGTGGCTGCCCTCTTGATGGCCCTCTTCAGGTTAGCCCTGGATGAACTGTAGGCCAGTGCGTCACCTGATCTGAAAGCGGTGTAACCTTCAGTGATAGCAGACCTCTCTGTTCATCCACGCTTCTCTCTGAAGACTTCACACTTTTGACAGGCAGATAACAATTAATTCATCACAGAATCTGCAGAGATTCTGAACCTTGTGTTGTGCGCGCACTGTTATCTTGGTAAAAAAAGTCATGTCACGGCTACTAGTCAGTTGATCAGAAATACTGTTACATTCACTAATTATTTCAATTCCCTTAAAATTTTCTGTTTTTAATAACTGTTAAGCAACAGTCCCAAAACTCAACACTTCTGTATTATGTCCCTCCAGTGGTTCAATGTGCAAAACTCCTCCCTAACATGGTATAATATAAGGGGTGGAAGGTTTCAACAACTGTAACCTGAAAATAGAATTAAATGGAAACTAGACCTGCAAGCAGGTATTAACAGGTTTCAAGCCCCCAGGCAGCCCAAGTTCAGTACATAACTTTTGGAGAATCAAAATGATTTAATATCTTTGACCATGACACTCCATAGCTTCTATGTGCAAAGTTTTGAGTCGCTCAGTCAAGGAGTTAGAAAAGTATTTCATGATTTGGCAACAAGGTGCTATTTAGTGGCATAGTGAATAGATGGCCCAAGTTTCGTGTTACTCAGACACACCTACTACTAATTTGTCTTTAACCTAACAAGAAGTTGTTCCATTATAACTAAATTTTTTGGATTATCAAAATTCTGAGCAATGGCTCTATATTCCTAGTCCTGTTGTAGGCTATTTGTTTTTTTGAAAGATGTCTGAACAGTTGACAGCTGATTGGCACAGTGCCTCAGGGTGGAGGCAGAGACAGAGTCTGGTACGGCTGCTTTGCAGGCTTCCTGCCTCTTGAACAGTGTGTTGACATCCCTCTCTAGGATGTAGAGAGTGCTAGTGGGGGTTGGCAGTTGTAGAAAGGCTCCTTCTGTGGTGCGGTAGGTTGAGCTGGAGCTGGTGTATGGATACATAATGCATACATAATACTGATACATACATAAGCTGATGTATCACGTCACAGCCTATGTTTACTCATTCAGAATGTTGGTAGCAGTCCTGAAAATAGCTTCCCAGGTCCATTGCTTTGTCCTCACAACAGTTTTACAGAGCTTTAATTTCTGCCTGTATGTAGAGTGTTCCAGTGTGATGTGGGTGATGGCGTGATAGGCACTGCCAAGTATTGTAACAATGTCCAAGTTATTGGGCATTTAAGAGCTGTATTTGGGGAGTTGGTGGCTGAGGTTACTTTTCTTAAGTCCCAGAGGACAATAATTCCAGGTTTGTCCGCTTCACACACAGTATCTGGTCAGAGAGCATGCACTTTCGAGATCTGGAGACTGTTTGACAGTCAGGTTTTCCCTTAAGGGATGACATAACCTGATTCATTTTTATATATATCTTCAAGGAAAAATATACAATCCTTTATGTACTCTGCATAGTGAAAATAAAGTTAAATATAATCTAATCATATGAAATTGAAACCACAACTACTTCTTTAGGTGGTTGATAAGCTTTCAAGGAAAGCTTAGGTAATAACTGACATCAGCACAACTTCCAGATGGTCCTCCAGGAATGCGACATTAGTGATGACAGCCAGACATGTGACAACCATCTAACCAGCCTGCAGATTCCTGGATCTACATGTAGACTGGGAAGATGCCTGCTCACAGACCTAGCAGCTGCCTGCAGCTTTCTTATCCCGCACAGTGACAATAAAGCATACTCTGCCAGCTCATTGTTCAAAATAACCAGAAGAAGTCATAGGTTCAGGACAAAGGATGTTTTAACAGTGGATCAGCTGTGAGTTACTCTCTCGAAATGTGTTGTTTTATATATACACTATTGTTATACTATGTTATACTATACTATGAATTTCTTGCACACCAGAAAGTCTTATGACAAGGTTCATCAGATGAAAAACTGGGACTTGATGAACGTCTGGGAACCAATGCTTCCTTCATAAAATAAGTAGAAGTGACAAACAACGTGCATGATTTTTTTTTTTCATATGTGCTATTATGAATACCGTCATTAGGTATGTTAATGCATGCATATTGTTTCCTTCAATGTGAATCAAAGTGGAAATAGTTTTAGAAACTAATTTACTGCAAGTTCACATCGTCCAGTTACAGCAGAGCTGCGCAAAGCTTTATAAGCCACAATTAATTCTCAAGTCTTGGCTATAAATTCCCAAGTCAAGACCAAAAACTCCCAAGTCAAATCCCAAGTCAAGATCCAATGTTCCCAATTAAGTCCAAGTCCTAAACTGTGTGCTTCAAGTCTTTAAAAAGTCATAATTCACTCATTACAAAATCTAATGCCATTTTAAATTTTGATTGATTTAATTTAAAGACAATAACAGTGTAGCTTTCCCTCCCTCATTTACCACCACAGACGTGCCCTTGAGCAAGGGCCAATAACCCCAACAGCTCCAGTGGAGCTGCTTAGTGGCCAGCAGACCAGGCTGCGGTTGTAACAGTGTGAATGTGATCAGGGCCTTCCTGCAGAAGAGAGCCTTCCTCTCAGTGAAGCTCCCCTGAATAAATAAAGGTTGGAAAAAAATCGGGGGGTTTTTGTGGACCACAGCAAAGTCTTTTACATCCTACTGATAATTTCAAGCTAGAGTGCAGGACCTTTTACATATAAATTAATGTCCGTTACATTCAAGCCCTTGCCAAAAGAGTTCACACAATGCTATTTATCAGATCCATCTCAGTTTGTACATGTTAACGATGAAACACATTCATTCTCTCTGTGATTATGGACCCTCGCCAAAACTGCACACCAGCAACAATATCTGGCCCGCTACCAGATTATGGTGCTTTGGTGGCAGCATAAAATATAAATAAATAAATACTTTGATAGTGGTGCTGGAATAGATCTCAGTCATGACAGCAACAGTTACTCACACAATCACTTCCTTATTAGTGGTTTTTCCTACAAAATAAAAGCACGAGAAGCTTGTTTGCTGTAATGCAGTAGTTGGAGTTGAACTGAGCTTTTACTTTGAAAAATTCTGAACGACATTAAAAGAGTCTGTTGCCTGCTTGACACACCTCTGAAAGAGCAGTCAGAAAACGTGATTCCCCTAAATGTCCTCTGCCTGGAGATACTGGGGAAATGAATTGTTGATGGATGAGGATCAAACACTGCAGCACATGCTGTGATCTGAGAAACAATCGCTGCAGAATCCATTTGTTGAAGAGAGAAAAAAAAGATGTCCTGAGGTGGGATCGAATACTCAACCCTTGGATTGCTAGCCCCGCAACTTCCCAACTAAGGTAAACGAACCAGATGTTGAAGTAAGTCAATATTACGGCTTATATTCTCAGCCACCATTAATGGATGAAAATATTGCTCCGATGCAAAACTTATTTGCAGACCCCTGCTGGATTTTATTACTACTACTACTTCTTCTAACGTGCATATTCAACATAGTCATGAGTGTCTGCACTGCCTGAATTCTACCAGAAGTAGAACAAGAAGAATGTTGTAACAAAAGGCACTCTGTAGCGCTGTTTGTCCACTTTCAACTACTGTAAAAACATGACAACGCAACGTCTCTTATTGCATTTCTGTCGATAGATACTCAGAAATATTACACACTGTACCTTTAAGGTAAAACCGTGAACTGCAAATGCATGGAAATCAGTTTCACCAATTATTTCTGACTTACCTTTATGGGCAATAGGCCACAAAATGAGCATGTGTAACTATTAAATTTTAAATCACAATAAGCAATGACTTACAGATGTGAAGGCCAGGAGTTCCTCTTCAGTCAGTTTGTGCACAGGGTTATTCTTCTGGAAGTCAGTGCTGAAAGACAACACTCTTGGTCAATAGTATATAAATTATCAAACAGCATATCACATTATTAAACAAGACTAAGACTCTACAGCCATATTAGCAGCTTGGAGAGGCTGTACGTAAGCACAATGGTGTTTTTAAGCCAATGTCAGCATGTTAACATGCTCAAATGCTTATGCTAACATGTTGGTGTATAGCAGGTATAATGTTTATAAGGCTCTTTCTGATAGGCTAATTGACATAATCTGAGTCAACTGGAGGTGTACCTGTGGATGTGTTTTAAGCAAGGCCTACTTTCAAACTCAGTGCTTCATTGCTTGACATTATGGGAAAATCAAAAGAAGTCTGGTTCATCCTTGGGAGTAATTTCCAAACACCTGAAGGTACAATGTTCATCTGTACAATGGTATGGTTTCAGAATCTGAATGACGAAGGAATTGATGCCATTGAATGGCCTCATATTCCCCAGAATTAAATCCAATTGAGAACCTCTGGGATGTTATGTATAGTGCATCCGATACTGCCAAGTGGTGCCACAGACTGTCCTGGAGCTCAGTGATGCCCTGATCCAAGTCTGGGAGGAGATCCCCCAGGACCCCATCTGCCGTCTCATCAGGAGCATGCTCAGATGTTACACACTACTGAAACACATTATGTTGCCGTGATGAAAGTCACACAGGTTGGATCCCCCTGTACTTTGATTTTCGGTGTGATTTTGAATCCAGCCTGGTTTGTGATTTTGGTTTCCATTAACTGTTTTTATGTAATTTTGTTCTCAGCGAATTTACATTGTACAGTGAAGATTTGGAACTTCAAACTATTTTATTCAAGATATGTGTGATGTAAGTGTTCCCTTAATTATTTTGAGCAGTCTATTTAAAGGCAGTGTATGTAAATTCTGACCCATTGAAACTGTGATGACAGAAATAACAGCGGAAATAAATTATTCTCTCTAATATTATTCTGACATTTCACATTCTTAAATATACCTTATGAAGGTGCTAGATGAAAAGTCAAAGGGTCACCAAAAACATAGGGGCTTATCCCTTTCGAGTCTGGTGTCAGCTGCCAGCAGAATAAAGACTTTCAGTGTTGAAATGAAAAAAACTATGATTGAATTCATTTATTGGATTATGCCATAAAGGTGTCATAACAGAAGGAGATGGATTGCTGTGTAGAATGTCATTAGCTGATTCTGATCTTCAGCCCTGGATCTTCAGCCCTGTTTGCTCACTATCTGGAACTCAGTCACGTGGGTCAAGCCCCACTCTCAAGCCCACCGGACAGCTCCCCTCAATACAGCAGCCTCCTGGACTCCTCCTCCCCTCATCTGCCAGTCCACTCTGTTGCACATTCCATAACTGTACAATAAACTCACTCCCTTTTGTCCGATCTGCTTTTGGGTTCCTCTCAGAAATCAAGATGAAATACATAAGCTTAGATAGAACGTAGGTGCCGGTGCTACCAGAAAGTCCAGCTTTGGCTTAAGGAGGAGGTTGACTTCTTTCCGGACTAAAGGATTTAGATTTCAGGAAGATTAGGTGCAATAATGCAGTATGCCTTTCAATTTTCTACTGTTTAATACGGTAAAAATTCCAATGGGTTGATAATGTAAATAGACTGTACTTGTATGCCGTTTTCTAGACTTCTGACCACACAAAGCCCCTAACTCTACATGTCACATTCACACACATTCATACACTAATGGCAGAGGCTCCCATCCATGGTTCCCCCTGCTCATCAGAAACAGAAACTAATCATTCACACACACATTTTGGGGTTCAGTATCTTTCCCAAGGACACCTTGACATCCAGACCTCCTGAGCCACAGCCACTGCTAGAGGCGAATACAAGAAGCTTACTTCCTTTAATACTATTCACACTATTATCTAGGGGTGTGACGAGATCTTGTTCCACGAGATTAAATTATGATGATATTTCTCATCAGGTAAAAAGCGGTCTCGCAAGATTCACGCAATTGACATTTTCCACATGCCTGTCAAGCCACACATTAATTTTCTCACACAGTGAAATACAAATGTAATTAACTGGTAAGATAGACTCACAGAGAGAATCAACTCCGCCCAGCTGACGCAACATCGGCGTACGCCCTGATCAACTGAACCGCGCTGCTTGCGCTGTGAGTCCAGACAGCTGTGATGAGTGGTAATGTAGCTGGTAGAGTTTTGCAACATAAATATCTAAATAACTGAGGCGCAACCTTGCTCTGTTTGGGACTGTGAGCACTTTATGAGCTGCTAAAGATTTCTGCCTGATCATAAGTGTTCCAATTACTTTCGGTTTCACATGCAACATGCAGTCCCAAACTGCGTCGGTCAAACAGTCTGAAATGTTACTACCAGCGGATCAGTAACGTAATGCAAAGCAGAGTAAGGGGCAGGTAGACTTCTCATTAAATGATGACGTTAGTCTGGTAATATTATCATTAGTGTTTTTTCTGGACATGTCAGAGATTCTGAATGTGCAGAAAGTTTTGAACATGAGCAGAAAAGCTGCTCAAAGACGGGAACTAATAAAGTCCAGGAGTTTCTAACCGAATTAAAATTAAATAATTTATCATCATTGCGGTGAAAAGGTGCCACAATCACATTTAAAGAGGTTACTTCCCCAAACAAAGAAACAAAGAGGAGAGAAGACTAAATCATGACTCAGCAGGGATGATATCATATATATATATATATATATTTAAAGTTTATCTACAGGAGAAACAGATCTGATAGCAGCACAGAATGACTGAGAGCTGCACTGACTTAGATTCTGGTAGAGTTGGGCCGCAGAGTTTGAATTGTCACCTGCTACTTGAATTTTGTTTCTCTTTACATAAATAAAAACATTTTCACCATAACCTGGTGCAGAAAAAATCATCAGAATGCAGGAATTAAAGTGGTCAATGCTCAAAATGTATATAAAATATAAAAATATAAAAATTTAAATAAAGATTTCTAAAAAATAGTGTTAAAATCTCGTCTCGATCTTGTGAACCCAATCTCAAATTTCAAATCTTGAATCTCGTCTCGTGGGTTAGGTGTCTCGTCACACCTCTACTATTCACCCCTTTACACTCAATGCTCCAGGCAGCCCTCACTGGTCGATAAATTATTAGCATGGGAAGGAGCCAGACAGTGAAGAGAAGGCCAAAGAGCCCTATAGGTCCAGCTGTGGAAGGGAAGTATTGAGGATTCTCTCTTACAGAGGCCACTATGCAGATTTACATAGAGATGACAAATCTATACAAGGTATAGATAGGGTTTATAAATCAGACCGTCAGATTGATAGCCTGTATGGGACAAAAGATTACCTTTTGACTTACTTTCTTTTTGAAAGTGTGTGAATCTGTGTATGTGTTTGGTGAGAGTGGGACATATTTCCTAGGGTTTGCTGTGTATCTCTTGGCACACCATGCGGACCGTGGGTAGGCACTGACATTATTACAGACAAATCTTCCCTATGATAAAAAGCAGACCAAACCAATTTAGTTCCCCTTTAAAGATTTATTGTGGTTACATCCCTTTTCATTACAATCAGAAGACATAAATCAAAAGTTTATTTCTAGTTTTTGGGGTCGTAAAGTTAGGTTAGGTTATGTGATTTAAATAAATCACAGTTTGCTGAAGAAGACTGATCCTAATAGTTTGTTTTGAATTTATTTACTTCCTCGACCTCAAAAGCCAGCCAGTGTTTATCATGAACCTGAATCTTTATTAGCTTCAGCTTTCAGAGAATTTAATTGATTTAGACTTTCAGGGTCTGAAGGGAAAATGAATTATTCACATGGATGGATTAGAGGGCCTGGGCCTTCCCCATGTGCCAGGGCCTCTGTTTAAAGTCACTGTTATTTCTCTTTGGGAAGTGCACAACAACCACAAAGAGACTCATAATTGCCACAGAGAAATGCAAAACAAAAGATGCAAAATGATCACCAAGACCAAGACCACAATTACACAAAATGACCATAAACAGATGCACGACCACAAAAAGACAAAAATTATGCAAAATAATCACAATGCAATGCAAAATAGCCACAAAGAGGTGCAAAATGACAACAAAGTGATCTTATCTCCATAATTAAACAATATAGAAGGGGCGACTTTTCTTTGGAGTATGCTAGTTTGGAATGAGAGTAAAAATACTTGATTTCTGACAAGGTTGAATCCTATAACGTTAGGCTAAGTTTACCAGCTACTGACAAAGTGTTCACTTTGCGGAAGAAGCTCTACTCAAGGTCCATGTACTAGCCTCGCCCATGGCTTTCAACCATTTCTACAGACTTATTTGAGCTGGTTAAGCTTGAAAGTTAATTCTTGACCCTGAAAACTCAAGTTTATACTCTTGAACAATCTAGTAAGTAGATTCTGACTTTTAGTGAAACTGCTATTTCCAAGGTCAAGAATGAACTTTCAAAGCTGAACAGTACATGAATCATGGGGTCAGATTTCACACTGTATTAATCGACAAAGTCAATCAGTTTAAGAACATTGCTTTTGATGTCAAGTATAGAATCCAATATGTACTTTTTAATGTACCTTACTGAAAAGGTAAATGTAAAAGATTCCAGCATGTCACACACAGAGGAAGAAAAGAGAAGACAAGGTCACATTTCCAGAGTTAAAAGGACCACGGAGAACTCCTGACCAGTGACGTTTCAACTTTTTAAACCCCCGGCTAAAATGTAATAAAAGGTAATCACATCATGGGATGTGCTGTCATTAATAAAAGACGTACTTACAATGAAGACGCTTCCAAATTCTTGAAAGCCCTGTGTGTCTGGTAAAATTGCCCACACACATTTCACTCACATTCTTCAGTCATGCATCTCTTTCAAGAATTATGTTCTCTTTTAATTTAACTAATGCAACTGTTCACACCAGCTGTGTAATGACTCCAACTTGATTGGTGCTCTTTGTGCGTAACTGCTATCCGAAGCATCTTTTTAGGTCTTTTCCATTTATATGCACAAGTACCTGTGTATTTGTGTTATGTCAAACAGTGCAGTATTATAGCTGAATGGATCCAGTAACAGTTATTTGTCCAGCAATGCATGTTTCCCTGATAACTTTCCCTTTGCCCTGACAAGAGAAATGCTACTTTCAGAATATGAGCATGTGTCTCCAATTTACCCCACAGTTCTATTCAAGCCTACGCCATGCATCAACAAGGCGATGACAGATACCAGGGTAAGTCACTGCAGGAGAGAGATTATATTTTATCAAGGCTTTTTTCGTAGATCTGTAAACGACAATGGAGTACTTGTTTAAATTTTGCATAAATCTTATTTGTTTACTCTGTGGAAGACCCAAAATGTACAAGATAGTCATCTTTGATAATGTCTTGGAGCATGCAGGTGTGTAGATTTACTATTAATTGAGACAGACCCTCTGCTCATCTCCTAGCAATCTCACTGACTGCTCCATTGACCTTCACTTGACCCTTGCATTCCCAGCAGCTACACGGGAATTAATCTTTGACTTGCAGTGAAGCTGAATGGTTTTATATTATGTTGAATATCTTACATTCAACCTTCTGATACCACCGCTACAAATACGTTCACCATTTACAGTAGGTGAGCCATAAATTTAGAGGAAAACCACAGATCACAAAGTGAAAAATGACATCTGCAAAAAAACAACAGGAGTAGAAAAGAAAGTGCTGAAACCTGCTACAGACTCTATTTACCGATAGACCAATATACATACTGTGAAGTGACCAGAGTTTGAAATGAACTTTTTACACCGCTTGCTACTGTAGCAGGCAAGTTTTATTTATCTGCCACTCAGAAATGTATGTGCTAAATGAGGGAGTAACATTCAGCTCAGCTTCAGATTATGTTTAGTTTGTCTCTCTCCCAGGGCGTGTCAACACTGGGAGGTCGTCTTTTGTCCCTTGAGGTTTCTGTGTTTTAAGAATCCTTACTTTAAGGCCCCATCAACACTACTGCATTTTAGTTTTAACGGAGACCTTTTGCTGCGTTTGCAGCTCCCGTCCAAACTAAAACGACAAAAACAAAGACCTAAAACGGAGAAGTTTGAAAACATCGCCGACCCAGTTTTTCGTTTTAAAACTCCGGCTAGCATTTTAGTGAAGACGGGCAAAAACGAAGGACTTTAGAAACAATGACGCAGCCACTCACGTTTGGCTCTCTGATTGGGTCTCATAAGTCCTGCAAAGTAGAAACACGATGCTGCTGACAGTTTTTGATTTGGTATTTTTATTAAAATATTTTGTACCGTGCAGATAACACTTTTAGCCTACACTTGCACTCTGCATGTTACCGTATTTACTTTGCAATGACTCCCAGTCTGTTTTCCGCCACCACAGCTGCTTTTAACTCCCATGTTACATTCAGTAACAGTCCCAGCTCGTTATTGGTAAAAATGTAAGTCTGGTGCAGTTCTTCATCTGCATTACCTTATTCTTTTGCCAAATCTTCTGTAACTACGGAATAGACCATCTGCTTCATGTTTATACCGGCACGTGCATGCCCAGTGTACGTGAACAGCCACTATATGTGCGTTTTCAGTCGTTTTAATACAACTTAAGATCAACTCTGATACACAGCTAAGACGTTGCTGTGGACAGATCGTATTTGTTTCAAAACTCCGTCTTTAAACTAAAACAGTGATGGGGCGAAGAGTAATGTCTAAGAAAGTCTATTTGCAAGTGTTTTAATCATATCTCTTTCCACAATATCAACACTCTTCTTAAATGTCATAAACAGTTATACAATTCTTATTTTCTAAGCATTAGATAAATGGAAAGTGAAAGCTTTCATTCTTCTTAACGATCAGAACTGTTACACGTAAACAGCACAATCCAGGACAATATTGCTAAACACCTGGCCTCTTTCTTTGACCTGTGCCTGTGTGTGTGTGTGTGTGTGTGTGTGTGTGTGTGTGTGTGTGCCTGTGTGTGCCTGTGTGTGCCTGTGTGTGCCTGTGTGTGCCTGTGTGTGCCTGTGTGTGTTTGTGGAGATCCATTTTGGAGGCCTTAGTTTATGGCCTCTGTCCAACTTGATATTCCTAGTTCAGGGAGAGGTTCTATATCTGGACAGGGTGAAATTGTCATTTTAACAGTCTTGAGGTAAAGTCAGTTGTCTTAACTCCACATATCTAACAACTTTTGTAACTTTACAAAACAGTTAATCTGAGATTCACGCCCACTGCTAATATGTCGCACTACACCAAAGCCTTTGCCTACAGGTGAGGCTCCCAGACAGCAGGTTTTCTCTTCTAACAAGTTATTATAACAAATGTAAACAAAGTAAAAAAAAAACAAAGGGGAAACTAAATATGACCAACCGTTAATCAGGTTGTCCAGCAATATGACCATGTAAAACATCTTTTTCAAGATAGCAAGTTAGCAAAGTCAGAGTGACATATTAGGTAAAAGGAGGTGGTGTCTCTCCTCATGTAACAGATAAACGTATAAACCTCAAGTTTTTCCCGAAGTTCAGGTTACACAACCGGTAGATTAACACAACATACACGCAGTCTCCTTGTGAAGAACTCATACAGCCTTTAATCTCACTATGTTTTAACAACTCAACAGAATGCTGCACAAACAGTGCTAAGCTCGGAGGTTAAGGACTTACCAGATGCCCAGGATGACGGCCTGCTCCTCTGCGCTGAGGTCAGGCAGCTCATACTGATTTGGCTCCGCTAAATTGAGCTTATCCAGCACGGTGTCATCAGACAGACTGTAGTCCTGTAAGCATGGAAACACACATGGAGTCAGATGTGTACATACATGCTGCAGTCATGAACCATGGCACATGAAAACAACAAAGAGCTGCTAAGTGTGCCAGCATGTTTTTTTGGATTAAGCATGACTACATTTTGAGAAATTGCTTGCAGCCAAAACCTTTAAATGAAAAACTACCATGAGACATTCAACTTCCAAGACTGAATCCTTCATGCATGCTGCTTAGTGGATGGCTCATGTTTTATCTAATTTTCACTGATAAGCTAACAGTCAGTTTAAAGAATCACTACATCCATATACAGAGTACCTGTGGTTTAATTTACAGTGACTCAGTATGGAGTAAGGCTACCATGAGCCTCAAGAACAGCTTCAGTGCAAAATGTTATGGCATTCTCCCAAAGATAGCACTACAGCTACATGACTAATTCAAAGGGCTATAAAACTAACCAAGAATATCAATCACTTCAATGTTGAATACCTGATGTGCGACATAGTCCCAATATTCCTGGTCATTATTGAAATGTTTAGGATTGTGCAGCCTTGGTGAAGGTTATGCATGCTCTGATTGATAGCTTTATGAGTCATTGTTCCAATGATTTGTGTTGGGTTTCATGTTGGTAACAGTTCTTGGGGTGGCCATCTTTTGTGGCTATGGTGGCTGTTGTTAGCAGGAATTCTGCGTGGTTCACAAAGTTTAGTTTTAAGATATTTTAGAACCATGTAGAATTTTTGTGTGTAGTATAAATATGAAGAAACCCAAGTAGGAGTGATAAGGCCTAGAATAGCTCTCTCAGACCAGAATCCTGCTTTTCTAATATGTGCGGATTAGTAGATGGCAGCAACAGAATTGGAAGGAAATTTAACCTGCGTGGGGTATTGTTTAAAAGATGTGTAAAGACCTCTCAAAATGTCTCTGATGGATAGTCAATGCATGTATCAAATGTATTTTTTCCCATAAGACCAAATCATACAATAACATAGCAACAAAAAATGTTTTCAATAGCAACTGCACTGACTGACGTGCGTAAATGTTTGTGAATTAGGCTTACCATTGTGACAACTTCAGACAGTCTGTATGTGTGGATGTCTGTTTTAACATTGTTTTAAAACCAAGATGCTCTCAACCTTTCTTTGTAAACCACTAGAATTAACGCTGTGCAGTTGCATTCCTCCACCAGCCAGTCAGGTTGCAGTCTGTCTGTACAGACTCAGACTGAGCACAATAAAATGTCCTAAACTAAGAAAAATGTTGACAACATACAGACTGAGTGAACACAGCCTGGCCATAGAAAAGGGTTGTCACAGACAGAGCTGGCTACCACAAGAGGAGAGACTCTACACTAAGACAAAAACACTTTGCAAACATTTCCCAAATATACCCCGAATTCAAATGTATATCAGACACACAGAAACTCCCCTATTTACTGGGAGAAATGCCCAAATGTCAAATTATTGCTGCAAAATATGTCTCCTCATGCCATGAAGTGAGGACAACCAGTGGAAACTCAGACTGATAAATAATTGTACTAATTTTCAAATAATTATTAATTTGATTGTTTGATATTTTAGTAATTGTTTCTTTATTTGTATTTTGTTTTTAAATTTCACATTTGATACTGATTTTTTAGTTGTTTTTTAATTAATTAATTTCTTATTTTTTGTCTATTAATACACTCACACTTTTTTTTTTAAACACACACTTAGTGTTATTTATTTTAATTAAAGATATTATTTTCATTTTCTAACACACACACACACACACACACACACGCTTATTGTTTTATTTATTTACTTTTAACATTTATTTTACGTAATTTCTATTTTATATATTTTTTATTATTATTCTTTTATTTTTTATTAACACACACAAACAACTTTTGCTGTTTTATTTACTTATCTAATGAAATGTATGAAATTAATTGTTATTATGTAATTTATTTATAGCTTTGGCAATATTGTTGTTATACATTCATGCCAATAAATCTGATTTGAATTGACTCATATAATATATGTAGTGAATACTTTGAGGGAAGTGAATTTACATTGTTGAACTGATTAACGAAGGATTATCACAGATTTGCTGAACAGGTACACATGTACTTGATTACTATGTAAAGATGGATTCTTGTAGAGTACAGCTACACAAAATGTGATGCTTTGGTTTTCTCTTGGCATTTTTAGATACAAAGCTTCTCTATGAGCTGTTGGTTAAACTCACTCACCCACAGGATCACAATTAGCTAGGCAATGTTTGCAGTCACATGATGGTTTTAAAACAAGAGAAATATGGAGATAGAGTGGAGTGTGTTGCACGGGGATGCCATTACATTGACAATAGCAACGGGCTTCATATGGTATTAAGGGTCCAGTGGTGGATGTGTCCCTCTGCTGATGATGCAGGGTATTACAAATTATTTGCCCCTGTTGAAGATCCTGGTTAGCAGAAAAGGCAGATCTTAGGGTGATCTCAAACACTTGGTTCTGGGCAAGATCATCTCTAACCTACCAAAGATGTCAGATTGCTGCTAGGTGAATTAGAGCGGACCAACAGGAGCTCCATCTTTAGAGAGCAGAGTTTAGACTAGATCATTTCTTAAAAGGGACAATTTAGCATATTTTATGTTGACGTCCAATCAGTGTTACAAGCTATATTAGCTTAGAAATGCAGCTGAGAGAGGACGAGCCTGCAGTTGAAGTCACAGCCATGCACGAGGTGCCTTTAGGGCTGAAACAATTCATCGATTAAATCGATTACTAAATTGTAAGCTTCGTTTAATCCATATAACTACATAGCACACTGTTTTACACGAACATTTATTACTGTCGCACATCGCGCTTACGCTGTCAACACAACGTGATTATAATGGAGCTGTTTGCAAAGTGGAGGAAGAGAGAGAATAGCGAGGGACAAAGAAGAAAGTGTCCAAAGTATGGGATTATTTCAAGCTAGAGAAAACAACCACTCTGTCTGTGTCACAGTCCGTCCACCGTAAAACGAAACTTTTGTCGCCTCGGCAACAGCACGACGGTATCTGATCAGAAAGCAGCCGGTGTTCTGCCAGCTGACCACAGACAAGGTAACAGTAACAACAACTTTAGCATTTAATTGAAATCATGATTGACTGTTGAGTTGAAGGCTAGCCAAAGTAAGCAGTCCTCAGCTGAAAATGTACACAGGTGCGTTTGTTGTTCCCTGTGAGTTTGTGTTGTAATGTCGCAGTCATGAGTTAACTGGGTGTCGGGGAGCTGCACCTTAGTATAACTTGTAGCACTCGGGTGATGTTTGTGTTGGTAAAGCAGTTGTCTGGTTGTTGGTCTGTGGATGTTGGTCTGACGTTTGCCGCCAAGCAAAAGTAGCCTACTTCTTAAACGACGCATCGATGGTGCCTTTGCTCAATTACCCTCTGATTCCAACAGAAACCGAATCATTCCACTGTTATGAATTTCAATGTTGCCAGTTTTTGTTACTATGCATGAAAGTTTTACAGAGGTGTCCTGGAGACCTTCAACAGGATCCTTAAGATAAATGGGAAAAGACAGCCAAGACCCACAGGCCAAGAGGGCAGATGACCACTGAGTGAGTATTGTGAGTAGGCTGGGCAATTCTGGACTAATGTTGTAATCCTGAGGGGCAACCAAGAGAAACTGTGTGAACGTTAAGCCTCCTTTAAAGCCAACTAAATAACAAGAGTAGTAGCAACATAAAAAAAACACGAGTAGCGTTTTGTGGAACTTTATACTGCAGCAGTGGCACAGCTAGTGTTAGCTTTGTTGTTATATGAAATCCCATTCTGCCGGAGTGTGTGTGTTGCTTTATGTAAATTTATTTGATAGACATGCCCTGAAGGTAAAGATATAGCTACATGGGAACAAGACATTGTCAAATGCAGAAAATTATTTTTTTGAAAACATTATGTAACTTTGATTAGCTCCCAGCACCATCTTGCACAGAGCTGTAGTGGCCATTACAATAAACCTGTTTCTGATTCTAAAAGACGACAACAGAAACTCATACCTTGGGCAAGCTAGCTTGAGGTGTAGGGGTGGGACTGGTCTCATCATCCATCTGGCCTGGCTGGCCCTGCTTTCTCTTGACCTCAAGGATGAGCTGAGCCAAGTATTTCTGCTGGAAACGGGTCCGTTTGCCAAGAGCACCTTGATTGAGCAGATGCAATCAGTTGTTACATTTTTCATCAAGGTTTCATCAATATGGGTTTAGAGCCTCCTGTTATGAATGTACAGTATGCATTTTCTAAAAGTGACTCAATTATCATCCAAGACCAGATGCTGTGGTACTTTACATACCAGTCATATTGATATTCAGCCCTGAGAGCTCCTGGGCTTTCTTGATGTGTTCCTTGGCTGGCTGGTACTCATAGTAGGTCAGACTGGTGTAGACACACTCCAGGTGGAACTGGATAGCCAGTTCACTGTGTTCCGACAACAGAGATTGGCATTTCAGCACTGTGAATAAGAACAGAGAAGAGCTCACATTAATTCATCGCTACCCACAATCCAGTCTCTGGAAGTATATGTGCAGATATATAAGTATATATAAGCGGCAAGTTTATCATTGTTATCAGTATGTAACAGCCAGTACTATTACTCTTGCTTTTCAACTTCCAGCTCTATTAATTGTTATGTGGAAGGCCCTAGACTGTAGAGAAACATGATTTTACCTTTATATTTCTAAAAGGGCAATTTCTCTCTTACAAACAAAATGTCTTCATCTAAATGAATTTGGAATTTAAATATGATACCGAAATCTAATAAAATAAAATCAAAATTAAAAATTCTGTTCACCATATCATCATCATCATAACAGCAGCAAATAGGAGGAAAATAGAGTAAAACAGGAGTAAAATTCTCACTCTGACAGCTGCCTCAGGGTCAACATGCAAGTCACTGTCCAGGATCATCCTTTTGTTGCACCAACAGTGTGACCTCACCTACTGTAGGCTATGATATTCTTTGTCTAATATCTCCATGACCATCACGTCCCCTCGTATGTTAGTCAGGGACTGCTTTGCTTTAAAGAATTCCCCCTTTGTCTATCGCAGTGCTGCTCTGATGACACGTTGTTGGCAACTGAAGCCTGTATTAATATTTTCAAACTGTTTTAGATCCTCTGACACTACTGACTCTGCTAAAAGAGTTTTCATCTGCTTTTTCTGAAAACAGATCTTAAAGCTCTGAAAGGGAACAGACAGCTTTATATGACAATTATGCCAATGATCAAATCTCATAAATATGCACATACTGACTGGCGATTTATGCCAAATTTGTCCATTTAAAAGAGTTTGGTGGATCAAACTTTGAACACTTTCACAAGCAACCTCACAGAAAAAAGTAAGAAGGGTCCTCTGACATACATTCTGGTGAATGGATTGATCTGAACCGGTACAGACATGTCGTCACCAGTGAATGAATCCTAATCATTTTGGTGATCCCCCCCTTTGCATTTAATGCCATCATTGGGTCCAAATATCTGTTTCAGTACTTTTGTTTTGTTAATGATCAACCGTCCACCACCCACCAGCCCCGCTGTTAATTCAAAACATAGTCGGACTGGACACCAGGAGCACTGGGAGAAATCCCAGTGTGCAGGTCGCTCTGTGAACATCCCGTTATACAAAAACAAGAGAGAAGGGTCGTCCTCTGAGAAGAAGCTGTGAGAATGTTTGAAATACAGGAGTAATAACATCATCCAAGACATCCAAGTTGTCCCCTAAGCACCATCCATGTGATCAAAGTACATCTTCCCTCTTCACATTCCTGGCCCAAAGAACTCATAAAGTTCTTGGTGACACATTAAAAAGACAAACAGAGCATGGAGGTGATGGAGAGGGAGGATCAAAGCTCGCTCTCTCATCTGCCTCCCTGAGCTGCTGGCTCCTTGTCTTTCTTTCCATCCGACCTGATTATTAATTCGCCTTGATGAAGGCCCTGTCACGGAGACAGGCAGGAGAACAGAAACAGAGGAGGTATGTGTATAATTGAAGATCAGAAATCCTACACTTTCATTTCTATTCAACATTCATGAAATTACACCAAGGCTGAGGGAGAGAGGGAGAGAGAGGGAGAGATTTACATGCAACACTTCTGTCCCCTGGAAGGATTATTCATCAAACCTAAAGAAACTATTTAGCTTTCTATGTTCACATATTATACTGTCATGGATGGTTTTGGCTGTCATGGCACCATTATAACTGTCATGAATAATTCCTCTGACATCAACAAATGTGCTACTATTTGGACCGGTCATAAAGATGTTTTTAATTATTTAAGGCTAGTACAGTACCAAGGTGATTCACAGAGTTTCCTGATGGACAGATACTTTTTACTAAAGTAGGCTAAATGCTAACTGCTAGCTGATGTTAGCTAGTTAGCCATGCTATTAGCTATGATGTAATAGATATGGAGATAGTGGAGATATTTAAATGTTTAAGGGGTTTTTCTACCGTGATCCAACGACGTGGGGGCGGCTGTGGCTCAGGAGGAAGAGCGGGTTGGCTGTTCCGCTAGTGTATGAATGTGTGTGAATGGTGAATGCAGATGTAGTGTAAAAGTGCTCTGAGTGGTCAAAAAGACTAGAAAGGCGCTATACAAATACAGAGCATTTACATTTTACACTTACAAACATTCAGCATTTGGCTCAGCTAGATCAGCCTTAGCAGACAAACTGCTTCTTCTAAACCCTCAAACAGCATGCAAACACACACAAATGACATTCATTTGAGTTTGTCCCACTCTGAGTAATTAATCAGAGAATTACATTCAACCAATGCGCCAGCTAAAAGTAAGAAATAAAGAGAAAGTAAGTTGATGAGTGTTGTTTTGACTACCCATGGTAAAAAGGCAGTATGATTAAAGACACATCAGGAAATTAAGTCAGCAACACGTTCCCTACTGAGCACCATCTCACTCACAAACAAAACTCAGAGGGGTGGATCTGCATGCTTTTCACAGCATCCTCCCTACCTCTCCTCATGCCACTGGTAAAAGGATTGCATGGCCAGCTGCTGCCCTGGAATATGGATTGGGCTGTTTTGTAGCCTGCACATACCGCTCACCCTTCACACTCTGTCAACCACCACACAAAAGAATGCACTCCAACAAACACACCCTGAGCCTTTAAACAATCCACTCCAGTAACACAAAACAAACAATAATGAAGCATTTAAATGTCCTCTGATAACAACAGAAAGGAAAGCAGCTTTGCTTTATGAAGAGCGGACAAAATTCACATTTTGAGGCACAAAATATCTAAACCAGTTTATCACACACTATTTTTCTAATGAAAATAAACAATAGCCTCAGAACTTATTTCATTTCTTCAGTGCATTAAGGCCCAATGCCACAGTTTAGGTAAGCATCACAGGAAGAGTGAGCCCAGATACTGTATGAAACCAATGTCTACAACATGCTTCACACACCAGTGGACACATGAGATCTGTGGAAATGGTAGTCATCAAATAGCAGCCTGTGGGTTAAATCCATCCCTCCAAACTCAACACTGAGCCAACAATGACAGCTCAACATGATTTTTCATAAATCTCCCATAGGAGCAATTTACAAACAAAAGATCCATGTAAATCGTATATGATCTATCATCTAATAAAAATCGATGACCCAAGTAAGGGGCTAATCCAAGGCTCTGTGCCTCATTACGACAGGAAGTCTATACAGATGAGTAACACAACCAAACAATACATTTCATTTCATATAACTTTAATGAGCTGGAAACATGCTGTATTTATAACATATTTAATGGAAAGATATTGCTCAGGAAATGAACTACTCCGTAGTGCATCAGTATAGTTTCTGTCCACACAGAGCTAGGTAAAAAGGGCGCACTGATAAATTCTTTCTACAGCAATAACAGTACTAGTATTACTGTGTGTGGAAAAACTAGTGAAATCTCCAGTCCTGTAGTGCAATGCAGAACAAACTTGTCAAGTGATTATTAACATAAGCTATACCGTCCTGAGGCTGCTTGGCCAGGAAAACGTGTGTGTCACCTTTCTAAATTATATATTGTGGTGCTGCAGATTTGTCCTGGCCTACACAACATATTCTACAGACTTATGAAAACATCTTTGGTACAGACCACCGCAGAAATCACACCATAACTTTTTGTACATGTTTTGAAAAAATTGAGATTAACGTTGTAAAAATGATCATTCCCCTAGTATTGCAAATCATATCACAATTGCATTATCGGTCAAAATAATCCACCCTCAAGCGTTCACTGACCTTTGTCCATGCTGTTATGGGCCAAGATGAGAAGCTGCGGAGAACAGGCCTCCAGGATTTGCTGGTGCAGGTTGATATAGCGCAGGGTCCACCAGGGCAGCAGCTAAAAAATACATATAAAAAAACCCCATAAGAAACCAGTAAGAATATGTCCAAGGTAATGAGAACTCATGAAGAAGGTGATGGGAAGAGTAAGCGGCAGCAGTTCTGACAGTTTCAGTCTGTCTGATGCCTCTTTATGTTTTGTACATTTGATTTTGATTTGATAGCCTTTATTGTCACCAAGTGGCAATTTGGTTTGCAACAGTAGTCAGTACACATCATAAACCAAATAATAAATAGAAGACATAAGAACATATAACATATAATAGGTGTTATCAACATACAATAAAGCTACCATGAGACACAGAGCACAGTGTTTCCATAACTCCTGTATTACAGTATATGTGCAACAGGGCCTACAGTTTGTTTAAAAACCCAACAGCTGATGGAACAAATTATCTCAACCATCAGTTTGATTTGCCCCCCCTTAGGGAAAGTGTACCTCCTCCCTGATGGCAGAAATTGAAACTCTGTAAGAAGAGGGTGTCAAGCGTCAAAATGGCCTCTGCCTTCCGAATGTCTCTCTCTTGATAAACACGGTCAAGATCATTCTAGTTTGGCAAAGTTTAACAATCTTTCTCAGCCTATTTTTGTTAACCATGCTGAGATTGCCAAACCAGCAGATCATTGCAAAAGTTAAAATTTACTCAATAAAAGATTTAATAAAACATTTTCAAAAGCGATCTTTCAATGTTAAAACCCCTCAACTTCCTCAAGAAAAACAATCTCTGGTTGGCCTTTTGACAGATGGAATCAGAGTTGGCATCAAAAGTAAATTTATCATCCAGGAAGGTACCCAGTACCTATATTGACAGTCTCTATGGCTCTGCCATTGATCAAAGTCTGTGCCACGACAGGAGGGTTTCGGCGGAAGTCGATCAGCATCTCTTTAGTCTTTGAGACACTGAGTTGCAAGTATGAATCATTACACCATTTGATGAAATTGTCCAGGACGATGCCCTGTCTAGGTCGTTTATGCAGTCAGTTAAGATTTGTGTATGTTAGCTGATGTGACATTTAACTGAGAGACGTGACATTTGCTTTAGAGCCACCTGCTTATGGCAGGAGGTGTTCTGTCCAAAGCTACTCTGTGCCGTTTTGCAGGTATCCTGGAAACTCCTCCCCTTCATTTCCCCAATTCCCTGGATCTGCTGGCCAGCCTTTAAAAGCCCCCGTCTAGCTCCATTCACTCTCTCTCACACACTGCAGCCAGGAGCAGCAGCGTCGTCAGCAGCAGCCACCCATTGTTTCTTTGTCTGTTGAACTTTGTTTGCAATAAACCTTGTTTTGATCAGAATAAACGTTTGTGACTCCTCTATGTTGCCTCCCTTGAGCCAGGGTCAACATATTCCTTTTCTTTCTTCTAGTTTTGCCCCAGGAGTGCTCCAGCTAATTACTGAATGGAGGTCCACCTGGCCTTGGAAGGCGGTCTTTAAAAGCTCCTGTAACAGCATCAGAGGGAGGCTTTTTGATTTGGGACTGCTGGTCTTGCTGCCTCTCAGCTGGGGCATTTTGTGTTATGTTCTTGTGTTTTTGGTGTTCTTGATTGATTGTGTTATGTTATTAAATCTCACTGATGTGGTTGTTTTAAAGGTGTTTACCTGTGTTTAGTCTGGGGTCAGTGTTAGAGTGTTGTTCGCCCCATGTAGCCACCAAAGGGTGGGGCGTAACAAATGGGTTTCATTACCTGAAAACTATGCTCTTACAAAGTTGTGGAAATGCGTTCCCATTGTAAAACATCCTAATATTCCTTAAAGAAATTCCATAACGTCCATGACTGGTGGGAAATCTACAATGACTTAATCTATAAATCCATGAATAGAATGTTACGACTGACTATGAATGGTGTGTTGCTATATTTTGAGTATTTCCATTTGAAAATATGATGTTTCTGAGGGACTTAAACGGTTGGTTGGGTTTGATTTGTGTAGCTCTAGCTGTTCTATTATTTGCAATAACATTTTACTCACCAAAGCGATTGCTGAGATGTGGGAATGTGTCATCGACGCTACAGGTAAAGTGACACGGTTTGTCAGACAATCAAACGCGTTCTTGTATCACGTTAGAAGATAATGATGGATACTGTAAAGCACTGACCAGGTAACGTTAAAGCAACAATGAACAGAGCTATTCGTAGCGATGTCATTCATACCACGGAGGTCTCCATCGGTAACGAACAATAAGCCTTCTCCCCACACGGAAAAAAACACAAAACGCGAGTTGTCTTCAAAAACTGCTGACAAATAAAGTCAGAGCGACAGAACAGGCAGAGGGAGAGAGAGAGAGAAAGAGAGAGACAGGTGTAGGTGTGTACATGTGTGTCTGACGGGAAAAGCAAGGTGAGCAGATTACTGTGGTTTGTGATTAAACACAAAAATCAATTCAAATGCAATTTATTTTCAGTTGGATTGTGGATACAAAACAGCTCCTCCCAGTGAAAATGCAACTGCTATTTAATAATCAATGTTTCATGATGACCATACAATTGAATGGACCCTAGTGAGAATAGCATACTGGTGCTGATGGAGATCCTTATAAAAAAATATTTTTCCATTAAAAGAGATGTTTGTGTATGCTGTCAATTATAGTTCTAGCCAAAATTAGAATCACCAGGTCAGACCTTTAAAAAAATCAGCAATTGGAATGAGTCAAGAAAAATTTAATCGGTGCATCTCACTACAGCTAGCATGGCGATACGCTTGTGCGTGAACTGATATAAGGCTAATACCATAATCTACCATTGTGTTGGGTTTTGCTCAATATGATTTTAAGTGGCAGATTAGTTGACTTTCTGCAGTTAAATATCTAATTAAGAGATTTCCTCTGTCTCAGAAGAAACATAAGAGGACACAAGATAATTAGGATATTATGACCGCGTGGTGAACCTATGAGTCTAAGTCATATTTAAACTATTGCTTTGTGTTGTTAGCCAGAAAAATATTAGTAAGACTTCCCTCTGTCTGCACGTATCCTGTGATACATGATAATTTGGCAGTATTATTTGTGTCCCCTCCAAAAATTGCTCTTGAGAAATATTATGTTTAGTGAAATTTACGCCCATGTGTGGGGCTAACTGTACTTTACGCAGCTGAATGTAGAGCTGTCAACAGTGTCATTGTGAGCTCTCAGTCAGATATTAAATATTGTCAGAGGGTCCTTTGGTTCAATTCATTTTGTGTTAAAGTGAGGTAATTAACACACAAAGCTGTCAATAAATAAATAGCACTTTTGAATGGCAGTGTTGTATTTATATTAAATGATGTTATTTCACTGTGATTTAATAATACAACATACCTTTAGCTCAGAAAGTACATGCTTAGGTTAACATCCAGAGTGCAGCATGCTGGACCTCACTTTGCTTTTTGCATCAGACCAGAATGTGAAGGGTAAACAAATGAATGTCTTGCAGCCATGTTAGTGTTACAGATCCTCTTTTACCAAAAACCCTTACCCTTTATCCTGTTCTCGTTCAGCACAGACTGGAAGTGAACCATGTAAAATGCGTATTTGTGTCAGGGAGGATTTCTCCTGCCTCATTTCCAATGCAAGATGACCCCATACTCAGCTGTGTGGTTACATGGAGGTTTAATTGTCTGTCTCACCAAATCAATATATAACACACGCTCTGTCTAAGCATGTTCACACATATATTCATCATGTCAGTCTCCTGAGCAGCAGAGCCTCTCCTTCTCCTTCCATATTTACTGTTGTGCAATGGGCTGTGAGCAGCTGCCAGAGGCGGTAGAATATAGATGAACAAGAGTTGGGAACAGGAGGGGAAGTTGAAAATCATCATCTGGAGGGAGTGGTGGTCAGGTCACAAGCACTTAAAGCCAGCCAGTCCCAACTCCCCACTGCTTGGTGGAGAATAGTGCTATAATCACTCATTAGCATTTAAAGAGAAAATTAACACTAAATCACCTAAAGCAGAAAAGCATCGTTGCACTTGTGTCCACATCCAAACTGGTGATGTTAGAACAGGAATCTGACAGCTGATGCAAAGCACGTCTCTGACATCAGGGCAACAATGATTTTCTGCCCTATGTGACTTTGCGTTAATATGCTCTTTAAGAGGCTATGACTTATGGAGAGCAGAGGCCAGAGGACAACTGCCAGTTTACTATTGTATATATATTACTTTTGGTTATTTGCATACCGTACAGATTAGAAGAAGAAGAAAGCTTTATACAGTAAGAGCAACTTTATGGGTGGAATGTGTTCCAAGTCGACGGAGTGCAAGACTCCAGCAGGATGAGGAGGCGGACTATACGTGTAGGCCATGTATATATCTATATAAATAACTGTGTATATTGTAGGGCTGTCCACGACAAAGGATTTACATAGTCAAATCAGAATCGTCAAGTGCTGCCTATAGTTGACAGTCGAATCATGTGTGTTTTTGTTTGCTGCGATTGTGAGCCGGGGGGGGGGGGTAACACACGATAGCTCCGCTTTAATCTTCAGAAGCTGCAGAGCTTCAACTAACACTGTAAATTTCTAGCTAAACTGAGGCTTATTCCTGACCCTTTTTCTCTCTCTTGCCTGTCATTCACCGGACTTGTGCAGAGTTTTGCGTGCATGGCATGCTGACGACAACTGCATGCACGTCGCGGTTCCTCGCGGGTCTATTTCAAGTATAAATTATCCAAATGTCCCGCAAGGTGCGGACAACTCAGCAGAACACCAGTGAAGCTGGGGCTACACGTACACATGCACACTGACGACCCAGGGTTAGGGTTAAACTTTTGGATTTATTCACGCACTTTAAAAACATTTTCTGAAAGTTTTTTTTCTTTTTACATGTTTATTTACAGCATTAAACGTTGAAATGTATCTTGTAACAGGCTGTATATTAACTTATTGGGAGAAAACTGGTGGTTCTATGTAAAATCAGACGTTGAGCACCCCCATATCGCCAAAATGGTGTGATCCTTGTTTCACTGCAAAGCTTCGACTGTGAGATTGACAGTCGAATCAGGCTCCGGAATCTTCCGACTATTCAGGGTCAGCCCTAATATATTGTTTTATTTTATATGTTGCCAAATTCTAATGTATTTTTAATTATCTGCGAAGTTCAATGTGTGTAACATAAAGGGAATACAAACATTCACTTCAATGTACAACCTTGTTTTCTATAATGATAAATAAACTACCTCGACCCCTTGTTGTCTGCTTGTTAAAGAGTAACATAACAGCAAGCAGATAAGCTGTGTTCTACCCTTTTACCTCTGAGCACACCCAGCATCAGATGTGTGTAACCCCACCCAATTTTATTTTTGACTATTTATATGTAAAGATCTTGCCAGACAATAATATGAATGAATAAAAAGAGGCTGAGTGGTGATATTAGATTTTATCTAATATTTTTAAGTTCACATCCCAGTAAAGACAACCATGAGATCCAGTTAGCAGGTTTACCTGTTAACTGGATCTCATGGTTGATATGGTTGAAAGCTCTGAAACACATGTGGACCTTTGAGTTGGGTCCTTTTTTCCTCCCAAACAACAGGTGTACAGTTGTGTTAAAGTGTAACAGTGTAATCATGCTGTTGTCCCAACTGCATACTGATTGTGTCTTCCTATTCTTTGGAGGTTAGAGTTCTGCTTTCAACTTGCCAAGTTTGAAAATCCTTAGAATGCTAATTCAAACTTGAAGTACTTTGTATTGAGAAAGGCCTTGTGTATACACTATAAAGCCATGGCAGGTCTCATACAGCCCTGCTAACAGCAACAAAAACACACCAGTCCTCAAGCTGGGCTTGGCTGGCCTACTCTCTGTGGTTACAAATACAAAAGGCATTGTAAATGCTAAAATGTTCTTTTAGGGGCTGAGTAACTATTAACAATAACAATCTACAAAAAAACTCTAAATTCATCAGGAAGAAGTGGTTGTAACAGAAAGACATTCTTACCTGTAGGCTGTCCATCTTGGGGGAGCACTTGGTGAGAATAACCCTGGCCAGCAGGAGGAGGAAGGGATTGGCCACCAGGCTATACACAGACTCCCCATCCAGGAGCAGGCTGGAGTGGATAGTCTCAACCAGCATCTGGGGCTGCCGGTCAAAGACATTATAGAGATGACTGAACTCAAATCTGCATAAATCTCTGCATAAAGCCTGCTGACAGATTCCTGTCCTGCCATTTCCTATCAGGCACATGTGTTTACAGAAGAAACAAAACAAATATGGAGAGACTAATTTTGAGTATTGCCTGTATTTTACCAATTGTAACAAAGATACATACAAATTGGGACATTTTGTAGTTGTAAAATTTGTTAGATCTCTCTGGTGGACAAACTATGTAATGGTGGCACAGTTGCTAAATTACCGCAAACCTAGTTTGGCATTTCTGTACTGGATTTTTGAAATTTCTGCCAATATTGCGGCCTGGCTCTAACTCATAACTTTGAGTTTGGATGAAGAGGAGCAGCCAGGGATGGATCACTGTAATAATTTTCAACCACATTTTTGTACCATGTAAACTAAAGTAACTCTGTGTAATATGTTTTGCCACGAGCAATCCTGTGTTCGCAATCTCCCTTTACTCCTTTGTATTGGAGGGTGCTGCATATTAATACACATTGTTGCACACTCAAGCAGTTCAGCCCAGAGGCAAATTAGCATGTCTTATTAATACAGTGACTAATGCACTACAGGTATCCATCCATTCACTGTCAGCTGTTTATCCAGATCTGAGTCATTAAGCAGAGCAGCCATGTTTTCCAGTAGCTCAGAGCAGGTTCTGTTTTCCCATCCACAACCTCCAGCTCTTACTTGAGGATTATAAGGTATTCCCAGGCCAGATGGGATATAATAATCTCTCCAGCGTGTTCTGGGTCTGACCCAGGTTCTCTGCTCAGCTGACTGTGCCAAGCATACCTGCTCACAGAGGCGTCCAGGGGGCATCCTGTCCCTAATTGTGAGGCTACACACGTAGAGAGTAAAACTCATTTCAGCTGCTTCTGTTCATAATTTCTTCCTTTCTGTCACTATCAAAACACCCATACATGAGGATTGGAAGTTTTAACACACATGTGCACACACTTACATGTCAGGCTAATGTGTATAAAGGACTGTTATACACTTGAATTGCTTGTTTGCATTTCTCATTGTTACTATAAAGTACAAATGGTATATCATCACTTCCCCTAGCTTCCCTATGGTGATCATTTAACTTTTTCTCCAGTCCCTAAATGAATTAATCCACCTGACAACGGCTTTGCCATGTTTGTCCTCCCTTTCACCTGTGCTGTCGTGCATGTACGGCCGACCTGCTTTACAACACAAGCTCCTTGATGTGACAGCGCAGATAAATTATTGATGCCAAAGGGATTACCTTGATACAAGAAATGGCCCTCTCATCTGATTTACGGTAATGGCAGTGTGAAACGCACAATTCTTCTCTCAGCACCATAGTGCCCAGAGAGCGCCTCAACCAGGGGGTAATTAGGATCCCAGAGATGCTTCATTAACTGAACACTTTTCTTGCACAGTGCCCGTCAGCTCTCTCTGGTTGTGCTCTGGCTCAGCTCACTTTAAACCAACATAAAATAAGCTTTACAACATTCAGAGAAGACCATAATCAATATTTGGCACTGGTTTAAAATATAATTAAAATAATATACAATATTATGCTGTTATAATTAGGACTATGGTAAATATATTGATTAATACAATCACATCGTAGTCAATGGAACGATCACAGTTGAGGAAATGTTAAATCCCACAACCAGTGCTGGTACAGGTTTAAAGGTTCCATTTTATGTTGATGCTGTGGTACTCAGCGTGAGTTAGGAGCTGACCTAATATACACCAATCAGCCATAACATTATGACCACCTGCCTAATATGTGAAGGTCCCCTTTGCTGCTAAAACAGCCCTGACCCATCAAGACTCCACTAGACCTCTTGAAGGCGTACTGTTGTACTGGCACCAAGATGTTAGCAGAAGATCCTTAAGTCCTGTAAGTTGCAAGGTGGGGCGTCCGTGGATCGTACTTGTTGCATATTTACATTTATTAATTTAGCTGACGCTTTTATCCAAAGCCACTTACGCCTTGGAGCAACTAGGGGTTAAGTGTCTCGCTCAGGGACAATGGGTCTCACAGTGGATTCGAACCCAGGTCTCTCACGCCAAAGGCATGCGTCTAATCCACTGCGGCATCACCACCCACATCTCTCAGATGCTCGACTCGGTTGAGATCTGGAGAATTGGAGGCCAAGTCAACACCTTTAACACGTGGTGTTGCTCTAACTATTCCTTAGCAATTTTTGCTTTGTGGCAGGGCGCAAATCCTGCTATAAGAGGCCACTGCCATCAGGGAATAGCATTTCCATGAAACGGTGCTTAGGTAGGTGGTATGTGTCAAAGTTACATCCACGTGAATGGCAGGTCCCCAGGTTTCCCAGCAGAACATTGCCCAAAGTATCATACTGCCTCCACGGGTTCCTTCTTCCTATAGTGCATCCTGGTGTTCCCCAGGTAAGCGACGCATTGCACCCAGCTATCCACATAAAAGAAAACGTGATTCATCAGACCAGACCACCTTCTTCCATTGCTCCGTGGTTCAGTTCTGATGCTCACATGCCCATTGTAGGTGCTTTCGGCAGGACAGGGGTCAGCATAGGCACCCTTTGACCCTTTTCAACGGCTCACTAATTTCCTCTTTGACCCCTTTGATAGGTATGACCACTGCAGACCAGGAACAACCCATGAGAGCTGAGGTTTAAAGATGCTCTGACCATTCGTTACCCATCACAATTTGGTCCTTGTCAAAGTCGCTCCAACCCTTATGCTTGGTCATTTTTCTTCTAGCATATCAACTTTGAGAACAAAATGTTCACTTGCTGCCTGATATATCACACACTGACAGGTGCAATTGTAACGAGATGTTATTCACTTCACCTGTCAGTGGTCATAATGTTATAGCTGATGGGTGTATTATTCTTGTTAGTCTTGAGGCTGAATCACACCAGAAAGCATTTAAAGTGTCTGAGAAAGACGCAAAAATCGTTGTTTGTAGACGCTGTTCTGCTGAATTGTCTCCTAGCACATCCACTGCACTAGCAACTTGTCCTCTCAGTTCTTTACAAAGACAAGTGCTGCAGTATGAGGAGTCCTACCTGAAGAGAGGCTGTGAAGTCTTCATGTTACGCCGTACGAGAACCATGTACAACATTATTTATCAAACTGTGTCGGACTTGATGAATTTAGCACGAGGAAACACATGTGACAAAGTCTGGTTTTCAAAATAAGGTGTCTACAAAGTGTGGAAATAAGTTTAATTGGATTATATTCACAGAAAGTATAAACATATTACATGTGTACGTTAAAAGTAAATGTGAAACAGGAAGTGACCTACACATGAAACAGCTGTTGTTATTTGTTAAAGATAGTAATTACAAAGACAAGAATTGGGTGACAGAATGGATTAGCACACGCTACAGAGAGAGCTGGAGGTGAGTAAAAAGTGTTTTGCTGTAAAAAAAAAAAAAGTAGCTGCCTGCTCTCATTGGCTGGATTGGATGTCAAGTCGGCCGACTCCTCCAGATATTTGGCATGCTAGATATCTGGCAGACGTCAGCGATGTGTCAGAAATGTGTCGGGGAGCCGTTTTGATGCGTCGTGTGTAATTCACACATAACAACTGGCAACCGGCAACGTTAGCTAAGCTCGACGAGCGGCAAATCGGGCTTAAAATCGTGTAGGTGAACTAGGCTTTACTGAACTAGTGGCTTACTACAGCAGCTGAAGGCAAAAGTCAAGAAAAAAGATCAACACTGTACTAGTGGTTGATATGTCCTTGGGCAAGATACTGAACCCAGCCCCTGAAGGCTGTGCAATCAGTGTATGTGATGATTATTTCTTTCGGATGTGCAGTCGGGCACATGTGTGTGTGAATAAGGTGAATGCAACATGTATTGTGCTATATTTTGTTATTGGGAAATACAAAAGCCAGTGGGTAACTTGCCAATGCTAGTCACAAAAGCTCTCCTCGCTAGCTGGCTTGCAAACTAGAGAGCTCTTTTGTTTATACCAGTTTATACACCTGCAGAGAAAGACTTTATAAAAGTGGATGATGTAACACAGCTGCTAGGATAGCCTCCTCTGTTTCGGACTACATTTTACATTACATTACTCATTAGGCAGAATTGTAGAAGTCATGGTTTGTTATTGATCAGTGGTGCAAATCACTTTCACTAAAGTTGATGTTCATAATGGATTGTAAGTGCAACTAGAAACATTTTGGAGCACTTGAGTATATCCACTCATGATTCATTATATTCTTTCAGTCAATACTCCCAGAGTAAATATGGCAGAATATAATTGTCTTAAAGTTACAGTTAAGTTACAGGTCTAATGTTTTTCAGTCAGTCAGTAACAATGCTATTACAGTAAATTTGGCCTGAAAAAAGGCATCCATCAACAACACTTCTCAAAAGTAGCTAGCTAATATAAAATCAGTCTGGACACAGGCTGATACATGACACAAAAGCAGAGAGAGTGATGAGATGGTATCATACCTGAGAGGAGAGCAGGGCGGGGGCAGCAGCAGGTCTGAGATTGGATGGAGACCGGAGGACCAGTCCAGTTACTCTGGGAAAACATGTGGAGGAAGAGCGGCTAAGGCCATCACTGCCAGCTCCCTGCAGCAGGAGAGACAAGACACTAGATTAGTGGACAGCAAGACTTGGGAGAAGAGAGATATCTGAAGATACTTTAAGGTTTTCGGAACACAGGAAACATCCTATGGCATTTACAGCTTAGCAAGCGCCACCTCACTCTCCGGGCAATTAGAGGGTTTTAAAAACAGGCAACGACCAGCGACATGCTTCCTGCCTTTCTATTAAGCAGAGAAAATGATGGATGGTGATAGAGGAGAAGAAAAAGTACCAGTCTGATGAGGGGAGAGGAGGAGTACGTGCTGCATTCAACATTTAAATTTTTTCAATTTACTCACGAACAATTCTCCCCTGAGAGCGACAAAGGAGATGTTAAGCTGTCCTTATTAAGAATTAATAATTCATGACAAAAAGAATAGAGGTGGTGAAAAGAGAATGAACAAACACTCTTGAGAACAGCTTTGTGCTACACTCAAACTACTCCCTGCCCAAAACCCATCAGGTCTATGCGGAGATTTTAATTCGGGCTCTTTCAGCAGCTTACAATTATACACTCTTATTACCTATTTATTGTTATTTTTATTAACAGTATATTACTGAAATCACAATTAGTACCACTTGAAAATCAGGTCAATGTGGTTTTTTAATTTAAAGTTCTTTAATAATTTTTTTTTCATGTTTCCAGAAACACAAGAGATGTTCCTTTACTCTCCAAGTGTCTCAGAGCAGTCTGTGGATGTCCTTGTATTGTGCAAGTAGTGATGGCTTAAGTAAGTGTAGCTTGACAAGCAAAGGATAGACGCTGTTTTGTAGCAGTGGTATTAAAAATATAACCGTTGCATAATCACATCTATGCAGGCGCACATTTCTGGTAGGATAACTTTCCTATCCTAGAATCCTTCCTTATATATCAAACCACTGTGCAGTGTATGGAATATGGATCACAGTCCATGTTTGGTACCTGAGGCAACATGCTCCAGCCAACGTAGCCTGTTTTTAAGAAGACTTGGGCACGAAATGACAACTGCAAAGCAAATTTCTATTTAGTTCTTACACTAACCGCAAATTAGCAAAATGTTGATAGGATATTTTACAACTGCTTGAAGTGTCTCCAATTATCTTAATATTGAACAAAAAATTTAAAACACAGATTGGATTCAAGGAGACACTAAACTGAATAAGG
>NW_024044289.1:0-18345 GCF_014851395.1 Micropterus salmoides
CGAAAGGCAACAACAGAAGACACACAGCTTTCATGCTGGGTTAAAAGAGAGTTTTCAGACAGGGATTTAAAAACTGAGGGTAGGGGCCAGTTTGATCTGTGGAGGTAGCTCATTCCATGGTTTGCTGAAAAAGCGCGGATGCCCCTTGTTTTTAACCTGGTTTTACGGGCTCCCAGCCGGTGCTGATCAGTGGACCTTAGTGACCTCGAGGGGTTGATTTAAAGCAAAACTAAGATCTTAAAATGCTTTCTAGAATGAGCGAGGCCACGACAGCGGTAATGTGTTCACGCTTGCGAGTTCCAGTTAAGAGTTTTGGATTAACTGTAGGCGTAGGAGAGAGGATTGGTTAACAGCAAATTAAAGTGCATTACAGAGAGATAAAAGCATGAGTCACACGTTCAAAACTAATGTTAAAAGCAGCTGATAGAACTCATGTTAGCAGCATGTGACAGTACTGATTCCACGTCTCAGCTTAGTAGAAAGGAGCCCGAGACTTCCTAACCACTTAAAAGAACCCCCTGCTCCTCTTGGAGAAAAAAAGAAAAAAGGAACAAATGGGGTTTTAATGAAAACAAACCAATAAACATGAATAAGAAAGCATACAGGCAGCAGGTAACTGCAAGGCACAGATACACTAATGACACTAAAGGCTGACCTGGTATAGGCATCAAGGGGTTCTATGTTGGCTCAGTTCAGTTCCAGAATAATCACTCACATTTAATGATCAACAAAAGAGACCTCAGGGGGTCCTAAACAGAGCTTCAGGCTGACTGTGTCTGATAAAACAGAGTTCCGCAACAAACAGAGGAAAGATCAGAGGAAGAGTGTGCTGCTCCCCACCTCTGTCATGACTTCAAGAATGAGCATCGTCACACTCTGATTGGCCAAGCTGCTTTCAATCACTGTTGAGTCGGTCCCCTCACCCTGTGCAACAGGTGATCTGAATGAACCTCTAATCAACCCAGAGGAACGCTGACACAGGCAAAAATAATGGGAAAAAGGAAATTAAATGGCAGCAAATACATATGAATAAAGGACTGTTGCATGGATGTACAGACAACAATCAAAGAAAACTCAACATGATGATTCTTGGGCAAGTTCTGCAGTTACATGGGTCAGCTGTATGATTTATGAGTGTATTTATGGAGCCGTATTTGCTCACTGAACCTTAAAATATGTGCATCATGTGTGACACCTCACAGTGACAGCGGGTACGGACAATCGCAAGAAATAACTGCTTTTACAACATAATTGCAGTATAATAAAAAGCACTTTGTGAGTTCCTGTTAAAGCTGTGAGTCATTTTTTGGGCTTTTGAGTGAAGCTTGATCGTCTGAAACACTGTGCGATCAGTTTTCAGGCTGCAGCATTTCCTTTTAAGTTCCTCTGTTGCAGTTTGAAATCAAACCCTGAAAGTCTCCATCTCCTCCCCCTTCATCTCTTTTGTGTCAGAAAGTCTCCCTCCCCTCTTGTTTTCTCTCACTCGATCCCCTTTCATCTTCTCTCCCACTTCTGTCAAGTTATTTTCTTTTTCCTGTCTTGTGTCTCTGATTTCATGTATTTAGAGCAGAGTTGCCATCAGGGAGAAAGGGAAAAAGACCAACATCTGACTGAAAACTAGCTTTCGATTTCTAGAGTCTGTGTGAGGGTTGGGTGAAGGGTGCTCGGGGGACTTATCTGAAAAACGGCAGGCGCTCGAATCAACAATGTCACTTCGACAAATTACATTTGATCAGACTTGATGTGAAGCAGACAGCAGTTTAAGGCTAATAATATTTTATTTATAACTCACAGAAAGTGAGTTCTCTCTGTTCCTTCCTCTCTCACAGCCAGCCAATGTTTAAACACATTAGTAAGAACATCACCTGATCACCTGAACACACACAAACCCTCCAAATAAAATTTTACTAAATTTCAGGGAGCCTCAACATGTAGCCCGAATACAATCTATTAACAGCACAGCAGATTTGGCAGCGTCTGACAGCTCTCATGGTGTGTTCCATATACCTCAGAAGTCGGGGCTCTGGGATCAGATCGACGTCATATCAGTAAAAAAATTAAAACGGGAAACCCAAGTCGGATGCATTTCATTTGCCACACAACACGACAGGTCGGACAGCAAGACTGTTTGTTAGCAACATCGGCTTAGCCAATTTTAGCTGCACCAGTTGATAACCAACACATTTTCACACATGACACGGTCATAGCAAACAGCCTATGGGCAACGTTAAGACAGTATTGTGTAGATGTCACAAAAAAGTCTATGTCCTTTCCAGCCATCTTGCTTTCAGAACTCGGAGTCCTCTGAGTTTGTCCGAGTTGACAAGTCAGAAATCCGACATCGAGGGGCATTCTATTTGTCACTTCCTGTCTCGGAACTAATACCCCAGAAAACGAGTTCCGAGGAAAAATGGAATGCACCTTATCACTGTGGTGTGAACAGATCACCTGTCAAACACTGTCGGCGGGACTTTGGGATATGCACTTTTTCCTTTCTTGCAGAAAGTTAGATGAGTAGATTGCCACCACTCTCATTTTTATATGAAGCTTACAACCAGGCGACAGTTAGCTTAGCATACAGGGAGAAGAGCGAACCCCTCTGCTCTTCTCCCTGTACACCAACAGCTGCACCTCCAGTCACCAGTCTGTCAAGCTCCTGAAGTTTGCGGATGACACCACCCTCACTGGGCTCATCTCAGGTGGGGACGAGTCCGCCTACAGGTAGGAGATCAACCATCTGGTGACCTGGTGCAGCCAGAACAGTCTAGAGCTCAACGCCCCATCATCCTGTGTGACTCCTCAGTCACCACTGTGGACTCCTTCCGCTTCCTGGGCTCCATCATCTCCCAGGACCTCAAGTGGGAGCTAAACCTCACCTCCCTCACCAAGAAGGCCCTGCAGAGGATGAACTTCCTGCGGCAGCTGAAGAAGTTCAGCCTGCCAAAGACAATGATGGTGCACTTCACACTGCCATCATTGAGTCCATCCTCACCTCCTCCATCACCATCTGGTACGCTGCTGCCACTGCCAGGGACAAGGGCAGGCTGCAGCGCATCATTCGCTCTGCAGAGAAGGTGATTGGCTGCAATCTCCCTTCTCTTCTGGACCTGTACTCCTCGAGGACTCTGAGACAAGCAGTAAAGACTGCAGCTGATCCCTCCTACCAATCAAACTGTTTCAGTCACTCCCCTCTGGCAGGAGGCTGCGGTCCATTGGGGACCAAAACCTCTCGCCACAAAAACAGCTTCTACCCTTCTGCAGCTAGCCTCATTAACAAGGCCCAGGTCCCCCACTGACACCCCCCCCTTCCCTCTCAAATACTATATATCTTTGCACATTTTATTTCACATCACTGTATATAACCAGTATATTGCACATATTTGTTCTTTGTGTGTTAATCATTATTTTATATTTTTTCAATATATTCCATATTTATATATTTCTACATTTATTTATGTCAACTGTATGTTTGTCTACGTGTAGCACCTTATCACCAAAGCAAATTCCTCATACGTGTAAAAAACTATTTGGCAATAAAGCATTTTTGATTCGGATTCTGATAAAGACTAGGGAGCTAGCCTGGCTCCCTCTAAAGGGAAAGTCAATCAGAAAGTAATGTTTTTCCATGGCTGTCGTATAAGGAATGTCCACAATGCTCCACAAACGTATGAATAATTGACCTCATTGATTTATTTGTCTTTTAAAGTCCATGTAAAATAGTTGCTCTACATCTGTGTTTTTTACTATCAGCTGTTTAGTGTTTCTGCAAGTACAGTTTTAGCTTCATGCACCTTTTTTCTCGACTACAGTTTTGAGCAGTGATACAAGAAAAGGTTGTAGGTGTGGCTGCCCTAGGTTGTGTGCTTTCTAAGGCTGCAATTAATAAATACTTCTCATAACTGATCCATCGCAATATAAAAACATATATAAAGAATTTAAAAAACAATTCAGTAGAAAATACAAACTAGGGCTGTCCCCGACTAAGGATTTACAAAGTTGAATCAGAATTGTCAAGTCCTGCCTGTAGTCGGACGATAGTCGAATCATGCGTGCTTTTGTGCGCAGCGATTGTTGAGAAGCTGCAGAGCTGCAGTCTCTAATCATTTAACTTATACTGGAAATTTCAGCTAAACTGCCGCTTATTGTGACCCTTTTCTCTCTCTCTCGCCTGTCATTCACCGGTCTTTTCTAGAGTTTAGCGTGCATGCCGTGCTGCCGACAACTGCATGCACTTTGTGGTTGCTCGCGCGTCTATTTCAAGTAGCGGCTGTTTAAAAAATGATAAAATATTCTTTGTGTGGTTCATCAACGGTTATAAATTATCCGAAAGGAGGTGCGGACAACTCGGCACAACACTGGTGAAGCTGGGGCTTCATCTCTTCTGCCACTACACACATACACACTACGCCTACACATGCGCACTGACAACCCATGGTTAGGGTTACAATTTTGGATTTATAACTGAATGCTGCTTCTCCAGGTTTAGTTTTGACTCCAGGGACAGAAAGCAGACCTGTCCCAGACGACTGAATGGTTCATAAAGTAGCAGTTCTTTGGCATACAGAAAGCCAGTGCAAAGACCTAAGAACTGGACTGATGTGATCCACTTTCTTGGTCGTAGTGAGGACATAGCACTCTGAATCAGTTGCAGCTGTCTGATCGTTTTTTTTAGAGAGACCAAAGAGATTTCGATAAAGCAGCAAATTACAGAAGCTGACTTTTTGCTTCACACGATTAATCTGTATCAAAATAGTTGTAAACCCACAGATTATTTAACAGTTTATTTTTTCATAGAGTATGAAACAGGCCTGGCATCCACCTGGATGATATATTAACTGAATCACTCCTGCTGCTTTCCTGTCAAACCATCCAGACTTAATGAGAATTATCTGTCTTTGACCCTTCTGCTTCCAACGTGCAGGAACCATTTCTGTCCACCCTCACTGAGTCTGTCAGTCTCCAACCTTCTTCCCCCCTTCCTCCTCCTCCTCCTCCTCTTCTTCTTCCGTCTCTTCCTCTCACTCTCCTGTTTGTGACGAGCAGGTAATGAGACCACAGTGAAGACGACTGCTCGGTTTATCTCCTCCTACCCAGCACCTGTTGATTTGGATTGTATGAGCTATCATACTCTCATCCCCCAATTTTTGGCCCAATTTACTATTAGATCAATTATAACATGTGACTGCAGGCAGTTTAGTAAAAATATATTGGGGGGGCGATCATGACTCAAAGTGGCCCTATTTCCTGGACTTCACCATTGAGAAAACACTATATATTTAGGTACCGAAGACAATAATAGAAGTTGCTGTAGTGACCGCAGGCATGACCCACAGAGAGGCTACTGACAAGAAGAGGTGGAGGCAAAACCACACTTTCCTCCCACACACAGTGATAGACAGACAATAAATGGAAAAATATAGTTTTAGAACATTTCCTGACCTTTTTTTGACACAGTTAAAAGTGAATGCGGTGTCAAATAGCAGTGCCTGTCTGGTGAAACATTTGGCATACTACCTGCTGTTACCTGCTGAAAACCACTGAGAAAAAATAAGTTTGAATGTTTGGTAGATTTTATGTTAACAAAAGCTTTTTTCTCACCCACAAATCAAAAAATGTAGGTGCAGGACTAATGACAGCTTCACTATTATGTGAATTCTGTAATGTAAGTAAGTAATGTAATCTGCTTACTTTTAGTTATTTTTGGATTACTTTAATGCCAAATAGGCAAATGAAGACAAGAGAGAATTAATTATGTGTTTGCTGCTCAGTGTACTTAACATACAATAACAATCTCTCGTTCCCAAAATCCATGTTTAAATGTTTTTATATGATATGCTTTGCACTATGTCACCACTATGGCAGTATCTCGGCGATCAATGAAAAACATTGTTTTGTAGGTATTCTTGATGATATTTAAGTTTGTCATTTGGAAAACCATTTTACAATTTTGATTACTCATTCTGTACTTGTATTAATTTTGCATCCAAAGAAAACAATATGAAGCTGCTGAAGCATAGTGTTTCTGGGGCCGGGCCCCACTGATTACCGCACAAAAACACAACTTTCTTCACTGATTCTGGGAAACTGGATCATATTTGATGGAGAAAATATAGAAATATGGAGAAAATATTTTTCTAGTTTTCTCTCTGATGTCCCCTGCTGCTCTGCTTAATTCTGTGATTCACAGAGTTTCCTAATGGACAGATAGCTTTACTTGTTACTGAAGTTAGTTAACAAGCTAACTAGCTGCTGTTATTAGCTCAGTTAGCTGTGCAACTACTGGTCAAATGAACTTACTCTACCCGTTCTGGGAGATCAGAGCACCGGAAGAGTGTTAGTGTTCACCATAGATTGTAACGCTATAAAGGTGTTTAAGTTACACGGGGTCTGTGGGTCCTGTGTGCGGGTCCGGGTTGGGGGGAGGGGCGGGCAGCGGGCATGGCAGTGGGGGTTGGAGGGGGGGGATTCTTGTGGTGGGTTTCGGTCCGGTGGTGAACGTGCGGTGTGGGTCACGGTGTAGCCGTGGGTGGGGTCTGTGATCTTCCTGGCTGCGGGGGGATGGGGGTGGTTTGCGCCGGCTGGCATCTCTCTTGTGCAGCGCATTACTTGGCTGTTGTGTGCCGCTAGTTAGATTTGTAGCGGGGTATTGTTGGTTGGCTCACCTGTAGGTCGTGATTGGCTTGCGTGCTTGTCGGGGGTTGGGGGCATCAGGTGCGGGCCTGGACTGGGCTGGTGTGCGGCTCAGTCCTGTGTGCATGCTGTGCATCCTGATAATTGTATTTCGGTTCTCTGAGGGGTCTGGCGACTGGTTGTTGGAGGGGTGGGGGACCGGGAAGAAGCGGTTGACGGGGTGGGTTGGAAAAAACCTGTGTTACAACTACCCTCCAATTTTAACTGCACCTTAGTTACCACACACCTTATCTTTACTCCACCATACAACACTTCCCAATCCATGACATGCATCCAACACAAAACAATACATTTACAGAGGCAGGCAGAGGGGTTGAAGGAGTGGGGGAGATTCTCATTGGCCTCATGTCCTGCCCCTGGAGCCCCGGGCGTCGGGGGTGCTGTGGGACTCGGGCTTCTGGCTTTTGCTCATTTCTGGGCGGGTGGTGTGTTGGCAAGGTGTTGGACCCCTCTGGATACCTCTGGAGAGGTATATAGTTAGTTTTCAGGATGTGCAGTGTGGGTGCGGGGCAGGGCTGTGCTCCGATTTGTTCTGGGATTGTGCCTGGTGTTCTCGGCCCTTGACGGGTGGGTGGGTTGGTGGTGGCATGCAGCTGAGCTGGTTGATTTTGCCTAGTTGCTGGTTTGGCTGGTGTTGCACGGCAGCCAGGGGGTCGTGCTGGGCATGGGGGATGTCGGCTGGTGCCGGCGGCCTTAGTTTTTTCCGGCAGACCTTTATTGGCGGGTGCACGGTGACCTGTGCGGCGCGTTTGCTGCCGGGCTGGGACTTGCTGCTGGTGTTTCTCTCCGCTGGCTTTCACTGTCGTGTTATTCCGCTTGCTCTCTCTCGTCTGCCGGCCTCGCACGTGGGATTCGCAGGGGGCTGCTGGGCATTGGGTGTCGCCGTGCTCGCGCAGTGTGCGTGTTGGACTCGTCACTTGTCCATTGGTGTTGATGATTGCGTGGCATTTGGGCGTTTTGGTTGTTTGCTGCGCGGCGGTGGGGTGCTGGGTGGGGGGGGAGCACTGGTCTATGTTGTGTGCGCGCTGCGGTCGGTCCGGGCGCTGCTCTTCCGCGGGTTATGCTTGTTGCGTTCCGTCTGCATTACGTTGTCAACTGGCATTTGAGTCGGGTCTTCCACGTTTGCTTCGCGGTGCATCTGGGAGTCTTTGTTTTTTTGATTGATTTTAATTTTTTTTTTCTCCCACCCCTATTGGCTACTGGGGTTCTTGCCTGCCTGTTGCTGGGGTAAGTGTGGCACAGTCGTGGCGCCCCACTCTCACTAACAACTACATTCTTTAACAGGCTTATGCGCACACACATGTACCCACACGCACACAGACACACACAGTCTCACACATAGACACAAACAAATTTAGGTTGTCCCTAGTAGAATTATTCCTGATGCTTTTCTTTCAGTTACTTATTGAAATTAATTGTTATTATTCCAGCTCTCGTGGCTGTGCTGTGTTGCTTATTTAGTGTACTGGACTGTTTCTTGTTTTCATTTTTCTCTTAGTTGTCATACTATGTTAGCTTTTTATTGCTGCTGTTCGGCTGGTTATTATTATTATTTTTATTGTTTGTTTGTTTGTTGTTGTTTTTCTCCTCCCCAAGCCCCCCTCTCTGTTCTATTGCAGGTTTCGTTGCTTTCTGCAATTGGTGTTTCCCACTGCTTTTCCCTGTTGTCCCCACCTTCCATCCCCCTTCTCTTACAGGTCTTGTCCTTTCTCTGTGCTGTCTGTTTGTGCCCCCCCATTCCCGTGTCTGCCCCCCTGTCCGACCCGGTGACAAATCAATACATAATTAAATAAATAATAAAACAGACAAAGGAGTATATTAATACTCTCTTGTTAAAGTAAAATCTGTCTGGCACAATATGGTATCCAGGTCATCATAACTTACTGAGATGATTTACACAGAGCTTCTGTGATGGCTTTACTTTTTGCTAAACTGCTAACTGTAGCCTGCATCTGCCTGTATTGGTGGCTGGTTACTTCGGTTGGTTAGCCATGTTGCTAGCGGTCCTATTAAGTTAACTTACTCAGCCCCGGGTTACCAAGAGCCTGACTGACAGGGGCCCCAAAAGATAATTATAAACTAATATCAAATTATACTATATTATACATTATATAAACATCATCATCGAGTATAAATATTTATTTGTTTTTTCTAGCATATCGAACTACAAGAAGCCAGACACTTGCAAGCCTTTAATTAGAGTTATGTAAAGCTTTTGATCGCACAGTCCTAGAGAAATTGTGACAACATCTGCGCAGAGGGGTCCAAATTTGAGTTTTTGTCATAGGACCCAAAATTCCTGGCGGCCCCCCTGCATATACCACAGACTGTATATAAAAAAAATATATGGGGGCAAATAACACTGCGTTTTCTGTTTCATAGAAACTTTCTGCTTAAAGTAATCCCTACGAGTAATCCCCGATTTTTCAAAATGTACCTGTAATCTGATTCCGTCTTTATTTTCTGTACTGTAACAGAATACAGTTAAATTTTTTTTGTATCCTAATATGTACTCCATAACCCTGTGCACGTGCTAACCAAACCAACAAAGCTAAATACAACAAGGGTCCTTTTAAGCCAAGTTAGGTCATTGTTTTCTACTAATTAGCTAATGTTAGCATGCTAACCTGCCATATTAAGATGGTGAACAAGGTAAACATTGTACCTGTCATTGAGAGCATATTAGCATGCTGATGCACAGCAGCGGCAGACAAGCTACAGACATATTTTTGGCATACCAACAGTTGAATGAACAGTTAATACATGAACGCAGGATTTAAACTTGAACGCAGGATTTAAAATGCAGCTATTTATACAGATATACTGTATATAACATATCATTAAAATGATATTCTTGAAATGTTTTTACTTCCCATTATTATGATCTCTCCCAATCCACTGCGCTGGTGTGAAACTATATACTGAAATACAGAACACCAGCACAGTGTTACTGTTAAATTATTCAAATCAGAGCAGTTTACATTGTTTCCTGCATTATTCAGTTGTACAATTACTGAATAGTTTTTATGTAGCTTGGAAATTACAGGAATTAATACTGAGACACTTCTGCAAAGATTAAATGATGATGTGTCTTAATAAGACGTTTTGCTCACAGATAAAGGTTTTTTTCCTCTCCCTCTACACACAGCTATTTGTCTTTTGCCTTTCTTGTCTAATTGTCATAATTTCAGCAGCTTAGTCCAGCCATACTTCAAAACATTTGTCATTCTTTTTGTTGATAGTATTCTACTTAAGTAACATTTTGAACGCTGGGCTCTGGGATCTGAATCCTTCCACCACTGCAGAACATTGCTCAGCCAGCTTTGTAATCTTCTCCCACACAAACAACCTCAAATCTTTACCTGAATCACAGAGATTGTTCTGGGTTTGTAGTTTTCTTCTCATCATCTCTGCTGTTTGCTTCCTCTCTGCAGGGATCTCCATGCCCATTCCTGTGCTGGGACTCAGAGACCACTCCAAGGTCTTCAAAGATGGCAGCTGCCTGCTGACAGATAACAACTTCGTGCTGGTTGGGTCCTTCGTGGCCTTCTTCGTGCCCCTCACCATCATGGTCGTCACCTACTTCCTGACCATCAACGCCCTGCAGAACGAAGCCACCCTCTGCTTAGACCAGCTGGTCCACGGCCCAAATGGAGCACGACATTCACTTTGAGCTTCTTACCGCAAACCTCGCTGTCCTCTGAGAAACTCTTCAGACGTTCAATAAGCCGTGAGGCAGGTGGCAGAGGAAGCAGCGGAGGTCTGGGAGGCGCCCGCGGGAGTGTCTCCGGCTCGCTGTTTGGTCGCCGCACCATGCAGTCAATCAGCAACGAGCAGAAGGCGTCTAAGGTCCTCGGGTGGTGTTTTTTCTCTTTGTGGTCATGTGGTGCCCGTTTTTCATTACCAATGTGCTGGTGGTGGTGTGTGACCCGGCGACGTGTGACGCAGGACTCATGGGAGGCCTGCTGAACGTTTTCGTCTGGGTGGGATACTTGTCGTCCGCAGTCAATCCATTGGTCTACACACTTTTTAATAAAACATACCGAGCGGCATTCCTGCGCTACGTTCGCTGCCAGTACCAGTCAGAGAAGAAGCCTCTTCAGCTCATACTGGTTAACACTATCCCGCCGATGGCTTACAACTCAACCCAGCTGCCCCTGGGCGACATCGGGAAGTTACGAAACGGAGCGATGCACTCTAGTGGCACAGTGAAGGACTTCTCTTTACCTGGACAGGAAACGGAGAAGTGTAGGCTGGACAAGAGTCATAGTGACGGGGATGAGAGCTGTGTGTGAGCACGTCCGAGACTGTAATAAAAAACCCTGCTTCAAAACTTTTAACTTCTGTGGTCACATCATACTTGGGAGCGAAGGGTTTGTGGTTTAAAGTCAAAGTACCAAAGACAAAGTGCCTCCCAGTCAGGATTTTAGAAAAACTTACCCAACCTCTAAAGAAATAGAAAATATCCGACTTCTGATCCATGTCCCATCAACAGGGTCTGGATCAGCTGAATCAAGTTTGTGAGTTCCTTATTACAACAAAAACACCTTTTGATACACCTTACTCAAACACAAAATCAGTCAGTCCTTGTTCCATGGCTTAAAATCTCTACTGTCTTTGGTCTCAGTGCTGTTTCAGAGCCTCTGCTACACTGCCAGCAATGAAATTAGTCTATTTTATTTTATTTTAAAGGTATTGAGTCTATCAATATCTTCCAGTTCGAGAGCAAATGAGATGGATGCAAAGGAGGGGAAGTCCATGTGAATGATAAGAGACACTCTACAAAAAGTGATATCATTTACCCATTTTGTAATAAACTGAAGACGAAAGAGGTAAACACATTCATAGATTCTTCTCATTATTTGATTTTTCACGGATGCTCAGCTGCAGTGACTTCGGCTACCCCTTCATTTCACCGACTGCCTGGCATCGGTTAGGTGGCCTCTACCTCCCGTTGGGTGGATCAGCAGGGATTAGAGTGGATTTCCTGAAACCTTATCAGATGTTAGTGTCAGGGGAGGCAGCTCCAGGATGAGCCTGACACAGACTCCAGACACTTTGGCAGCTTTATCTGACCTCTGCAAATGGGAAGGAAAGCTGCTTCACCTGTGTGTTCTGTTGGTAACTAGCAACTAACAAGGCTGGTAATTACAAGGAGAATAAATATGTCTGACAGCAGAGGCTCAAAAGATAATGATGTTACAGAAAGACAGCGTAAATAAATCTATATTTGTATTTTGTGCAGATATATGTGAATACGTGTATATGACTGTTGAGGTTAAAAAGTTTTGTTATTTACAAAGACAATGATTATTGTTGCCGATATGATGCAGTATGACGATTGTAAAATGGGAATCCATTGGCAGGAAATTAAGAGGATTTAACTGCAGATGTGTTCATTGTAAAAGTCACACTTTTCATTGTGTTCTTGCCAGACTACCAGTGCACAAATTGGCATTTGTTCCAAAAGCATCAAGGTTTTTCTTCAGTCTTTAGACGTTGTAATGAATGGTTTGATAGTTGTTTGCCACATGTTTAAAAATTGTTTAAAATGTGCTAAAATGGTTCTGCTGTTTAAGACTGAAGAGATAATCACCTGGAGGAAGGACAGAAGCTGGACTAATGCATAAAGGTAAGCTTGGACCATGGATGTATTATCAAGGTGCATTCAGACAGGAGCTGCAGACTTGTAGTGTCTCAATTCGCGCCCTTTCAAATGTATACTTACTATTTTGAGTGCAAGTTTGTTCACACTGACATGGAAAAATGCAGTGCACTATGAGTACCTGGATGGTGCACTCATAATGGTCAAGAAGTTGAGTGTGAGTGGGGGGGGGGGCTCTAATATATTTTCAAACTTGTAAAAATGGGGGCCCATGAAAGCTCTCAGCAGTTGTGATAATTACAGCAGAAATACGTTCATTGTTATTTATTTTTAATAAAACTGAATTGTAGTCAAGTGAGCATAAGATCACATGATAGTGATATGTTACAATTTGCCATTAAAAAGAAGTTAGTGCACAAAATGGACGCACTACACAAATAAGTACAAAGTACACAGTGTAATGCATGTAAGAGTACGGATGTATCTAAATTGAGACAGACTATTGTAGGGGAGAGTTGGGTGAGTTGAGACAGTTTTTACTTGAGGTGTGTTTAAAGTGAGGACATGACAGTAATGTCTCCAACTAAAACATGTACATATATTTTAGAATGTGGTGCATCCCTGGGAATAATCAATCTGGATCTAAAATAAACTGTTTTCCAAAAGCTTTCAGGTCTAAAATGCATAATGTCACATCATTTGGGTGATACATAAGAATGCAATGTAAAATTACAGTAAAATATCTGGTTTGCCCCACGTATTTGGTTCAAATCACCCATCCCGCCATTTTAACAAAATTGTGTCATCCAGCATTTTAAGGGTAACGCCACGCATATTATAACTTCCTAAAGCACTACCACATGCACAGGATTTTCTAAAACCCGTCTGTAATTGTTCACACAGAATCAGGACTCCTTGAACGTAAAAAATCACTTTGAATGGCAAAAAACAGTTTTTTGATCTTAAATGTGCTTATCACTTATTCCATGGGCCTCTCTTCATCACACTGAGAGTAAAATGGATGACTCTTCAAAATGTGTGGTCACATGACCAATTTTGTTATGGTTGCCAAGAAACAAGGTGTGGCTCAACGTCCCCACAGGCTAACTCTAACAGACTGCCTAAAAGTCTGAACGCTAAATGCTAAAAGTCAAAAAAGTGGATGCAACTTTAACCCCAATTAGCTAACACACAGCCTATTTAGCTAAGAACGTCGGTATGTCTATTCATCGGCTGTTTGTGGCAAATAAACTGACGAAAAACATCTCACTCAAATTTGCATTAATTAAAAGGTCCCCTGTGGAGTTTCCTTTTAAACAAAAACATACATACATTTAGTGTTTCTCACCAAATCACACTGTGTGTGTCTGTATCCATTTCCTTCCTTCAGTGAGCTAAAGGTGACCAGTTCATTGAAATGCCACCAACATCTTTCTTTGCGTGCACCCATGTTATCCTAGCAGCCGCCATCTTCGACCCATTGTAGGGTCATTGCTATATTGGCATGTTACTGCGATGTGTCCATCAGTGCAATAGCATATAGCTTTACCCCTGAGATGATTTCAGGCTCATACTAAAATCCATCCATCATCTATACCCGCTTATCTGTGCATGGTTGCTGAAGCCAATCCCAACTGGCCTAAGGTGAAAGGTGGGATACACCCTGGACAGGTCGCCAGTCCATCACAGGGCACACAGACACGAACAACCTGTCACGCAATTTAAGGGCAATTTAAAGTCACCGCTTAACATGAAGAAGAATGCAAACTCCACACAGAAAGCCTTGGAACCTCGGAACTTCTTGCTGTGAGGCGACCCCCCATAGAAACATAAATAACACAAAGTCATATAAAATATAAAATCTTTACAGTGTAAAAACTCCTAATACAAATAGTACTAACTGACCATGGTTAAGGTTTAAGATGACAACAGTTTAAGTACAACATTCGGCCACTGGGCCAAACTTGCAGCTTGACTGACTCTGCATCCAGCTCTTTTAATACATCCATGGCTTCCACCATATTAAGAAAAGTCTTAAAAATCAAAGGCTCCAAGAAGTAGGATGGAGGTGGAAATAAATGCGCAGCAAAAGTGGAATGTATCATTCAAGTTATTTCAATTTACTACAGCTGTGTGCACTGCTTCCTCTAAATGTTGGTGGCCTGCCGTGGCTTTGGTAATGAGGAGTTCACTTCCACGATGCTAAATATCCATTTACAGGATCCAACTTTGAAAGGGTTTATAAATTACCAGGTAATAACATTTTTTAAATAACGTTGTTTGTTGGACTTTTTTACTATAAAAAAAAATGGGTGTCACTCTTTGCAGTAGTGGCTATTGCATTTTGGAGCAGAACTCTTCACATGTAACAAGATGGCTAAAGCTAGCTCAGGGTAAGGGTTAAAGAAAGAGATGATACTTGTTGCAAAAAATGTCGTACAGAGAAGAGTATGTAAGAGAAGAAAATTAGGGTTTTCAGCCAAAGCATGCAGCAGGGAGGTTATTTATCGTCACCACAGCTGTTATTTACAACAGAAGGTTATTAAGGCAACAGAACAGTGAGGCTGCTCATAAACAACAGTAATGAAGTAAGAGAAATATTATCTCAGCAGGTGGCTGCTTTTAGCTTTATGGCAACATTTAGCAGTGGGGCATTTTCTTCTACCTGCTGAGTCACCGCCAGCGTATACATAGAAACAAAGAAGTCTGATTCTTCAGCTTCTGTCTGTCCAAATGAACGGCAGCTGATGAAATGTTAAGTATGTAACAGAAACAGGGTGGGAGATCAGCAGCCGTCTGCTGTCAGATTGGATCTGGCTTTCGGTTTTGTAAGTTGGTAAATATTCTGTCGGAAAATTCAGTTTACTTTGCACTCTGGGTCTTATTTATAAGTTTTGGGGTTTATTCCCCCATCATATAGAAAATCTGTCTATCTGCACAACTGCACTTAAAGTTGAAGTCTGTCAGCAATATGTAGCCGATGCTTACAACAGAAAGACTGAATAATAAAAACTCAATTTGAGACTCGGACTCGAGTCAGACTTAAGTCGCACACAGTGACTTCAGACTCGACTTGCGACTTGTCCTCAAAAGACTTCAGACTTGACTCAGACTCGGGGTGTGGGACTCTTGAACACTGTTTATTTTTAGGAAACGTCTGATGAGCATGCTGTTATTACCCTCACTCCATTACCTATAATCTGCCTACATAACACGTAGTATCTGCTGCAGGCAGCCACACGTGAGAGAGGACAACAAACACCGCAGCTGCTGAGCCATTCATCATAAACAAAGAAGCGCTGAATGCAAAATAGGTAACTTGAGGTTAGTAAACATGTTTAGCCCAGCATTGGCCATCTAACGTTAGCTTGCTTCTTGCTTTAGCTACGACTTACGGGTGGTTAACTCAAACTGTTGTTCATTATGAAAAGATGAATGAGTGTTCGTTTGCTTGCCAAACTTGTGGTGGTCTATTAACGTAATCATGAACGTCCCGCTTGCTGCCATCACGTTAGTTATTAACGTTGCAAACAGGTTACAGGTTTATTGTTGATAATGTAACGTTACAGTTTTATTTAGTTAACGTTAACTGGGTTTTAGAGTCTGGGGATGTGTTGATTTACTAGGCTAGTTAATAAGCTGTCATTAATTGCATTGCACATTACATGGCTGTGCTCTGTAAGTGAAAAACAGGTTACAGTTACAGAATTCCTTATAGCTATGCAGTGTTCTAAGCAGCCTGGATTGAACGCAACAGGAGATACAACATTCATTATAACCACGAGTGACTTGAGAATTGACTTTGACTAGCTCAGAGACTTGAGACTTGAATTGGGAATACTCTCAACCCCATCACATCTCATGCGCCACATATACACGCTTTGGAAAGCCGTGTCCATTGTACGCAAAACGGCGATTTTGCATGTATATGATACACTGCAGTTTGCAATAGCGTTGCAACACAAAGGAGGCTGAAGGGTTAGTCGGTCGACGTGCATATATTTACTGACTTAGGTTTAGGCACTAACTAATGCCATGGTTGAGGTTAGGGAAGTTGCCTCGGAGGGGCTGTCAACTCCTTAAACAAAAACATTGCAAGCTAGCTAGCTAGTTAGCGACCACCCCGGGGCGTCACATACACACGGCCTGGATGCGTCTCATACACACGTACCTGGGGGCGTCCACTATACACGCAAAATAGCCGTTTTGTGTAGAATAGACACGGCTTTTCCAAAGCGTGTATATGTGATGCCTGAGCATGAGAACAGGCTGATACGCTTATTGTTTTTTTATTGTCAAGCTAAATTTTTACCTTTTAGTCTAACTGCTTCCAGCAATCACTACAACGGCATTGGCTAAAAATGACTTTGATGCGACAGATACATCACTAGCTACTGATTTGTGAGGAGAAAATAACGCAATCTTCCAAACAGCGAAAAGTGAACTGTTGTATTAAGGTTGTGTTTATTGTTGATGAGATCAGTGAATGATCATGAAAGTTTTTCCACTTTTCTACATTTGGACTTTTGATCAGAAAACTGTAAAATTGAAGGTTCTAACCAAAGTCACCTAGCAGCTTGTGTTCCTGCTCTATTGGACTATATTTTAATGAAACTAAAACTTTATGAACATATTATTATTATTATTATTATTAATTAATTAATAATATATAATTATTATTCTTATCACCAAAACCACAAAAATAAAACCCAGGATGTAAAAGTGATTTCCCTTTAATGCCAAAGGATCAGAATCAGCCTTCGGTATCGGTGTACATTCAGCCACGGCGGGTAAAGGATCATGTTAGCGTTGTTGTTGCTCATCCTGGTGGCCAACAGACCCAGCCTGGGTGTTTTTAAAACGGATCTGGATCCACTCAGATGATGTAGCTGCTCTCTGTGTGTAGTTCTGTTGCTGTTGCAGTGATGTGAAGATCATCAACACCTTTCTGCAGACTTTGGATTCACAACGTAACTATGGTTTGGAGGTGTTTTTTTAAAAACTTGATGTTTGATGGTGACAGTCATGTTTCTTTTGTATGTCAACTGTATGGAACAGGTTGGTTTTTTTGCCTTGTTTTCAAATCAAAGTAAAAAGGAAAACTGGATGAAGTGTTTTACATGTCCTGAGTTTTATTCATTCAAGTCTTATAATACATGTATGAACAAGTCAATGGGCTTCATTTCTGCCATAAGGAATGGTATTGACCTGTCTGGATTCTGCACAACATTCCAACATATAGAGGGATTATCGGGTCAGAACTAAAACTAAAAGTCGAAAAACTAAAAGTCGAAATCGGAAACTAAAAGTCGAGGTCGAAAATGGATTTGGTATTTAGGAATGGGCATTTAGTCATTTAGCCATTTAGGATTGGGGATTTAGGACTGGAGGATTTGGGGATTGAGGATTGAGTTGTGTATGCAAATGAAGAGGCGTGACCCAAAGGCTACAGGGTGGGTTTGGAAGGGCTGAGGCGTAGAGGCACTTTATGGACTGCAGGGGGAGCTCTGACTGCCAGCACACTGCCATGAAAGCAAGCAGAGGAAGTGAGCAGGGCTGGAGGGAGGACTGTTTTATAATACCATAACTAAAAGTGGACAGCATTTCTGTTCATGTGGCCTCACACACAAAGTCAACAGTGAAAGGAATGCTATCCATCTGACGAGAAATCAGCGGACAGTACAGCAGGTAAGATATGATACATAAGCAAGTCAGCTATATCAGGCTAACTGTTGCTGACATGCATGAGTTACGTTACTGTCGGTACATGCAGGTTTTAAATGCGTTATTAATCCCGCTGAGTGTATAAACTTTAAAAATAAGTGTAGAAGCTGTGTTTCTGGGTAATAGCACCATGCTGGGCAGGTGACAGGTGGTGTGTTTACAGTGTTTGTGTGCTCTGAAAAAACAGCGCAGCTCTGTATTAGCTCTGTATTATGTGAGGTTAATGGGTTCATAACACAGGCACCCCCTTACAATTGTGTAGCAGTATGTAGCAGGTTTTTGTGTTGTGCTCCAGTATCCTGTACACAAACAGGGCATTGTTAAAA
>NW_024044290.1:0-67857 GCF_014851395.1 Micropterus salmoides
CCCAGGGGTCAGCGTGTGATAGGTCTCACTGCTGCAGTCGGACACGATGGGTCTCCCAGGAGGGATTTCCCGGGTCTGCTCCACCGCAGGGGGTTTGTGGATTTTAGGCAGCATGTAAAAGAGTCTAGGTCGGGGTTCGCTGTCTCCCATCAGGTACAGTTTTTGTTTATGGTTGATGAATTTTTTGTCATGTAGTGTATAATCTTGTCAATTGCCGGGATTGTGTCCATGTAGATGGGTTTCTTTAATTTGGAGTAGTAAGTCGTGTCCAGTAGCTGTCTGTATCCCTCCCACAGGTATTGCTCTCTGTCCATGATGACTATTGCACTGCCCTTATCCGCTGGTTTGATGACAATGTTTTGGTTGTGTCGTAATTGGTTTAATGCTTCAGATTCGAATTTGTTCAGGTTCTGTGGGACCCAGCCCAGTCTGAAGTGGTCCTGGAAGTGTTGTAAGTCCGTCTGAATGAGTGTTTCAATTTCGGGGGTAATTTGCCCTTAGGGGGAACCCACTGCGATTTAGGGGTGAACAGTGGGCGGTCTGTGTCGGGTCTGTGTGCAAAGTAAGTCGCTAATTTGAGTCGTCTGTGGTACTGTTGGATGTCAAATCTGATTTGTTTTTTTCAAGTCCGAGTTGCTGCTGATTGAGGGAATGAAATTTAGGCCCCTGCTGAGTAGAGCACTGGGCTGCAGACAATTCAAAATTCTGGCACAAATTAATGACATTTTTCCCCCCCGTCTGAGGACGTGTGTTCACGGGGGTACCTACTTTAACGACTCCAGCCAGTGGTCCAGCATGTGCTGGGCCGTGGAGTGAGACCAGTGGATGCCGTCTCTCTCGGTGGTGAAGTCGTTCCTTGGGAGAGCAGGGATAAACAGCTGATTGTTAGTGATGTATTGATTCAGCTGTCTGAGGTTCTCCTGCTCTGCGTGAGGTAGGTGTCTGGAGAAATTAATCTCCGGCACCATGACTGTGGCCTGGGGAAAAGCCAGCTTCGCCATCCTGATTGCTCTCTGTACCTGTTTAACAGTAGTCATTGTTTTTTGTGCCCTGTTATTAACCCCAAAGGAGAGCACCAGTTTTTCAATGTTTGCAGACACGTTGGTTCTAGCCAAAATGGCTTCTGCGTGTCTGAACGTGGCCCCAGGGAAGCTGTCTATTTGCAGGTCAGGGCACTGGGGGGGAAACCTGGCAACATTTGAATCCCCAATACAGCCACTTGCTCCTGGCTGACAGGCACCACTCTTTCATTTCCTGGTGGTGTTAATGTGTCGTGGGGGCGACGTACCGGTGGTGTTTGCTGCTGTTGCAGCTGCAGGTGGTCAAAGGTCAGCTGTCTCTGAACAGGCCCCAAAGCAGGTTTTGGGGCAGGAGGCAGAGGTGCAACCTGTGGAGATGCCTCCACTACGATTACCTCATCAGCCGTGGCCGTGGTGCTGGGGTCCTCAGGAGGAGCTGGAGGCTGAGGTGAGCTGGGGGCCACGCTCCGGCGCCTCGCAGTGCGTTGGGTCTCTGCTCCTTGGGCTCCAGCTGCGTGTCAGGGACGATCCCAGAGGAAGGAGAGAGAGAGGGAGGGAGGACAGGTGCAGACAGACAGGTGAGGGGAGAGGAGAGAAAGTCAGGAGGGAGAGAAGGGAGGAAAGGAGGAGACTGAGGATCCGCGGGCCCGTCCGTCCTCTGCTCCGTCATCGTGGCCTTGGAGAGGAGACCAGTCCGGCCGGTGTTGAGATGTCTGGCAGGAGGAGGTCCACTGCAGGTGGGGCGTGTACCTCCGCTGTCACGCTGAGCTGACGAGCTGGCGGTGGGTTCCGCTGCGCTGCAGGCGGCCGGTGTGGAGGCTGGGTGGCGGCAGGTGGTTGTGCAGGTTCTGGAGCTGCTGGTGTGTGCGGCGGAGCCGCCGGCGTAGAAGGTGGGTCCACCGGTGGCCGTAGAGTCTGAGCAGTCCCAGGTTGAACGCCAACCGGCCCGGGGGGCAGAGCTGTCGCCGTCTGTGTGTGTGGGGGGCTGTGCGTTGTCTGTCTGTGTGGTGCTGGCCACCGTTAAGGTCGGGTCCACTACTACTGCGTGTGCTGCTACGGGAGGGTGGGCTGGCGGGTCAGGCTCGGCGTGAGCCGTGGGGCTCTGGAGAGGCGCTGGATCAGAGCACCTGCGTGTCATCCAGCGTATCTTGGTGCAGTCTGCGCCCAAAATGGCGTCTGGCCCAGGCTGAGGCCACCTCAAAGTTCTCTCGCCAGTCAGTCGCTTCTAACTCTACCAGTATCTGCAGGTCCGTCTGAATGCAGTCCCTGTAGTGGTCCCTGAGTATCAGCAGTGTGTTGTAAGCCCAGTTTCTGGCGTTACCGTCAATGAGTGACAGGGTCGTGGCGTTTGGAGCCGCCGGTTTGATAACAGTGGCCAGATTGTGGGTCATCTTAGTGATGGAGTTGGGTGGTTCTGGTGCCATGACATTGCTAAGGTGGTGTTTAGCTTTGATCAGTCTGTAAACCACTCTGGTTCTTAAGGTGAAGTCTGGGTCAGACGGCGGAGGGTCGCCTGTGCCGCGTTGCCCTCGGGTTCTATTGAACCCCTCGTACCTGTTGCTGCGTCTGGAGAAGTCGGTCCTGGTTCGGACCGGTGGAGGTCCGCGGCGGTGATGGACTGGCGGTCCGCGATGGTCCTCTCGGCGCGGGGGCTCGCGGCGGTAGGTCCCGTAGCTGGCGGGGCCCTGACGGCCGCTGCGTAGGAGCGGGGAGGCTGCCGCGGCTCGTGGTAGCGGCGGGAATACGGGCTCTCTTACCCGTGACGGTGGCGAGCGGCCCGCTGCTGCATCCGTCCGCGTCGGTAGTGGACCCGCGTCCAGTCCTCCTCTCCTCGGTGCGTCATGTTTGCGGTGTTCAGCAGGTTTTTCAGTGTGTGGCAGTGTCGGAAAGACAGCTAGCTAGCACTTCAAAACTAAGCTAAACAGTAAAAAAGTAAAAAGCGAGTCGTGATGGTTCGTTTGCAAGGTTTTATTATTTAAAAAAAACAAATAATAAACCTGCAATAATGCAACGTTTCGGTCTTTAAAAAGACCTTCTTCAGGCATAAAATTCTTACTGTGCGTTGAGTTCTGTTGTCCAAAGACGAGCGAAAACAAGGTCTGAGAGCGGGACAGGAAGTCAACAATTTCTATGACCCTTGACCCTTCCCACTTCCTGGGAAGTGAGAAGTCCTCCCGTGACGTCATCTAGTGGGTAGCCATTTATGTAGTTTTAAACATAGAATGACTGTAGTGCTCAAATATGATTTAAATAAACCGTCAGTGTGTATCAATTACAATGATTACAATATTCAAATTGGTTAGGTTTAGGTCAGAGGGTCAAATGGTTAAGGTTAGAGCTCGATTAACCTGGTAAGGCTGTATAAAATTGCTCATCCTGTCCCCCTTGTCAGACCACGTCAGGCACTCACACACACCATCACACGTAACTCTGCTTAATATAACAAAAATTGAAAATCATAATGACACTGATAAAAGGCACAGTGCAGTGGTCACAAGGTGGGTGACACCATACATTATTTGTAGTAACTCCATAAAATAAAGGAGGCTGCAATCACCTTCAGCATGAGGGCCCGGAGAGAAAAGGAACCTGAATGTTAAGAAATTCATTTTGGAACGATGGCCGTTGTTTCCTGAGTAAACATGGGCAACCACAGAAGGGCTGAGGTAGCAGTGGTTGATAGAATGGAGACAAGTAAACCATACCTCAAATATCCAGAGGGCATCATAAAATCACGAAAAAATTGTTTTTTGCACATAACTGCATACATAAAATTATATACATACATATATTTACAAAATTACATAAATCCTTCCTTTCTGTAGGACAAGTGCATACAATGTGGGGAGCCCCGCTGAGAGGAGGGCATAAGGACAGCCGGCAGCGAGGCGCGGGCCGGTTAGGGAAGAAAAATTTGAAATGTCGACGCCGAAGGCGGCGACATTGAATGCGCAGGCCATCAGCTGCCAGCCAGTCCCGAGCCCTCACTTCTCATTGAGGCCCCCCGGAATCAAAGTGCCCAGTCGGTGTATCCAGAGCCTCTCCTCACGTCGTCTCTGGGCTGTGGACCACCTGGGATTACACTGGAGAATAAGCGCGGTGAGCTGGGACCAGCCATGCTCAATAAAGTGCTTAACCAGGGGGATGTGTGTGTCTTTCTTCCTTAAAATGTTGTACCTGTGTTGTGTGAACCTGGTCAACAAGGTGTTCCCTGTTTCTCCAACGTACTGCATGTTACACTGCCTACATCTAATCAAATAAACACAATTCCGGGAATGAACACTGCCATGCCTATGTGTGGTAAAAACATTTTTGTTGTGGGGATTCAGCACCCAGGGGTGGTGCCTAAAAAATTCTCCGTGCCCAATGGGTCTAGAGTCCGTGGGTGGTGCCAGCTTGGCCCTAACTAGAGTGTCCTGCAGGTTTTTGTTTTTTCTGTAGGCAGCAATGAGCCTATGGTTCTGTAACAGCTGAGTACTGAATGTGAAATGGTGGAAATTATCCTTAAGTGTCCTAACCAGCTGTACTGCTGCGGGGGAATAAGTAGTGATAACAGGAAGGAGAGAATCAGTGGTGAGCAATTTGGGGTGCTGAAAGGTTCTCAAGGCTCTGCGTAGGAAGGACCTACAGTACCCTCTGCTGGACAGAGCCGAGAACAACACCTTTGTGGCCGCTTTAAAATCGTCTGCTCTTGTACAAATCCTGTGAAATCTCAGAAGTTGTGACTTTATCAGACCTGCAAATGTGTGTTTGGGATGAAAGCTGGATTTATGTAGTAGGGCATGTGTGTCTGTTTCTTTAAAGAACACCTTGAGGTCAAGTCTGAGAGTCGAATCAAAACCTGGGCCCTTAAAAGTGGTGGTGTCAAGAAAGTCCACAGCAGTCTGGTTAATGCAGTACTTCAATTTGATGGATGGATTGTGGTTGTTCAGGGAGATCACAAAGACATCAAAATCCTCTCTCGAATAGGGCCAGATTCCCCAAATATCATCCAGGTATCTATAATAATAAAGGGGTCTTTTGGGACAGGAGTTGAGTGCAGCTGTTTCCCATTCTGCCATGAAAATATTGGCGTAAGCAGGTGCGAATTTCTTACCCATGGCTGTTCCCTTAATTTGGAGGAAGAATTGTCCGTTGAACTCGAAATCGTTTTTGGTCAAATTTATTTCAAGGAGCTGCAACAACTCTCTGTCTGGTCTTTTGGCGTCTGGGTATTTTAGGAATATGTTTTTAATGGCTTGAATGCCTTCTGAAATTACAATATTTGTATATAAACTATCAATATCCATGGTAAATAAAAATGCATTGGGGGGTACGTGGATCTGCTTAATTCTTTCAACAAAATCATATGTGTCTTTGATGTAGCTGGCATGTCTGATCGAGAGAGGATTGAGATAGTGGTCTATGAACTCAGCTGTGTGATAGGTCTCACTGCTGCAGTCGGACACGATGGGTCTCCCAGGAGGGATTTCCCCGGGTCTGCTCCACCCAGCAGGGGGTTTGTGGATTTTAGGCAGCATGTAAAAGAGTCTAGGTCGGGGTTCGCTGTCTCCCATCAGGTACAGTTTTTGTTTATGGTTGATGAATTTTTTGTCATGTAGTGATTGTATAATCTTGTCAATTGCCGGGATTGTGTCCATGTAGATGGGTTTCTTTAATTTGGAGTAGTAAGTCGTGTCCAGTAGCTGTCTGTATCCCTCCCACAGGTATTGCTCTCTGTCCATGATGACTATTGCACTGCCCTTATCCGCTGGTTTGATGACAATGTTTTGGTTGTGTCGTAATTGGTTTAATGCTTCAGATTCGAATTTGTTCAGGTTCTGTGGGACCCAGCCCAGTCTGAAGTGGTCCTGGAAGTGTTGTAAGTCCGTCTGAATGAGTGTTTCAATTTCGGGGGGTAATTTGCCCTTAGGGGGAACCCACTGCGATTTAGGGGTGAACAGTGGGCGGTCTGTGTCGGGTCTGTGTGCAAAGTAAGTCGCTAATTTGAGTCGTCTGTGGTACTGTTGGATGTCAAATCTGATTTGTTTTTTCAAGTCCGAGTTGCTGCTGATTGAGGGAATGAAATTTAGGCCCCTGCTGAGTAGAGCAGACTGGGCTGCAGACAATTCAAAATTCTGGCACAAATTAATGACATTTTTCCCCCCCGTCTGAGGACGTGTGTTCACGGGGGTACCTACTTTAACGACTCCAGCCAGTGGTCCAGCATGTGCTGGGCCGTGGAGTGAGACCAGTGGATGCCGTCTCTCTCGGTGGTGAAGTCGTTCCTTGGGAGAGCAGGGATAAACAGCTGATTGTTAGTGATGTATTGATTCAGCTGTCTGAGGTTCTCCTGCTCTGCGTGAGGTAGGTGTCTGGAGAAATTAATCTCCGGCACCATGACTGTGGCCTGGGGAAAAGCCAGCTTCGCCATCCTGATTGCTCTCTGTACCTGTTTAACAGTAGTCATTGTTTTTTGTGCCCTGTTATTAACCCCAAAGGAGAGCACCAGTTTTTCAATGTTTGCAGACACGTTGGTTCTAGCCAAAATGGCTTCTGCGTGTCTGAACGTGGCCCCAGGGAAGCTGTCTATTTGCAGGTCAGGGCACTGGAAAGGGGGAAACCTGGCAACATTTGAATCCCCAATAATCAGCCACTTGCTCCTGGCTGACAGGCACCACTCTTTCATTTTCCTGGTGGTGTTAATGTGTCGTGTGGGGCGACGTACCGGTGTGTTTGCTGCTGTTGCAGCTGCAGGTGGGTCAAAGGTCAGCTGTCTCTGAACAGGCCCCAAAGCAGGTTTTGGGGCAGGAGGCAGAGGTGCAACCTGTGGAGATGCCTCCACTACGATTACCTCATCAGCCGTGGCCGTGGTGCTGGGGTCCTCAGGAGGAGCTGGAGGCTGAGGTGAGCTGGGGGCCACGCTCCGGCGCCTCGCAGTGCGTTTGGGTCTCTGCTCCTTGGGCTCCAGCTGCGTGTCAGGGACGATCCCAGAGGAAGGAGAGAGAGGGAGGGAGGACAGGTGCAGACAGACAGGTGAGGGGAGAGGAGAGAAAGTCAGGAGGGAGAGAAGGGAGGAAAGGAGGAGACTGAGGATCCGCGGGCCCGTCCGTCCTCTGCTCCGTCATCGTGGCCTTGGAGAGGAGACCAGGTCCGGCCGGTGTTGAGATGTCTGGCAGGAGGAGGTCCACTGCAGGTGGGGCGTGTACCTCCGCTGTCACGCTGAGCTGACGAGCTGGCGGTGGGTTCCGCTGCGCTGCAGGCGGCCGGTGTGGAGGCTGGGTGGCGGCAGGTGGTTGTGCAGGTTCTGGAGCTGCTGGTGTGTGCGGCGGAGCCGCCGGCGTAGAAGGTGGGTCCACCGGTGGCCGTAGAGTCTGAGCAGTCCCAGGTTGAACGCCAACCGGCCCGGGGGCAGAGCTGTCGCCGTCTGTGTGTGTGTGGGGGCTGTGCGTTGTCTGTCTGTGTGGTGCTGGCCACCGTTAAGGTCGGGTCCACTACTACTGCGTGTGCTGCTACGGGAGGGTGGGCTGGCGGGTCAGGCTCGGCGTGAGCCGGTGGGGCTCTGGAGAGGCGCTGGATCAGAAGCACCTGCGTGTCATCCAGCGTATCTTGGTGCAGTCTGCGCCCAAAATGGCGTCTGGCCCAGGCTGAGGCCACCTCAAAGTTCTCTCGCCAGTCAGTCGCTTCTAACTCTACCAGTATCTGCAGGTCCGTCTGAATGCAGTCCCTGTAGTGGTCCCTGAGTATCAGCAGTGTGTTGTAAGCCCAGTTTCTGGCGTTACCGTCAATGAGTGACAGGGTCGTGGCGTTTGGAGCCGCCGGTTTGATAACAGTGGCCAGATTGTGGGTCATCTTAGTGATGGAGTTGGGTGGTTCTGGTGCCATGACATTGCTAAGGTGGTGTTTAGCTTTGATCAGTCTGTAAACCACTCTGGTTCTTAAGGTGAAGTCTGGGTCAGACGGCGGAGGGTCGCCTGTGCCGCGTTGCCCTCGGGTCGCTCTATTGAACCCCTCGTACCTGTTGCTGCGTCTGGAGAAGTCGGTCCTGGTTCGGACCGGTGGAGGTCCGCGGCGGTGATGGACTGGCGGTCCGCGATGGTCCTCTCGGCGCGGGGGCTCGCGGCGGTAGGTCCGCGTAGCTGGCGGGGCCCTGACGGCCGCTGCGTAGGAGCGGGGAGGCTGCCGCGGCTCGTGGTAGCGGCGGGAATACGGGCTCTCTCTTACCCGTGACGGTGGCGAGCGGCCCCGCTGCTGCATCCGTCCGCGTCGGTAGTGGACCCGCGTCCAGTCCTCCTCTCCTCGGTGCGTCATGTTTGCGGTGTTCAGCAGGTTTTTCAGTGTGTGGCAGTGTCGGAAAGACAGCTAGCTAGCACTTCAAAACTAAGCTAAACAGTAAAAAGTAAAAAAGCGAGTCGTGATGGTTCGTTTGCAAGGTTTTATTATTATAAAAAAAACAAATAATAAACCTGCAATAATGCAACGTTTCGGTCTTTAAAAAGACCTTCTTCAGGCATAAAATTCTTACTGTGCGTTGAGTTCTGTTGTCCAAAGACGAGCGAAAACAAGGTCTGAGAGCGGGACAGGAAGTCAACAATTTCTATGACCCTTGACCCTTCCCACTTCCTGGGAAGTGAGAAGTCCTCCCGTGACGTCATCTAGTGGGTAGCCATTTATGTAGTTTTAAACATAGAATGACTGTAGTGCTCAAATATGATTTAAATAAACCGTCAGTGTGTATCAATTACAATGATTACAATATTCAAATTGGTTAGGTTTAGGTCAGAGGGTCAAATGGTTAAGGTTAGAGCTCGATTAACCTGGTAAGGCTGTATAAAATTGCTCATCCTGTCCCGCCTTGTCAGACCACGTCAGGCACTCACACACACCATCACACGTAACTCTGCTTAATATAACAAAAATTGAAAATCATAATGACACTGATAAAAGGCACAGTGCAGTGGTCACAAGGTGGGTGACACCATACATTATTTGTAGTAACTCCATAAAATAAAGGAGGCTGCAATCACCTTCAGCATGAGGGCCCGGAGAGAAAAGGAACCTGAATGTTAAGAAATTCATTTTGGAACGATGGCCGTTGTTTCCTGAGTAAACATGGGCAACCACAGAAGGGCTGAGGTAGCAGTGGTTGATAGAATGGAGACAAGTAAACCATACCTCAAATATCCAGAGGGCATCATAAAATCACGAAAAAATTGTTTTTTGCACATAACTGCATACATAAAATTATATACATACATATATTTACAAAATTACATAAATCCTTCCTTTCTGTAGGACAAGTGCATACAATGTGGGGAGCCCCGCTGAGAGGAGGGCATAAGGACAGCCGGCAGCGAGGCGCGGGCCGGTTAGGGAAGAAAAATTTGAAATGTCGACGCCGAAGGCGGCGACATTGAATGCGCAGGCCATCAGCTGCCAGCCAGTCCCGAGCCCTCACTTCTCATTGAGGCCCCCCGGAATCAAAGTGCCCAGTCGGTGTATCCAGAGCCTCTCCTCACGTCGTCTCTGGGCTGTGGACCACCTGGGATTACACTGGAGAATAAGCGCGGTGAGCTGGGACCAGCCATGCTCAATAAAGTGCTTAACCAGGGGGATGTGTGTGTCTTTCTTCCTTAAAATGTTGTACCTGTGTTGTGTGAACCTGGTCAACAAGGTGTTCCCTGTTTCTCCAACGTACTGCATGTTACACTGCCTACATCTAATCAAATAAACACAATTCCGGGAATGAACACTGCCATGCCTATGTGTGGTAAAAACATTTTTGTTGTGGGGATTCAGCACCCAGGGGTGGTGCCTAAAAAATTCTCCGTGCCCAATGGGTCTAGAGTCCGTGGGTGGTGCCAGCTTGGCCCTAACTAGAGTGTCCTGCAGGTTTTTGTTTTTTCTGTAGGCAGCAATGAGCCTATGGTTCTGTAACAGCTGAGTACTGAATGTGAAATGGTGGAAATTATCCTTAAGTGTCCTAACCAGCTGTACTGCTGCGGGGGAATAAGTAGTGATAACAGGAAGGAGAGAATCAGTGGTGAGCAATTTGGGGTGCTGAAAGGTTCTCAAGGCTCTGCGTAGGAAGGACCTACAGTACCCTCTGCTGGACAGAGCCGAGAACAACACCTTTGTGGCCGCTTTAAAATCGTCTGCTCTTGTACAAATCCTGTGAAATCTCAGAAGTTGTGACTTTATCAGACCTGCAAATGTGTGTTTGGGATGAAAGCTGGATTTATGTAGTAGGGCATGTGTGTCTGTTTCTTTAAAGAACACCTTGAGGTCAAGTCTGAGAGTCGAATCAAAACCTGGGCCCTTAAAAGTGGTGGTGTCAAGAAAGTCCACAGCAGTCTGGTTAATGCAGTACTTCAATTTGATGGATGGATTGTGGTTGTTCAGGGAGATCACAAAGACATCAAAATCCTCTCTCGAATAGGGCCAGATTCCCCAAATATCATCCAGGTATCTATAATAATAAAGGGGTCTTTTGGGACAGGAGTTGAGTGCAGCTGTTTCCCATTCTGCCATGAAAATATTGGCGTAAGCAGGTGCGAATTTCTTACCCATGGCTGTTCCCTTAATTTGGAGGAAGAATTGTCCGTTGAACTCGAAATCGTTTTTGGTCAAATTTATTTCAAGGAGCTGCAACAACTCTCTGTCTGGTCTTTTGGCGTCTGGGTATTTTAGGAATATGTTTTTAATGGCTTGAATGCCTTCTGAAATTACAATATTTGTATATAAACTATCAATATCCATGGTAAATAAAAATGCATTGGGGGGTACGTGGATCTGCTTAATTCTTTCAACAAAATCATATGTGTCTTTGATGTAGCTGGCATGTCTGATCGAGAGAGGATTGAGATAGTGGTCTATGAACTCAGCTGTGTGATAGGTCTCACTGCTGCAGTCGGACACGATGGGTCTCCCAGGAGGGATTTCCCCGGGTCTGCTCCACCCAGCAGGGGGTTTGTGGATTTTAGGCAGCATGTAAAAGAGTCTAGGTCGGGGTTCGCTGTCTCCCATCAGGTACAGTTTTTGTTTATGGTTGATGAATTTTTTGTCATGTAGTGATTGTATAATCTTGTCAATTGCCGGGATTGTGTCCATGTAGATGGGTTTCTTTAATTTGGAGTAGTAAGTCGTGTCCAGTAGCTGTCTGTATCCCTCCCACAGGTATTGCTCTCTGTCCATGATGACTATTGCACTGCCCTTATCCGCTGGTTTGATGACAATGTTTTGGTTGTGTCGTAATTGGTTTAATGCTTCAGATTCGAATTTGTTCAGGTTCTGTGGGACCCAGCCCAGTCTGAAGTGGTCCTGGAAGTGTTGTAAGTCCGTCTGAATGAGTGTTTCAATTTCGGGGGGTAATTTGCCCTTAGGGGGAACCCACTGCGATTTAGGGGTGAACAGTGGGCGGTCTGTGTCGGGTCTGTGTGCAAAGTAAGTCGCTAATTTGAGTCGTCTGTGGTACTGTTGGATGTCAAATCTGATTTGTTTTTTCAAGTCCGAGTTGCTGCTGATTGAGGGAATGAAATTTAGGCCCCTGCTGAGTAGAGCAGACTGGGCTGCAGACAATTCAAAATTCTGGCACAAATTAATGACATTTTTCCCCCCCGTCTGAGGACGTGTGTTCACGGGGGTACCTACTTTAACGACTCCAGCCAGTGGTCCAGCATGTGCTGGGCCGTGGAGTGAGACCAGTGGATGCCGTCTCTCTCGGTGGTGAAGTCGTTCCTTGGGAGAGCAGGGATAAACAGCTGATTGTTAGTGATGTATTGATTCAGCTGTCTGAGGTTCTCCTGCTCTGCGTGAGGTAGGTGTCTGGAGAAATTAATCTCCGGCACCATGACTGTGGCCTGGGGAAAAGCCAGCTTCGCCATCCTGATTGCTCTCTGTACCTGTTTAACAGTAGTCATTGTTTTTTGTGCCCTGTTATTAACCCCAAAGGAGAGCACCAGTTTTTCAATGTTTGCAGACACGTTGGTTCTAGCCAAAATGGCTTCTGCGTGTCTGAACGTGGCCCCAGGGAAGCTGTCTATTTGCAGGTCAGGGCACTGGAAAGGGGGAAACCTGGCAACATTTGAATCCCCAATAATCAGCCACTTGCTCCTGGCTGACAGGCACCACTCTTTCATTTTCCTGGTGGTGTTAATGTGTCGTGTGGGGCGACGTACCGGTGTGTTTGCTGCTGTTGCAGCTGCAGGTGGGTCAAAGGTCAGCTGTCTCTGAACAGGCCCCAAAGCAGGTTTTGGGGCAGGAGGCAGAGGTGCAACCTGTGGAGATGCCTCCACTACGATTACCTCATCAGCCGTGGCCGTGGTGCTGGGGTCCTCAGGAGGAGCTGGAGGCTGAGGTGAGCTGGGGGCCACGCTCCGGCGCCTCGCAGTGCGTTTGGGTCTCTGCTCCTTGGGCTCCAGCTGCGTGTCAGGGACGATCCCAGAGGAAGGAGAGAGAGAGGGAGGGAGGACAGGTGCAGACAGACAGGTGAGGGGAGAGGAGAGAAAGTCAGGAGGGAGAGAAGGGAGGAAAGGAGGAGACTGAGGATCCGCGGGCCCGTCCGTCCTCTGCTCCGTCATCGTGGCCTTGGAGAGGAGACCAGGTCCGGCCGGTGTTGAGATGTCTGGCAGGAGGAGGTCCACTGCAGGTGGGGCGTGTACCTCCGCTGTCACGCTGAGCTGACGAGCTGGCGGTGGGTTCCGCTGCGCTGCAGGCGGCCGGTGTGGAGGCTGGGTGGCGGCAGGTGGTTGTGCAGGTTCTGGAGCTGCTGGTGTGTGCGGCGGAGCCGCCGGCGTAGAAGGTGGGTCCACCGGTGGCCGTAGAGTCTGAGCAGTCCCAGGTTGAACGCCAACCGGCCCGGGGGGCAGAGCTGTCGCCGTCTGTGTGTGTGTGGGGGGCTGTGCGTTGTCTGTCTGTGTGGTGCTGGCCACCGTTAAGGTCGGGTCCACTACTACTGCGTGTGCTGCTACGGGAGGGTGGGCTGGCGGGTCAGGCTCGGCGTGAGCCGGTGGGGCTCTGGAGAGGCGCTGGATCAGAAGCACCTGCGTGTCATCCAGCGTATCTTGGTGCAGTCTGCGCCCAAAATGGCGTCTGGCCCAGGCTGAGGCCACCTCAAAGTTCTCTCGCCAGTCAGTCGCTTCTAACTCTACCAGTATCTGCAGGTCCGTCTGAATGCAGTCCCTGTAGTGGTCCCTGAGTATCAGCAGTGTGTTGTAAGCCCAGTTTCTGGCGTTACCGTCAATGAGTGACAGGGTCGTGGCGTTTGGAGCCGCCGGTTTGATAACAGTGGCCAGATTGTGGGTCATCTTAGTGATGGAGTTGGGTGGTTCTGGTGCCATGACATTGCTAAGGTGGTGTTTAGCTTTGATCAGTCTGTAAACCACTCTGGTTCTTAAGGTGAAGTCTGGGTCAGACGGCGGAGGGTCGCCTGTGCCGCGTTGCCCTCGGGTCGCTCTATTGAACCCCTCGTACCTGTTGCTGCGTCTGGAGAAGTCGGTCCTGGTTCGGACCGGTGGAGGTCCGCGGCGGTGATGGACTGGCGGTCCGCGATGGTCCTCTCGGCGCGGGGGCTCGCGGCGGTAGGTCCGCGTAGCTGGCGGGGCCCTGACGGCCGCTGCGTAGGAGCGGGGAGGCTGCCGCGGCTCGTGGTAGCGGCGGGAATACGGGCTCTCTCTTACCCGTGACGGTGGCGAGCGGCCCCGCTGCTGCATCCGTCCGCGTCGGTAGTGGACCCGCGTCCAGTCCTCCTCTCCTCGGTGCGTCATGTTTGCGGTGTTCAGCAGGTTTTTCAGTGTGTGGCAGTGTCGGAAAGACAGCTAGCTAGCACTTCAAAACTAAGCTAAACAGTAAAAAGTAAAAAAGCGAGTCGTGATGGTTCGTTTGCAAGGTTTTATTATTATAAAAAAAACAAATAATAAACCTGCAATAATGCAACGTTTCGGTCTTTAAAAAGACCTTCTTCAGGCATAAAATTCTTACTGTGCGTTGAGTTCTGTTGTCCAAAGACGAGCGAAAACAAGGTCTGAGAGCGGGACAGGAAGTCAACAATTTCTATGACCCTTGACCCTTCCCACTTCCTGGGAAGTGAGAAGTCCTCCCGTGACGTCATCTAGTGGGTAGCCATTTATGTAGTTTTAAACATAGAATGACTGTAGTGCTCAAATATGATTTAAATAAACCGTCAGTGTGTATCAATTACAATGATTACAATATTCAAATTGGTTAGGTTTAGGTCAGAGGGTCAAATGGTTAAGGTTAGAGCTCGATTAACCTGGTAAGGCTGTATAAAATTGCTCATCCTGTCCCGCCTTGTCAGACCACGTCAGGCACTCACACACACCATCACACGTAACTCTGCTTAATATAACAAAAATTGAAAATCATAATGACACTGATAAAAGGCACAGTGCAGTGGTCACAAGGTGGGTGACACCATACATTATTTGTAGTAACTCCATAAAATAAAGGAGGCTGCAATCACCTTCAGCATGAGGGCCCGGAGAGAAAAGGAACCTGAATGTTAAGAAATTCATTTTGGAACGATGGCCGTTGTTTCCTGAGTAAACATGGGCAACCACAGAAGGGCTGAGGTAGCAGTGGTTGATAGAATGGAGACAAGTAAACCATACCTCAAATATCCAGAGGGCATCATAAAATCACGAAAAAATTGTTTTTTGCACATAACTGCATACATAAAATTATATACATACATATATTTACAAAATTACATAAATCCTTCCTTTCTGTAGGACAAGTGCATACAATGTGGGGAGCCCCGCTGAGAGGAGGGCATAAGGACAGCCGGCAGCGAGGCGCGGGCCGGTTAGGGAAGAAAAATTTGAAATGTCGACGCCGAAGGCGGCGACATTGAATGCGCAGGCCATCAGCTGCCAGCCAGTCCCGAGCCCTCACTTCTCATTGAGGCCCCCCGGAATCAAAGTGCCCAGTCGGTGTATCCAGAGCCTCTCCTCACGTCGTCTCTGGGCTGTGGACCACCTGGGATTACACTGGAGAATAAGCGCGGTGAGCTGGGACCAGCCATGCTCAATAAAGTGCTTAACCAGGGGGATGTGTGTGTCTTTCTTCCTTAAAATGTTGTACCTGTGTTGTGTGAACCTGGTCAACAAGGTGTTCCCTGTTTCTCCAACGTACTGCATGTTACACTGCCTACATCTAATCAAATAAACACAATTCCGGGAATGAACACTGCCATGCCTATGTGTGGTAAAAACATTTTTGTTGTGGGGATTCAGCACCCAGGGGTGGTGCCTAAAAAATTCTCCGTGCCCAATGGGTCTAGAGTCCGTGGGTGGTGCCAGCTTGGCCCTAACTAGAGTGTCCTGCAGGTTTTTGTTTTTTCTGTAGGCAGCAATGAGCCTATGGTTCTGTAACAGCTGAGTACTGAATGTGAAATGGTGGAAATTATCCTTAAGTGTCCTAACCAGCTGTACTGCTGCGGGGGAATAAGTAGTGATAACAGGAAGGAGAGAATCAGTGGTGAGCAATTTGGGGTGCTGAAAGGTTCTCAAGGCTCTGCGTAGGAAGGACCTACAGTACCCTCTGCTGGACAGAGCCGAGAACAACACCTTTGTGGCCGCTTTAAAATCGTCTGCTCTTGTACAAATCCTGTGAAATCTCAGAAGTTGTGACTTTATCAGACCTGCAAATGTGTGTTTGGGATGAAAGCTGGATTTATGTAGTAGGGCATGTGTGTCTGTTTCTTTAAAGAACACCTTGAGGTCAAGTCTGAGAGTCGAATCAAAACCTGGGCCCTTAAAAGTGGTGGTGTCAAGAAAGTCCACAGCAGTCTGGTTAATGCAGTACTTCAATTTGATGGATGGATTGTGGTTGTTCAGGGAGATCACAAAGACATCAAAATCCTCTCTCGAATAGGGCCAGATTCCCCAAATATCATCCAGGTATCTATAATAATAAAGGGGTCTTTTGGGACAGGAGTTGAGTGCAGCTGTTTCCCATTCTGCCATGAAAATATTGGCGTAAGCAGGTGCGAATTTCTTACCCATGGCTGTTCCCTTAATTTGGAGGAAGAATTGTCCGTTGAACTCGAAATCGTTTTTGGTCAAATTTATTTCAAGGAGCTGCAACAACTCTCTGTCTGGTCTTTTGGCGTCTGGGTATTTTAGGAATATGTTTTTAATGGCTTGAATGCCTTCTGAAATTACAATATTTGTATATAAACTATCAATATCCATGGTAAATAAAAATGCATTGGGGGGTACGTGGATCTGCTTAATTCTTTCAACAAAATCATATGTGTCTTTGATGTAGCTGGCATGTCTGATCGAGAGAGGATTGAGATAGTGGTCTATGAACTCAGCTGTGTGATAGGTCTCACTGCTGCAGTCGGACACGATGGGTCTCCCAGGAGGGATTTCCCCGGGTCTGCTCCACCCAGCAGGGGGTTTGTGGATTTTAGGCAGCATGTAAAAGAGTCTAGGTCGGGGTTCGCTGTCTCCCATCAGGTACAGTTTTTGTTTATGGTTGATGAATTTTTTGTCATGTAGTGATTGTATAATCTTGTCAATTGCCGGGATTGTGTCCATGTAGATGGGTTTCTTTAATTTGGAGTAGTAAGTCGTGTCCAGTAGCTGTCTGTATCCCTCCCACAGGTATTGCTCTCTGTCCATGATGACTATTGCACTGCCCTTATCCGCTGGTTTGATGACAATGTTTTGGTTGTGTCGTAATTGGTTTAATGCTTCAGATTCGAATTTGTTCAGGTTCTGTGGGACCCAGCCCAGTCTGAAGTGGTCCTGGAAGTGTTGTAAGTCCGTCTGAATGAGTGTTTCAATTTCGGGGGGTAATTTGCCCTTAGGGGGAACCCACTGCGATTTAGGGGTGAACAGTGGGCGGTCTGTGTCGGGTCTGTGTGCAAAGTAAGTCGCTAATTTGAGTCGTCTGTGGTACTGTTGGATGTCAAATCTGATTTGTTTTTTCAAGTCCGAGTTGCTGCTGATTGAGGGAATGAAATTTAGGCCCCTGCTGAGTAGAGCAGACTGGGCTGCAGACAATTCAAAATTCTGGCACAAATTAATGACATTTTTCCCCCCCGTCTGAGGACGTGTGTTCACGGGGGTACCTACTTTAACGACTCCAGCCAGTGGTCCAGCATGTGCTGGGCCGTGGAGTGAGACCAGTGGATGCCGTCTCTCTCGGTGGTGAAGTCGTTCCTTGGGAGAGCAGGGATAAACAGCTGATTGTTAGTGATGTATTGATTCAGCTGTCTGAGGTTCTCCTGCTCTGCGTGAGGTAGGTGTCTGGAGAAATTAATCTCCGGCACCATGACTGTGGCCTGGGGAAAAGCCAGCTTCGCCATCCTGATTGCTCTCTGTACCTGTTTAACAGTAGTCATTGTTTTTTGTGCCCTGTTATTAACCCCAAAGGAGAGCACCAGTTTTTCAATGTTTGCAGACACGTTGGTTCTAGCCAAAATGGCTTCTGCGTGTCTGAACGTGGCCCCAGGGAAGCTGTCTATTTGCAGGTCAGGGCACTGGAAAGGGGGAAACCTGGCAACATTTGAATCCCCAATAATCAGCCACTTGCTCCTGGCTGACAGGCACCACTCTTTCATTTTCCTGGTGGTGTTAATGTGTCGTGTGGGGCGACGTACCGGTGTGTTTGCTGCTGTTGCAGCTGCAGGTGGGTCAAAGGTCAGCTGTCTCTGAACAGGCCCCAAAGCAGGTTTTGGGGCAGGAGGCAGAGGTGCAACCTGTGGAGATGCCTCCACTACGATTACCTCATCAGCCGTGGCCGTGGTGCTGGGGTCCTCAGGAGGAGCTGGAGGCTGAGGTGAGCTGGGGGCCACGCTCCGGCGCCTCGCAGTGCGTTTGGGTCTCTGCTCCTTGGGCTCCAGCTGCGTGTCAGGGACGATCCCAGAGGAAGGAGAGAGAGAGGGAGGGAGGACAGGTGCAGACAGACAGGTGAGGGGAGAGGAGAGAAAGTCAGGAGGGAGAGAAGGGAGGAAAGGAGGAGACTGAGGATCCGCGGGCCCGTCCGTCCTCTGCTCCGTCATCGTGGCCTTGGAGAGGAGACCAGGTCCGGCCGGTGTTGAGATGTCTGGCAGGAGGAGGTCCACTGCAGGTGGGGCGTGTACCTCCGCTGTCACGCTGAGCTGACGAGCTGGCGGTGGGTTCCGCTGCGCTGCAGGCGGCCGGTGTGGAGGCTGGGTGGCGGCAGGTGGTTGTGCAGGTTCTGGAGCTGCTGGTGTGTGCGGCGGAGCCGCCGGCGTAGAAGGTGGGTCCACCGGTGGCCGTAGAGTCTGAGCAGTCCCAGGTTGAACGCCAACCGGCCCGGGGGGCAGAGCTGTCGCCGTCTGTGTGTGTGTGGGGGGCTGTGCGTTGTCTGTCTGTGTGGTGCTGGCCACCGTTAAGGTCGGGTCCACTACTACTGCGTGTGCTGCTACGGGAGGGTGGGCTGGCGGGTCAGGCTCGGCGTGAGCCGGTGGGGCTCTGGAGAGGCGCTGGATCAGAAGCACCTGCGTGTCATCCAGCGTATCTTGGTGCAGTCTGCGCCCAAAATGGCGTCTGGCCCAGGCTGAGGCCACCTCAAAGTTCTCTCGCCAGTCAGTCGCTTCTAACTCTACCAGTATCTGCAGGTCCGTCTGAATGCAGTCCCTGTAGTGGTCCCTGAGTATCAGCAGTGTGTTGTAAGCCCAGTTTCTGGCGTTACCGTCAATGAGTGACAGGGTCGTGGCGTTTGGAGCCGCCGGTTTGATAACAGTGGCCAGATTGTGGGTCATCTTAGTGATGGAGTTGGGTGGTTCTGGTGCCATGACATTGCTAAGGTGGTGTTTAGCTTTGATCAGTCTGTAAACCACTCTGGTTCTTAAGGTGAAGTCTGGGTCAGACGGCGGAGGGTCGCCTGTGCCGCGTTGCCCTCGGGTCGCTCTATTGAACCCCTCGTACCTGTTGCTGCGTCTGGAGAAGTCGGTCCTGGTTCGGACCGGTGGAGGTCCGCGGCGGTGATGGACTGGCGGTCCGCGATGGTCCTCTCGGCGCGGGGGCTCGCGGCGGTAGGTCCGCGTAGCTGGCGGGGCCCTGACGGCCGCTGCGTAGGAGCGGGGAGGCTGCCGCGGCTCGTGGTAGCGGCGGGAATACGGGCTCTCTCTTACCCGTGACGGTGGCGAGCGGCCCCGCTGCTGCATCCGTCCGCGTCGGTAGTGGACCCGCGTCCAGTCCTCCTCTCCTCGGTGCGTCATGTTTGCGGTGTTCAGCAGGTTTTTCAGTGTGTGGCAGTGTCGGAAAGACAGCTAGCTAGCACTTCAAAACTAAGCTAAACAGTAAAAAGTAAAAAAGCGAGTCGTGATGGTTCGTTTGCAAGGTTTTATTATTATAAAAAAAACAAATAATAAACCTGCAATAATGCAACGTTTCGGTCTTTAAAAAGACCTTCTTCAGGCATAAAATTCTTACTGTGCGTTGAGTTCTGTTGTCCAAAGACGAGCGAAAACAAGGTCTGAGAGCGGGACAGGAAGTCAACAATTTCTATGACCCTTGACCCTTCCCACTTCCTGGGAAGTGAGAAGTCCTCCCGTGACGTCATCTAGTGGGTAGCCATTTATGTAGTTTTAAACATAGAATGACTGTAGTGCTCAAATATGATTTAAATAAACCGTCAGTGTGTATCAATTACAATGATTACAATATTCAAATTGGTTAGGTTTAGGTCAGAGGGTCAAATGGTTAAGGTTAGAGCTCGATTAACCTGGTAAGGCTGTATAAAATTGCTCATCCTGTCCCGCCTTGTCAGACCACGTCAGGCACTCACACACACCATCACACGTAACTCTGCTTAATATAACAAAAATTGAAAATCATAATGACACTGATAAAAGGCACAGTGCAGTGGTCACAAGGTGGGTGACACCATACATTATTTGTAGTAACTCCATAAAATAAAGGAGGCTGCAATCACCTTCAGCATGAGGGCCCGGAGAGAAAAGGAACCTGAATGTTAAGAAATTCATTTTGGAACGATGGCCGTTGTTTCCTGAGTAAACATGGGCAACCACAGAAGGGCTGAGGTAGCAGTGGTTGATAGAATGGAGACAAGTAAACCATACCTCAAATATCCAGAGGGCATCATAAAATCACGAAAAAATTGTTTTTTGCACATAACTGCATACATAAAATTATATACATACATATATTTACAAAATTACATAAATCCTTCCTTTCTGTAGGACAAGTGCATACAATGTGGGGAGCCCCGCTGAGAGGAGGGCATAAGGACAGCCGGCAGCGAGGCGCGGGCCGGTTAGGGAAGAAAAATTTGAAATGTCGACGCCGAAGGCGGCGACATTGAATGCGCAGGCCATCAGCTGCCAGCCAGTCCCGAGCCCTCACTTCTCATTGAGGCCCCCCGGAATCAAAGTGCCCAGTCGGTGTATCCAGAGCCTCTCCTCACGTCGTCTCTGGGCTGTGGACCACCTGGGATTACACTGGAGAATAAGCGCGGTGAGCTGGGACCAGCCATGCTCAATAAAGTGCTTAACCAGGGGGATGTGTGTGTCTTTCTTCCTTAAAATGTTGTACCTGTGTTGTGTGAACCTGGTCAACAAGGTGTTCCCTGTTTCTCCAACGTACTGCATGTTACACTGCCTACATCTAATCAAATAAACACAATTCCGGGAATGAACACTGCCATGCCTATGTGTGGTAAAAACATTTTTGTTGTGGGGATTCAGCACCCAGGGGTGGTGCCTAAAAAATTCTCCGTGCCCAATGGGTCTAGAGTCCGTGGGTGGTGCCAGCTTGGCCCTAACTAGAGTGTCCTGCAGGTTTTTGTTTTTTCTGTAGGCAGCAATGAGCCTATGGTTCTGTAACAGCTGAGTACTGAATGTGAAATGGTGGAAATTATCCTTAAGTGTCCTAACCAGCTGTACTGCTGCGGGGGAATAAGTAGTGATAACAGGAAGGAGAGAATCAGTGGTGAGCAATTTGGGGTGCTGAAAGGTTCTCAAGGCTCTGCGTAGGAAGGACCTACAGTACCCTCTGCTGGACAGAGCCGAGAACAACACCTTTGTGGCCGCTTTAAAATCGTCTGCTCTTGTACAAATCCTGTGAAATCTCAGAAGTTGTGACTTTATCAGACCTGCAAATGTGTGTTTGGGATGAAAGCTGGATTTATGTAGTAGGGCATGTGTGTCTGTTTCTTTAAAGAACACCTTGAGGTCAAGTCTGAGAGTCGAATCAAAACCTGGGCCCTTAAAAGTGGTGGTGTCAAGAAAGTCCACAGCAGTCTGGTTAATGCAGTACTTCAATTTGATGGATGGATTGTGGTTGTTCAGGGAGATCACAAAGACATCAAAATCCTCTCTCGAATAGGGCCAGATTCCCCAAATATCATCCAGGTATCTATAATAATAAAGGGGTCTTTTGGGACAGGAGTTGAGTGCAGCTGTTTCCCATTCTGCCATGAAAATATTGGCGTAAGCAGGTGCGAATTTCTTACCCATGGCTGTTCCCTTAATTTGGAGGAAGAATTGTCCGTTGAACTCGAAATCGTTTTTGGTCAAATTTATTTCAAGGAGCTGCAACAACTCTCTGTCTGGTCTTTTGGCGTCTGGGTATTTTAGGAATATGTTTTTAATGGCTTGAATGCCTTCTGAAATTACAATATTTGTATATAAACTATCAATATCCATGGTAAATAAAAATGCATTGGGGGGTACGTGGATCTGCTTAATTCTTTCAACAAAATCATATGTGTCTTTGATGTAGCTGGCATGTCTGATCGAGAGAGGATTGAGATAGTGGTCTATGAACTCAGCTGTGTGATAGGTCTCACTGCTGCAGTCGGACACGATGGGTCTCCCAGGAGGGATTTCCCCGGGTCTGCTCCACCCAGCAGGGGGTTTGTGGATTTTAGGCAGCATGTAAAAGAGTCTAGGTCGGGGTTCGCTGTCTCCCATCAGGTACAGTTTTTGTTTATGGTTGATGAATTTTTTGTCATGTAGTGATTGTATAATCTTGTCAATTGCCGGGATTGTGTCCATGTAGATGGGTTTCTTTAATTTGGAGTAGTAAGTCGTGTCCAGTAGCTGTCTGTATCCCTCCCACAGGTATTGCTCTCTGTCCATGATGACTATTGCACTGCCCTTATCCGCTGGTTTGATGACAATGTTTTGGTTGTGTCGTAATTGGTTTAATGCTTCAGATTCGAATTTGTTCAGGTTCTGTGGGACCCAGCCCAGTCTGAAGTGGTCCTGGAAGTGTTGTAAGTCCGTCTGAATGAGTGTTTCAATTTCGGGGGGTAATTTGCCCTTAGGGGGAACCCACTGCGATTTAGGGGTGAACAGTGGGCGGTCTGTGTCGGGTCTGTGTGCAAAGTAAGTCGCTAATTTGAGTCGTCTGTGGTACTGTTGGATGTCAAATCTGATTTGTTTTTTCAAGTCCGAGTTGCTGCTGATTGAGGGAATGAAATTTAGGCCCCTGCTGAGTAGAGCAGACTGGGCTGCAGACAATTCAAAATTCTGGCACAAATTAATGACATTTTTCCCCCCCGTCTGAGGACGTGTGTTCACGGGGGTACCTACTTTAACGACTCCAGCCAGTGGTCCAGCATGTGCTGGGCCGTGGAGTGAGACCAGTGGATGCCGTCTCTCTCGGTGGTGAAGTCGTTCCTTGGGAGAGCAGGGATAAACAGCTGATTGTTAGTGATGTATTGATTCAGCTGTCTGAGGTTCTCCTGCTCTGCGTGAGGTAGGTGTCTGGAGAAATTAATCTCCGGCACCATGACTGTGGCCTGGGGAAAAGCCAGCTTCGCCATCCTGATTGCTCTCTGTACCTGTTTAACAGTAGTCATTGTTTTTTGTGCCCTGTTATTAACCCCAAAGGAGAGCACCAGTTTTTCAATGTTTGCAGACACGTTGGTTCTAGCCAAAATGGCTTCTGCGTGTCTGAACGTGGCCCCAGGGAAGCTGTCTATTTGCAGGTCAGGGCACTGGAAAGGGGGAAACCTGGCAACATTTGAATCCCCAATAATCAGCCACTTGCTCCTGGCTGACAGGCACCACTCTTTCATTTTCCTGGTGGTGTTAATGTGTCGTGTGGGGCGACGTACCGGTGTGTTTGCTGCTGTTGCAGCTGCAGGTGGGTCAAAGGTCAGCTGTCTCTGAACAGGCCCCAAAGCAGGTTTTGGGGCAGGAGGCAGAGGTGCAACCTGTGGAGATGCCTCCACTACGATTACCTCATCAGCCGTGGCCGTGGTGCTGGGGTCCTCAGGAGGAGCTGGAGGCTGAGGTGAGCTGGGGGCCACGCTCCGGCGCCTCGCAGTGCGTTTGGGTCTCTGCTCCTTGGGCTCCAGCTGCGTGTCAGGGACGATCCCAGAGGAAGGAGAGAGAGAGGGAGGGAGGACAGGTGCAGACAGACAGGTGAGGGGAGAGGAGAGAAAGTCAGGAGGGAGAGAAGGGAGGAAAGGAGGAGACTGAGGATCCGCGGGCCCGTCCGTCCTCTGCTCCGTCATCGTGGCCTTGGAGAGGAGACCAGGTCCGGCCGGTGTTGAGATGTCTGGCAGGAGGAGGTCCACTGCAGGTGGGGCGTGTACCTCCGCTGTCACGCTGAGCTGACGAGCTGGCGGTGGGTTCCGCTGCGCTGCAGGCGGCCGGTGTGGAGGCTGGGTGGCGGCAGGTGGTTGTGCAGGTTCTGGAGCTGCTGGTGTGTGCGGCGGAGCCGCCGGCGTAGAAGGTGGGTCCACCGGTGGCCGTAGAGTCTGAGCAGTCCCAGGTTGAACGCCAACCGGCCCGGGGGGCAGAGCTGTCGCCGTCTGTGTGTGTGTGGGGGGCTGTGCGTTGTCTGTCTGTGTGGTGCTGGCCACCGTTAAGGTCGGGTCCACTACTACTGCGTGTGCTGCTACGGGAGGGTGGGCTGGCGGGTCAGGCTCGGCGTGAGCCGGTGGGGCTCTGGAGAGGCGCTGGATCAGAAGCACCTGCGTGTCATCCAGCGTATCTTGGTGCAGTCTGCGCCCAAAATGGCGTCTGGCCCAGGCTGAGGCCACCTCAAAGTTCTCTCGCCAGTCAGTCGCTTCTAACTCTACCAGTATCTGCAGGTCCGTCTGAATGCAGTCCCTGTAGTGGTCCCTGAGTATCAGCAGTGTGTTGTAAGCCCAGTTTCTGGCGTTACCGTCAATGAGTGACAGGGTCGTGGCGTTTGGAGCCGCCGGTTTGATAACAGTGGCCAGATTGTGGGTCATCTTAGTGATGGAGTTGGGTGGTTCTGGTGCCATGACATTGCTAAGGTGGTGTTTAGCTTTGATCAGTCTGTAAACCACTCTGGTTCTTAAGGTGAAGTCTGGGTCAGACGGCGGAGGGTCGCCTGTGCCGCGTTGCCCTCGGGTCGCTCTATTGAACCCCTCGTACCTGTTGCTGCGTCTGGAGAAGTCGGTCCTGGTTCGGACCGGTGGAGGTCCGCGGCGGTGATGGACTGGCGGTCCGCGATGGTCCTCTCGGCGCGGGGGCTCGCGGCGGTAGGTCCGCGTAGCTGGCGGGGCCCTGACGGCCGCTGCGTAGGAGCGGGGAGGCTGCCGCGGCTCGTGGTAGCGGCGGGAATACGGGCTCTCTCTTACCCGTGACGGTGGCGAGCGGCCCCGCTGCTGCATCCGTCCGCGTCGGTAGTGGACCCGCGTCCAGTCCTCCTCTCCTCGGTGCGTCATGTTTGCGGTGTTCAGCAGGTTTTTCAGTGTGTGGCAGTGTCGGAAAGACAGCTAGCTAGCACTTCAAAACTAAGCTAAACAGTAAAAAGTAAAAAAGCGAGTCGTGATGGTTCGTTTGCAAGGTTTTATTATTATAAAAAAAACAAATAATAAACCTGCAATAATGCAACGTTTCGGTCTTTAAAAAGACCTTCTTCAGGCATAAAATTCTTACTGTGCGTTGAGTTCTGTTGTCCAAAGACGAGCGAAAACAAGGTCTGAGAGCGGGACAGGAAGTCAACAATTTCTATGACCCTTGACCCTTCCCACTTCCTGGGAAGTGAGAAGTCCTCCCGTGACGTCATCTAGTGGGTAGCCATTTATGTAGTTTTAAACATAGAATGACTGTAGTGCTCAAATATGATTTAAATAAACCGTCAGTGTGTATCAATTACAATGATTACAATATTCAAATTGGTTAGGTTTAGGTCAGAGGGTCAAATGGTTAAGGTTAGAGCTCGATTAACCTGGTAAGGCTGTATAAAATTGCTCATCCTGTCCCGCCTTGTCAGACCACGTCAGGCACTCACACACACCATCACACGTAACTCTGCTTAATATAACAAAAATTGAAAATCATAATGACACTGATAAAAGGCACAGTGCAGTGGTCACAAGGTGGGTGACACCATACATTATTTGTAGTAACTCCATAAAATAAAGGAGGCTGCAATCACCTTCAGCATGAGGGCCCGGAGAGAAAAGGAACCTGAATGTTAAGAAATTCATTTTGGAACGATGGCCGTTGTTTCCTGAGTAAACATGGGCAACCACAGAAGGGCTGAGGTAGCAGTGGTTGATAGAATGGAGACAAGTAAACCATACCTCAAATATCCAGAGGGCATCATAAAATCACGAAAAAATTGTTTTTTGCACATAACTGCATACATAAAATTATATACATACATATATTTACAAAATTACATAAATCCTTCCTTTCTGTAGGACAAGTGCATACAATGTGGGGAGCCCCGCTGAGAGGAGGGCATAAGGACAGCCGGCAGCGAGGCGCGGGCCGGTTAGGGAAGAAAAATTTGAAATGTCGACGCCGAAGGCGGCGACATTGAATGCGCAGGCCATCAGCTGCCAGCCAGTCCCGAGCCCTCACTTCTCATTGAGGCCCCCCGGAATCAAAGTGCCCAGTCGGTGTATCCAGAGCCTCTCCTCACGTCGTCTCTGGGCTGTGGACCACCTGGGATTACACTGGAGAATAAGCGCGGTGAGCTGGGACCAGCCATGCTCAATAAAGTGCTTAACCAGGGGGATGTGTGTGTCTTTCTTCCTTAAAATGTTGTACCTGTGTTGTGTGAACCTGGTCAACAAGGTGTTCCCTGTTTCTCCAACGTACTGCATGTTACACTGCCTACATCTAATCAAATAAACACAATTCCGGGAATGAACACTGCCATGCCTATGTGTGGTAAAAACATTTTTGTTGTGGGGATTCAGCACCCAGGGGTGGTGCCTAAAAAATTCTCCGTGCCCAATGGGTCTAGAGTCCGTGGGTGGTGCCAGCTTGGCCCTAACTAGAGTGTCCTGCAGGTTTTTGTTTTTTCTGTAGGCAGCAATGAGCCTATGGTTCTGTAACAGCTGAGTACTGAATGTGAAATGGTGGAAATTATCCTTAAGTGTCCTAACCAGCTGTACTGCTGCGGGGGAATAAGTAGTGATAACAGGAAGGAGAGAATCAGTGGTGAGCAATTTGGGGTGCTGAAAGGTTCTCAAGGCTCTGCGTAGGAAGGACCTACAGTACCCTCTGCTGGACAGAGCCGAGAACAACACCTTTGTGGCCGCTTTAAAATCGTCTGCTCTTGTACAAATCCTGTGAAATCTCAGAAGTTGTGACTTTATCAGACCTGCAAATGTGTGTTTGGGATGAAAGCTGGATTTATGTAGTAGGGCATGTGTGTCTGTTTCTTTAAAGAACACCTTGAGGTCAAGTCTGAGAGTCGAATCAAAACCTGGGCCCTTAAAAGTGGTGGTGTCAAGAAAGTCCACAGCAGTCTGGTTAATGCAGTACTTCAATTTGATGGATGGATTGTGGTTGTTCAGGGAGATCACAAAGACATCAAAATCCTCTCTCGAATAGGGCCAGATTCCCCAAATATCATCCAGGTATCTATAATAATAAAGGGGTCTTTTGGGACAGGAGTTGAGTGCAGCTGTTTCCCATTCTGCCATGAAAATATTGGCGTAAGCAGGTGCGAATTTCTTACCCATGGCTGTTCCCTTAATTTGGAGGAAGAATTGTCCGTTGAACTCGAAATCGTTTTTGGTCAAATTTATTTCAAGGAGCTGCAACAACTCTCTGTCTGGTCTTTTGGCGTCTGGGTATTTTAGGAATATGTTTTTAATGGCTTGAATGCCTTCTGAAATTACAATATTTGTATATAAACTATCAATATCCATGGTAAATAAAAATGCATTGGGGGTACGTGGATCTGCTTAATTCTTTCAACAAAATCATATGTGTCTTTGATGTAGCTGGCATGTCTGATCGAGAGAGGATTGAGATAGTGGTCTATGAACTCAGCTGTGTGATAGGTCTCACTGCTGCAGTCGGACACGATGGGTCTCCCAGGAGGGATTTCCCCGGGTCTGCTCCACCCAGCAGGGGGTTTGTGGATTTTAGGCAGCATGTAAAAGAGTCTAGGTCGGGGTTCGCTGTCTCCCATCAGGTACAGTTTTTGTTTATGGTTGATGAATTTTTTGTCATGTAGTGATTGTATAATCTTGTCAATTGCCGGGATTGTGTCCATGTAGATGGGTTTCTTTAATTTGGAGTAGTAAGTCGTGTCCAGTAGCTGTCTGTATCCCTCCCACAGGTATTGCTCTCTGTCCATGATGACTATTGCACTGCCCTTATCCGCTGGTTTGATGACAATGTTTTGGTTGTGTCGTAATTGGTTTAATGCTTCAGATTCGAATTTGTTCAGGTTCTGTGGGACCCAGCCCAGTCTGAAGTGGTCCTGGAAGTGTTGTAAGTCCGTCTGAATGAGTGTTTCAATTTCGGGGGGTAATTTGCCCTTAGGGGGAACCCACTGCGATTTAGGGGTGAACAGTGGGCGGTCTGTGTCGGGTCTGTGTGCAAAGTAAGTCGCTAATTTGAGTCGTCTGTGGTACTGTTGGATGTCAAATCTGATTTGTTTTTTCAAGTCCGAGTTGCTGCTGATTGAGGGAATGAAATTTAGGCCCCTGCTGAGTAGAGCAGACTGGGCTGCAGACAATTCAAAATTCTGGCACAAATTAATGACATTTTTCCCCCCCGTCTGAGGACGTGTGTTCACGGGGGTACCTACTTTAACGACTCCAGCCAGTGGTCCAGCATGTGCTGGGCCGTGGAGTGAGACCAGTGGATGCCGTCTCTCTCGGTGGTGAAGTCGTTCCTTGGGAGAGCAGGGATAAACAGCTGATTGTTAGTGATGTATTGATTCAGCTGTCTGAGGTTCTCCTGCTCTGCGTGAGGTAGGTGTCTGGAGAAATTAATCTCCGGCACCATGACTGTGGCCTGGGGAAAAGCCAGCTTCGCCATCCTGATTGCTCTCTGTACCTGTTTAACAGTAGTCATTGTTTTTTGTGCCCTGTTATTAACCCCAAAGGAGAGCACCAGTTTTTCAATGTTTGCAGACACGTTGGTTCTAGCCAAAATGGCTTCTGCGTGTCTGAACGTGGCCCCAGGGAAGCTGTCTATTTGCAGGTCAGGGCACTGGAAAGGGGGAAACCTGGCAACATTTGAATCCCCAATAATCAGCCACTTGCTCCTGGCTGACAGGCACCACTCTTTCATTTTCCTGGTGGTGTTAATGTGTCGTGTGGGGCGACGTACCGGTGTGTTTGCTGCTGTTGCAGCTGCAGGTGGGTCAAAGGTCAGCTGTCTCTGAACAGGCCCCAAAGCAGGTTTTGGGGCAGGAGGCAGAGGTGCAACCTGTGGAGATGCCTCCACTACGATTACCTCATCAGCCGTGGCCGTGGTGCTGGGGTCCTCAGGAGGAGCTGGAGGCTGAGGTGAGCTGGGGGCCACGCTCCGGCGCCTCGCAGTGCGTTTGGGTCTCTGCTCCTTGGGCTCCAGCTGCGTGTCAGGGACGATCCCAGAGGAAGGAGAGAGAGAGGGAGGGAGGACAGGTGCAGACAGACAGGTGAGGGGAGAGGAGAGAAAGTCAGGAGGGAGAGAAGGGAGGAAAGGAGGAGACTGAGGATCCGCGGGCCCGTCCGTCCTCTGCTCCGTCATCGTGGCCTTGGAGAGGAGACCAGGTCCGGCCGGTGTTGAGATGTCTGGCAGGAGGAGGTCCACTGCAGGTGGGGCGTGTACCTCCGCTGTCACGCTGAGCTGACGAGCTGGCGGTGGGTTCCGCTGCGCTGCAGGCGGCCGGTGTGGAGGCTGGGTGGCGGCAGGTGGTTGTGCAGGTTCTGGAGCTGCTGGTGTGTGCGGAGCCGCCGGCGTAGAAGGTGGGTCCACCGGTGGCCGTAGAGTCTGAGCAGTCCCAGGTTGAACGCCAACCGGCCCGGGGGGCAGAGCTGTCGCCGTCTGTGTGTGTGTGGGGGGCTGTGCGTTGTCTGTCTGTGTGGTGCTGGCCACCGTTAAGGTCGGGTCCACTACTACTGCGTGTGCTGCTACGGGAGGGTGGGCTGGCGGGTCAGGCTCGGCGTGAGCCGGTGGGGCTCTGGAGAGGCGCTGGATCAGAAGCACCTGCGTGTCATCCAGCGTATCTTGGTGCAGTCTGCGCCCAAAATGGCGTCTGGCCCAGGCTGAGGCCACCTCAAAGTTCTCTCGCCAGTCAGTCGCTTCTAACTCTACCAGTATCTGCAGGTCCGTCTGAATGCAGTCCCTGTAGTGGTCCCTGAGTATCAGCAGTGTGTTGTAAGCCCAGTTTCTGGCGTTACCGTCAATGAGTGACAGGGTCGTGGCGTTTGGAGCCGCCGGTTTGATAACAGTGGCCAGATTGTGGGTCATCTTAGTGATGGAGTTGGGTGGTTCTGGTGCCATGACATTGCTAAGGTGGTGTTTAGCTTTGATCAGTCTGTAAACCACTCTGGTTCTTAAGGTGAAGTCTGGGTCAGACGGCGGAGGGTCGCCTGTGCCGCGTTGCCCTCGGGTCGCTCTATTGAACCCCTCGTACCTGTTGCTGCGTCTGGAGAAGTCGGTCCTGGTTCGGACCGGTGGAGGTCCGCGGCGGTGATGGACTGGCGGTCCGCGATGGTCCTCTCGGCGCGGGGGCTCGCGGCGGTAGGTCCGCGTAGCTGGCGGGGCCCTGACGGCCGCTGCGTAGGAGCGGGGAGGCTGCCGCGGCTCGTGGTAGCGGCGGGAATACGGGCTCTCTCTTACCCGTGACGGTGGCGAGCGGCCCCGCTGCTGCATCCGTCCGCGTCGGTAGTGGACCCGCGTCCAGTCCTCCTCTCCTCGGTGCGTCATGTTTGCGGTGTTCAGCAGGTTTTTCAGTGTGTGGCAGTGTCGGAAAGACAGCTAGCTAGCACTTCAAAACTAAGCTAAACAGTAAAAAGTAAAAAGCGAGTCGTGATGGTTCGTTTGCAAGGTTTTATTATTATAAAAAAAACAAATAATAAACCTGCAATAATGCAACGTTTCGGTCTTTAAAAAGACCTTCTTCAGGCATAAAATTCTTACTGTGCGTTGAGTTCTGTTGTCCAAAGACGAGCGAAAACAAGGTCTGAGAGCGGGACAGGAAGTCAACAATTTCTATGACCCTTGACCCTTCCCACTTCCTGGGAAGTGAGAAGTCCTCCCGTGACGTCATCTAGTGGGTAGCCATTTATGTAGTTTTAAACATAGAATGACTGTAGTGCTCAAATATGATTTAAATAAACCGTCAGTGTGTATCAATTACAATGATTACAATATTCAAATTGGTTAGGTTTAGGTCAGAGGGTCAAATGGTTAAGGTTAGAGCTCGATTAACCTGGTAAGGCTGTATAAAATTGCTCATCCTGTCCCGCCTTGTCAGACCACGTCAGGCACTCACACACACCATCACACGTAACTCTGCTTAATATAACAAAAATTGAAAATCATAATGACACTGATAAAAGGCACAGTGCAGTGGTCACAAGGTGGGTGACACCATACATTATTTGTAGTAACTCCATAAAATAAAGGAGGCTGCAATCACCTTCAGCATGAGGGCCCGGAGAGAAAAGGAACCTGAATGTTAAGAAATTCATTTTGGAACGATGGCCGTTGTTTCCTGAGTAAACCTGGGCAACCACAGAAGGGCTGAGGTAGCAGTGGTTGATAGAGTGGAGACAAGTAAACCATACCTCAAATATCCAGAGGGCATCATAAAATCACGAAAAAAATTATAAATTGTTTTGCACATAACTGCATACATAAATTATATACATACATATATTGACAAATTACATAAATCCTTCCTTTCTGTAGGACAAGTGCATACAATGTGGGGAGCCCCGCTGAGAGGAGGGCATAAGGACAGCCGGCAGCGAGGCGCGGGCCGGTTAGGGAAGAAAAATTTGAAATGTCGACGCCGAAGGCGGCGACATTGAATGCGCAGGCCATCAGCTGCCAGCCAGTCCCGAGCCCTCACTTCTCATTGAGGCCCCCCGGAATCAAAGTGCCCAGTCGGTGTATCCAGAGCCTCTCCTCACGTCGTCTCTGGGCTGTGGACCACCTGGGATTACATTGGAGAATAAGCGCGGTGAGCTGGGACCAGCCATGCTCAATAAAGTGCTTAACCAGGGGGATGTGTGTGTCTTTCTTCCTTAAAATGTTGTACCTGTGTTGTGTGAACCTGGTCAACAAGGTGTTCCCTGTTTCTCCAACATACTGCATGTTACACTGCCTACATCTGATCAAATAAACACAATTCCGGGAATGAACACTGCCATGCCTATGTGTGGTAAAAGGGTTAAGGTGAGGGATTTGGGCTGGGTAAGAGTGTCCCCGCCCCCCGTGGGGCCATCCAGAGGTCACACACGGCACTGGCTGAGTTAGGGAGAGGGGAAAAAGAGCTGGCCAACGACTTACAAAGCTCTGCGTTAGCCAGTCTGGTGCACTGTCCTGTGATGCGCCTCCAGCGACCCCAGAAAGGCAAAAACACTCCCTCCTTGCTTGATGTCTTAAGCATTTCCCACATTTCCCATGGTAAAAACAAAAGTGCATTACCTTTGCATTGGTCAAAAAATTGGACTTCACGAATCCTTTAATTTCTGCATCCTACTTGGATGTCTTACGATGAATTTTCCTATTAATCCAGGCCTATTTGGTCCTGCTTCACTCTGCCTTGTTGCAACGTTTCGGAGAACTATTTGTCCTTCATCAGGCTTTACAGAGTGGCATCTTTAAGTTTCCTTTTTCTTTAGGTTTGACTGATCTTCTGCTTGAGGCTTTTCTAATTGAGGTTTCCAGTGAGTCACGGTGAGTACTGAGGTTAAGGTGAGGGATTTGGGCTGGGTAAGAGTGTCCCCGCCCCCCGTGGGGCCATCCAGAGGTCACACACGGCACTGGCTGAGTTAGGGAGAGGGGAAAAAGAGCTGGCCAACGACTTACAAAGCTCTGCGTTAGCCAGTCTGGTGCACTGTCCTGTGATGCGCCTCCAGCGACCCCAGAAAGGCAAAAACACTCCCTCCTTGCTTGATGTCTTAAGCATTTCCCACATTTCCCATGGTAAAAAACAAAAGTGCATTACCTTTGCATTTGGTCAAAAAATTGGACTTCACGAATCCTTTAATTTCTGCATCCTACTTGGATGTCTTACGATGAATTTTCCTATTAATCCAGGCCTATTTGGTCCTGCTTCACTCTGCCTTGTTGCAACGTTTCGGAGAACTATTTGTCCTTCATCAGGCTTTACAGAGTGGCATCTTTAAGTTTCCTTTTTCTTTAGGTTTGACTGATCTTCTGCTTGAGGCTTTTCTAATTGAGGTTTCCAGTGAGTCACGGTGAGTACTGAGGTTAAGGTGAGGGATTTGGGCTGGGTAAGAGTGTCCCCGCCCCCCGTGGGGCCATCCAGAGGTCACACACGGCACTGGCTGAGTTAGGGAGAGGGGAAAAAGAGCTGGCCAACGACTTACAAAGCTCTGCGTTAGCCAGTCTGGTGCACTGTCCTGTGATGCGCCTCCAGCGACCCCAGAAAGGCAAAAACACTCCCTCCTTGCTTGATGTCTTAAGCATTTCCCACATTTCCCATGGTAAAAAACAAAAGTGCATTACCTTTGCATTTGGTCAAAAAATTGGACTTCACGAATCCTTTAATTTCTGCATCCTACTTGGATGTCTTACGATGAATTTTCCTATTAATCCAGGCCTATTTGGTCCTGCTTCACTCTGCCTTGTTGCAACGTTTCGGAGAACTATTTGTCCTTCATCAGGCTTTACAGAGTGGCATCTTTAAGTTTCCTTTTTCTTTAGGTTTGACTGATCTTCTGCTTGAGGCTTTTCTAATTGAGGTTTCCAGTGAGTCACGGTGAGTACTGAGGTTAAGGTGAGGGATTTGGGCTGGGTAAGAGTGTCCCCGCCCCCCGTGGGGCCATCCAGAGGTCACACACGGCACTGGCTGAGTTAGGGAGAGGGGAAAAAGAGCTGGCCAACGACTTACAAAGCTCTGCGTTAGCCAGTCTGGTGCACTGTCCTGTGATGCGCCTCCAGCGACCCCAGAAAGGCAAAAACACTCCCTCCTTGCTTGATGTCTTAAGCATTTCCCACATTTCCCATGGTAAAAAACAAAAGTGCATTACCTTTGCATTTGGTCAAAAAATTGGACTTCACGAATCCTTTAATTTCTGCATCCTACTTGGATGTCTTACGATGAATTTTCCTATTAATCCAGGCCTATTTGGTCCTGCTTCACTCTGCCTTGTTGCAACGTTTCGGAGAACTATTTGTCCTTCATCAGGCTTTACAGAGTGGCATCTTTAAGTTTCCTTTTTCTTTAGGTTTGACTGATCTTCTGCTTGAGGCTTTTCTAATTGAGGTTTCCAGTGAGTCACGGTGAGTACTGAGGTTAAGGTGAGGGATTTGGGCTGGGTAAGAGTGTCCCCGCCCCCCGTGGGGCCATCCAGAGGTCACACACGGCACTGGCTGAGTTAGGGAGAGGGGAAAAAGAGCTGGCCAACGACTTACAAAGCTCTGCGTTAGCCAGTCTGGTGCACTGTCCTGTGATGCGCCTCCAGCGACCCCAGAAAGGCAAAAACACTCCCTCCTGCTTGATGTCTTAAGCATTTCCCACATTTCCCATGGTAAAAAACAAAAGTGCATTACCTTTGCATTTGGTCAAAAAATTGGACTTCACGAATCCTTTATTTCTGCATCCTACTTGGATGTCTTACGATGAATTTTCCTATTAATCCAGGCCTATTTGGTCCTGCTTCACTCTGCCTTGTTGCAACGTTTCGGAGAACTATTTGTCCTTCATCAGGCTTTACAGAGTGGCATCTTTAAGTTTCCTTTTTCTTTAGGTTTGACTGATCTTCTGCTTGAGGCTTTTCTAATTGAGGTTTCCAGTGAGTCACGGTGAGTACTGAGGTTAAGGTGAGGGATTTGGGCTGGGTAAGAGTGTCCCCGCCCCCCGTGGGGCCATCCAGAGGTCACACACGGCACTGGCTGAGTTAGGGAGAGGGGAAAAAGAGCTGGCCAACGACTTACAAAGCTCTGCGTTAGCCAGTCTGGTGCACTGTCCTGTGATGCGCCTCCAGCGACCCCAGAAAGGCAAAAACACTCCCTCCTTGCTTGATGTCTTAAGCATTTCCCACATTTCCCATGGTAAAAAACAAAAGTGCATTACCTTTGCATTTGGTCAAAAAATTGGACTTCACGAATCCTTTAATTTCTGCATCCTACTTGGATGTCTTACGATGAATTTTCCTATTAATCCAGGCCTATTTGGTCCTGCTTCACTCTGCCTTGTTGCAACGTTTCGGAGAACTATTTGTCCTTCATCAGGCTTTACAGAGTGGCATCTTTAAGTTTCCTTTTTCTTTAGGTTTGACTGATCTTCTGCTTGAGGCTTTTCTAATTGAGGTTTCCAGTGAGTCACGGTGAGTACTGAGGTTAAGGTGAGGGATTTGGGCTGGGTAAGAGTGTCCCCGCCCCCCGTGGGGCCATCCAGAGGTCACACACGGCACTGGCTGAGTTAGGGAGAGGGGAAAAAGAGCTGGCCAACGACTTACAAAGCTCTGCGTTAGCCAGTCTGGTGCACTGTCCTGTGATGCGCCTCCAGCGACCCCAGAAAGGCAAAAACACTCCCTCTTGCTTGATGTTTAAGCATTTCCCACATTTCCCATGGTAAAAAACAAAAGTGCATTACCTTTGCATTTGGTCAAAAAATTGGACTTCACGAATCCTTTAATTTCTGCATCCTACTTGGATGTCTTACGATGAATTTTCCTATTAATCCAGGCCTATTTGGTCCTGCTTCACTCTGCCTTGTTGCAACGTTTCGGAGAACTATTTGTCCTTCATCAGGCTTTACAGAGTGGCATCTTTAAGTTTCCTTTTTCTTTAGGTTGACTGATCTTCTGCTTGAGGCTTTTCTAATTGAGGTTTCCAGTGAGTCACGGTGAGTACTGAGGTTAAGGTGAGGGATTTGGGCTGGGTAAGAGTGTCCCCGCCCCCCGTGGGGCCATCCAGAGGTCACACACGGCACTGGCTGAGTTAGGGAGAGGGGAAAAAGAGCTGGCCAACGACTTACAAAGCTCTGCGTTAGCCAGTCTGGTGCACTGTCCTGTGATGCGCCTCCAGCGACCCCAGAAAGGCAAAAACACTCCCTCCTTGCTTGATGTCTTAAGCATTTCCCACATTTCCCATGGTAAAAAACAAAAGTGCATTACCTTTGCATTTGGTCAAAAAATTGGACTTCACGAATCCTTAATTTCTGCATCCTACTTGGATGTCTTACGATGAATTTTCCTATTAATCCAGGCCTATTTGGTCCTGCTTCACTCTGCCTTGTTGCAACGTTTCGGAGAACTATTTGTCCTTCATCAGGCTTTACAGAGTGGCATCTTTAAGTTTCCTTTTTCTTTAGGTTTGACTGATCTTCTGCTTGAGGCTTTCTAATTGAGGTTTCCAGTGAGTCACGGTGAGTACTGAGGTTAAGGTGAGGGATTTGGGCTGGGTAAGAGTGTCCCCGCCCCCCGTGGGGCCATCCAGAGGTCACACACGGCACTGGCTGAGTTAGGGAGAGGGGAAAAAGAGCTGGCCAACGACTTACAAAGCTCTGCGTTAGCCAGTCTGGTGCACTGTCCTGTGATGCGCCTCCAGCGACCCCAGAAAGGCAAAAACACTCCCTCCTTGCTTGATGTTTAAGCATTTCCCACATTTCCCATGGTAAAAAACAAAAGTGCATTACCTTTGCATTTGGTCAAAAAATTGGACTTCACGAATCCTTTAATTTCTGCATCCTACTTGGATGTCTTACGATGAATTTTCCTATTAATCCAGGCCTATTTGGTCCTGCTTCACTCTGCCTTGTTGCAACGTTTCGGAGAACTATTTGTCCTTCATCAGGCTTTACAGAGTGGCATCTTTAAGTTTCCTTTTTCTTTAGGTTTGACTGATCTTCTGCTTGAGGCTTTTCTAATTGAGGTTTCCAGTGAGTCACGGTGAGTACTGAGGTTAAGGTGAGGGATTTGGGCTGGGTAAGAGTGTCCCCGCCCCCCGTGGGGCCATCCAGAGGTCACACACGGCACTGGCTGAGTTAGGGAGAGGGGAAAAAGAGCTGGCCAACGACTTACAAAGCTCTGCGTTAGCCAGTCTGGTGCACTGTCCTGTGATGCGCCTCCAGCGACCCCAGAAAGGCAAAAACACTCCCTCCTTGCTTGATGTCTTAAGCATTTCCCACATTTCCCATGGTAAAAAACAAAAGTGCATTACCTTTGCATTTGGTCAAAAAATTGGACTTCACGAATCCTTTAATTTCTGCATCCTACTTGGATGTCTTACGATGAATTTTCCTATTAATCCAGGCCTATTTGGTCCTGCTTCACTCTGCCTTGTTGCAACGTTTCGGAGAACTATTTGTCCTTCATCAGGCTTTACAGAGTGGCATCTTTAAGTTTCCTTTTTCTTTAGGTTTGACTGATCTTCTGCTTGAGGCTTTTCTAATTGAGGTTTCCAGTGAGTCACGGTGAGTACTGAGGTTAAGGTGAGGGATTTGGGCTGGGTAAGAGTGTCCCCGCCCCCCGTGGGGCCATCCAGAGGTCACACACGGCACTGGCTGAGTTAGGGAGAGGGGAAAAAGAGCTGGCCAACGACTTACAAAGCTCTGCGTTAGCCAGTCTGGTGCACTGTCCTGTGATGCGCCTCCAGCGACCCCAGAAAGGCAAAAACACTCCCTCCTTGCTTGATGTCTTAAGCATTTCCCACATTTCCCATGGTAAAAAACAAAAGTGCATTACCTTTGCATTTGGTCAAAAAATTGGACTTCACGAATCCTTTAATTTCTGCATCCTACTTGGATGTCTTACGATGAATTTTCCTATTAATCCAGGCCTATTTGGTCCTGCTTCACTCTGCCTTGTTGCAACGTTTCGGAGAACTATTTGTCCTTCATCAGGCTTTACAGAGTGGCATCTTTAAGTTTCCTTTTTCTTTAGGTTTGACTGATCTTCTGCTTGAGGCTTTTCTAATTGAGGTTTCCAGTGAGTCACGGTGAGTACTGAGGTTAAGGTGAGGGATTTGGGCTGGGTAAGAGTGTCCCCGCCCCCCGTGGGGCCATCCAGAGGTCACACACGGCACTGGCTGAGTTAGGGAGAGGGGAAAAAGAGCTGGCCAACGACTTACAAAGCTCTGCGTTAGCCAGTCTGGTGCACTGTCCTGTGATGCGCCTCCAGCGACCCCAGAAAGGCAAAAACACTCCCTCCTTGCTTGATGTCTTAAGCATTTCCCACATTTCCCATGGTAAAAAACAAAAGTGCATTACCTTTGCATTTGGTCAAAAATTGGACTTCACGAATCCTTTAATTTCTGCATCCTACTTGGATGTCTTACGATGAATTTTCCTATTAATCCAGGCCTATTTGGTCCTGCTTCACTCTGCCTTGTTGCAACGTTTCGGAGAACTATTTGTCCTTCATCAGGCTTTACAGAGTGGCATCTTTAAGTTTCCTTTTTCTTTAGGTTTGACTGATCTTCTGCTTGAGGCTTTTCTAATTGAGGTTTCCAGTGAGTCACGGTGAGTACTGAGGTTAAGGTGAGGGATTTGGGCTGGGTAAGAGTGTCCCCGCCCCCCGTGGGGCCATCCAGAGGTCACACACGGCACTGGCTGAGTTAGGGAGAGGGGAAAAAGAGCTGGCCAACGACTTACAAAGCTCTGCGTTAGCCAGTCTGGTGCACTGTCCTGTGATGCGCCTCCAGCGACCCCAGAAAGGCAAAAACACTCCCTCCTTGCTTGATGTCTTAAGCATTTCCCACATTTCCCATGGTAAAAAACAAAAGTGCATTACCTTTGCATTTGGTCAAAAAATTGGACTTCACGAATCCTTTAATTTCTGCATCCTACTTGGATGTCTTACGATGAATTTTCCTATTAATCCAGGCCTATTTGGTCCTGCTTCACTCTGCCTTGTTGCAACGTTTCGGAGAACTATTTGTCCTTCATCAGGCTTTACAGAGTGGCATCTTTAAGTTTCCTTTTTCTTTAGGTTTGACTGATCTTCTGCTTGAGGCTTTTCTAATTGAGGTTTCCAGTGAGTCACGGTGAGTACTGAGGTTAAGGTGAGGGATTTGGGCTGGGTAAGAGTGTCCCCGCCCCCCGTGGGGCCATCCAGAGGTCACACACGGCACTGGCTGAGTTAGGGAGAGGGGAAAAAGAGCTGGCCAACGACTTACAAAGCTCTGCGTTAGCCAGTCTGGTGCACTGTCCTGTGATGCGCCTCCAGCGACCCCAGAAAGGCAAAAACACTCCCTCCTTGCTTGATGTCTTAAGCATTTCCCACATTTCCCATGGTAAAAAACAAAAGTGCATTACCTTTGCATTTGGTCAAAAAATTGGACTTCACGAATCCTTTAATTTCTGCATCCTACTTGGATGTCTTACGATGAATTTTCCTATTAATCCAGGCCTATTTGGTCCTGCTTCACTCTGCCTTGTTGCAACGTTTCGGAGAACTATTTGTCCTTCATCAGGCTTTACAGAGTGGCATCTTTAAGTTTCCTTTTTCTTTAGGTTTGACTGATCTTCTGCTTGAGGCTTTTCTAATTGAGGTTTCCAGTGAGTCACGGTGAGTACTGAGGTTAAGGTGAGGGATTTGGGCTGGGTAAGAGTGTCCCCGCCCCCCGTGGGGCCATCCAGAGGTCACACACGGCACTGGCTGAGTTAGGGAGAGGGGAAAAAGAGCTGGCCAACGACTTACAAAGCTCTGCGTTAGCCAGTCTGGTGCACTGTCCTGTGATGCGCCTCCAGCGACCCCAGAAAGGCAAAAACACTCCCTCCTTGCTTGATGTCTTAAGCATTTCCCACATTTCCCATGGTAAAAAACAAAAGTGCATTACCTTTGCATTTGGTCAAAAAATTGGACTTCACGAATCCTTTAATTTCTGCATCCTACTTGGATGTCTTACGATGAATTTTCCTATTAATCCAGGCCTATTTGGTCCTGCTTCACTCTGCCTTGTTGCAACGTTTCGGAGAACTATTTGTCCTTCATCAGGCTTTACAGAGTGGCATCTTTAAGTTTCCTTTTTCTTTAGGTTTGACTGATCTTCTGCTTGAGGCTTTTCTAATTGAGGTTTCCAGTGAGTCACGGTGAGTACTGAGGTTAAGGTGAGGGATTTGGGCTGGGTAAGAGTGTCCCCGCCCCCCGTGGGGCCATCCAGAGGTCACACACGGCACTGGCTGAGTTAGGGAGAGGGGAAAAAGAGCTGGCCAACGACTTACAAAGCTCTGCGTTAGCCAGTCTGGTGCACTGTCCTGTGATGCGCCTCCAGCGACCCCAGAAAGGCAAAAACACTCCCTCCTTGCTTGATGTCTTAAGCATTTCCCACATTTCCCATGGTAAAAAACAAAAGTGCATTACCTTTGCATTTGGTCAAAAAATTGGACTTCACGAATCCTTTAATTTCTGCATCCTACTTGGATGTCTTACGATGAATTTTCCTATTAATCCAGGCCTATTTGGTCCTGCTTCACTCTGCCTTGTTGCAACGTTTCGGAGAACTATTTGTCCTTCATCAGGCTTTACAGAGTGGCATCTTTAAGTTTCCTTTTTCTTTAGGTTTGACTGATCTTCTGCTTGAGGCTTTTCTAATTGAGGTTTCCAGTGAGTCACGGTGAGTACTGAGGTTAAGGTGAGGGATTTGGGCTGGGTAAGAGTGTCCCCGCCCCCCGTGGGGCCATCCAGAGGTCACACACGGCACTGGCTGAGTTAGGGAGAGGGGAAAAAGAGCTGGCCAACGACTTACAAAGCTCTGCGTTAGCCAGTCTGGTGCACTGTCCTGTGATGCGCCTCCAGCGACCCCAGAAAGGCAAAAACACTCCCTCCTTGCTTGATGTCTTAAGCATTTCCCACATTTCCCATGGTAAAAAACAAAAGTGCATTACCTTTGCATTTGGTCAAAAAATTGGACTTCACGAATCCTTTAATTTCTGCATCCTACTTGGATGTCTTACGATGAATTTTCCTATTAATCCAGGCCTATTTGGTCCTGCTTCACTCTGCCTTGTTGCAACGTTTCGGAGAACTATTTGTCCTTCATCAGGCTTTACAGAGTGGCATCTTTAAGTTTCCTTTTTCTTTAGGTTTGACTGATCTTCTGCTTGAGGCTTTTCTAATTGAGGTTTCCAGTGAGTCACGGTGAGTACTGAGGTTAAGGTGAGGGATTTGGGCTGGGTAAGAGTGTCCCCGCCCCCCGTGGGGCCATCCAGAGGTCACACACGGCACTGGCTGAGTTAGGGAGAGGGGAAAAAGAGCTGGCCAACGACTTACAAAGCTCTGCGTTAGCCAGTCTGGTGCACTGTCCTGTGATGCGCCTCCAGCGACCCCAGAAAGGCAAAAACACTCCCTCCTTGCTTGATGTCTTAAGCATTTCCCACATTTCCCATGGTAAAAAACAAAAGTGCATTACCTTTGCATTTGGTCAAAAAATTGGACTTCACGAATCCTTTAATTTCTGCATCCTACTTGGATGTCTTACGATGAATTTTCCTATTAATCCAGGCCTATTTGGTCCTGCTTCACTCTGCCTTGTTGCAACGTTTCGGAGAACTATTTGTCCTTCATCAGGCTTTACAGAGTGGCATCTTTAAGTTTCCTTTTTCTTTAGGTTTGACTGATCTTCTGCTTGAGGCTTTTCTAATTGAGGTTTCCAGTGAGTCACGGTGAGTACTGAGGTTAAGGTGAGGGATTTGGGCTGGGTAAGAGTGTCCCCGCCCCCCGTGGGGCCATCCAGAGGTCACACACGGCACTGGCTGAGTTAGGGAGAGGGGAAAAAGAGCTGGCCAACGACTTACAAAGCTCTGCGTTAGCCAGTCTGGTGCACTGTCCTGTGATGCGCCTCCAGCGACCCCAGAAAGGCAAAAACACTCCCTCCTTGCTTGATGTCTTAAGCATTTCCCACATTTCCCATGGTAAAAAACAAAAGTGCATTACCTTTGCATTTGGTCAAAAAATTGGACTTCACGAATCCTTTAATTTCTGCATCCTACTTGGATGTCTTACGATGAATTTTCCTATTAATCCAGGCCTATTTGGTCCTGCTTCACTCTGCCTTGTTGCAACGTTTCGGAGAACTATTTGTCCTTCATCAGGCTTTACAGAGTGGCATCTTTAAGTTTCCTTTTTCTTTAGGTTTGACTGATCTTCTGCTTGAGGCTTTTCTAATTGAGGTTTCCAGTGAGTCACGGTGAGTACTGAGGTTAAGGTGAGGGATTTGGGCTGGGTAAGAGTGTCCCCGCCCCCCGTGGGGCCATCCAGAGGTCACACACGGCACTGGCTGAGTTAGGGAGAGGGGAAAAAGAGCTGGCCAACGACTTACAAAGCTCTGCGTTAGCCAGTCTGGTGCACTGTCCTGTGATGCGCCTCCAGCGACCCCAGAAAGGCAAAAACACTCCCTCCTTGCTTGATGTCTTAAGCATTTCCCACATTTCCCATGGTAAAAAACAAAAGTGCATTACCTTTGCATTTGGTCAAAAAATTGGACTTCACGAATCCTTTAATTTCTGCATCCTACTTGGATGTCTTACGATGAATTTTCCTATTAATCCAGGCCTATTTGGTCCTGCTTCACTCTGCCTTGTTGCAACGTTTCGGAGAACTATTTGTCCTTCATCAGGCTTTACAGAGTGGCATCTTTAAGTTTCCTTTTTCTTTAGGTTTGACTGATCTTCTGCTTGAGGCTTTTCTAATTGAGGTTTCCAGTGAGTCACGGTGAGTACTGAGGTTAAGGTGAGGGATTTGGGCTGGGTAAGAGTGTCCCCGCCCCCCGTGGGGCCATCCAGAGGTCACACACGGCACTGGCTGAGTTAGGGAGAGGGGAAAAAGAGCTGGCCAACGACTTACAAAGCTCTGCGTTAGCCAGTCTGGTGCACTGTCCTGTGATGCGCCTCCAGCGACCCCAGAAAGGCAAAAACACTCCCTCCTTGCTTGATGTCTTAAGCATTTCCCACATTTCCCATGGTAAAAAACAAAAGTGCATTACCTTTGCATTTGGTCAAAAAATTGGACTTCACGAATCCTTTAATTTCTGCATCCTACTTGGATGTCTTACGATGAATTTTCCTATTAATCCAGGCCTATTTGGTCCTGCTTCACTCTGCCTTGTTGCAACGTTTCGGAGAACTATTTGTCCTTCATCAGGCTTTACAGAGTGGCATCTTTAAGTTTCCTTTTTCTTTAGGTTTGACTGATCTTCTGCTTGAGGCTTTTCTAATTGAGGTTTCCAGTGAGTCACGGTGAGTACTGAGGTTAAGGTGAGGGATTTGGGCTGGGTAAGAGTGTCCCCGCCCCCCGTGGGGCCATCCAGAGGTCACACACGGCACTGGCTGAGTTAGGGAGAGGGGAAAAAGAGCTGGCCAACGACTTACAAAGCTCTGCGTTAGCCAGTCTGGTGCACTGTCCTGTGATGCGCCTCCAGCGACCCCAGAAAGGCAAAAACACTCCCTCCTTGCTTGATGTCTTAAGCATTTCCCACATTTCCCATGGTAAAAAACAAAAGTGCATTACCTTTGCATTTGGTCAAAAAATTGGACTTCACGAATCCTTTAATTTCTGCATCCTACTTGGATGTCTTACGATGAATTTTCCTATTAATCCAGGCCTATTTGGTCCTGCTTCACTCTGCCTTGTTGCAACGTTTCGGAGAACTATTTGTCCTTCATCAGGCTTTACAGAGTGGCATCTTTAAGTTTCCTTTTTCTTTAGGTTTGACTGATCTTCTGCTTGAGGCTTTTCTAATTGAGGTTTCCAGTGAGTCACGGTGAGTACTGAGGTTAAGGTGAGGGATTTGGGCTGGGTAAGAGTGTCCCCGCCCCCCGTGGGGCCATCCAGAGGTCACACACGGCACTGGCTGAGTTAGGGAGAGGGGAAAAAGAGCTGGCCAACGACTTACAAAGCTCTGCGTTAGCCAGTCTGGTGCACTGTCCTGTGATGCGCCTCCAGCGACCCCAGAAAGGCAAAAACACTCCCTCCTTGCTTGATGTCTTAAGCATTTCCCACATTTCCCATGGTAAAAAACAAAAGTGCATTACCTTTGCATTTGGTCAAAAAATTGGACTTCACGAATCCTTTAATTTCTGCATCCTACTTGGATGTCTTACGATGAATTTTCCTATTAATCCAGGCCTATTTGGTCCTGCTTCACTCTGCCTTGTTGCAACGTTTCGGAGAACTATTTGTCCTTCATCAGGCTTTACAGAGTGGCATCTTTAAGTTTCCTTTTTCTTTAGGTTTGACTGATCTTCTGCTTGAGGCTTTTCTAATTGAGGTTTCCAGTGAGTCACGGTGAGTACTGAGGTTAAGGTGAGGGATTTGGGCTGGGTAAGAGTGTCCCCGCCCCCCGTGGGGCCATCCAGAGGTCACACACGGCACTGGCTGAGTTAGGGAGAGGGGAAAAAGAGCTGGCCAACGACTTACAAAGCTCTGCGTTAGCCAGTCTGGTGCACTGTCCTGTGATGCGCCTCCAGCGACCCCAGAAAGGCAAAAACACTCCCTCCTTGCTTGATGTCTTAAGCATTTCCCACATTTCCCATGGTAAAAAACAAAAGTGCATTACCTTTGCATTTGGTCAAAAAATTGGACTTCACGAATCCTTTAATTTCTGCATCCTACTTGGATGTCTTACGATGAATTTTCCTATTAATCCAGGCCTATTTGGTCCTGCTTCACTCTGCCTTGTTGCAACGTTTCGGAGAACTATTTGTCCTTCATCAGGCTTTACAGAGTGGCATCTTTAAGTTTCCTTTTTCTTTAGGTTTGACTGATCTTCTGCTTGAGGCTTTTCTAATTGAGGTTTCCAGTGAGTCACGGTGAGTACTGAGGTTAAGGTGAGGGATTTGGGCTGGGTAAGAGTGTCCCCGCCCCCCGTGGGGCCATCCAGAGGTCACACACGGCACTGGCTGAGTTAGGGAGAGGGGAAAAAGAGCTGGCCAACGACTTACAAAGCTCTGCGTTAGCCAGTCTGGTGCACTGTCCTGTGATGCGCCTCCAGCGACCCCAGAAAGGCAAAAACACTCCCTCCTTGCTTGATGTCTTAAGCATTTCCCACATTTCCCATGGTAAAAAACAAAAGTGCATTACCTTTGCATTTGGTCAAAAAATTGGACTTCACGAATCCTTTAATTTCTGCATCCTACTTGGATGTCTTACGATGAATTTTCCTATTAATCCAGGCCTATTTGGTCCTGCTTCACTCTGCCTTGTTGCAACGTTTCGGAGAACTATTTGTCCTTCATCAGGCTTTACAGAGTGGCATCTTTAAGTTTCCTTTTTCTTTAGGTTTGACTGATCTTCTGCTTGAGGCTTTTCTAATTGAGGTTTCCAGTGAGTCACGGTGAGTACTGAGGTTAAGGTGAGGGATTTGGGCTGGGTAAGAGTGTCCCCGCCCCCCGTGGGGCCATCCAGAGGTCACACACGGCACTGGCTGAGTTAGGGAGAGGGGAAAAAGAGCTGGCCAACGACTTACAAAGCTCTGCGTTAGCCAGTCTGGTGCACTGTCCTGTGATGCGCCTCCAGCGACCCCAGAAAGGCAAAAACACTCCCTCCTTGCTTGATGTCTTAAGCATTTCCCACATTTCCCATGGTAAAAAACAAAAGTGCATTACCTTTGCATTTGGTCAAAAAATTGGACTTCACGAATCCTTTAATTTCTGCATCCTACTTGGATGTCTTACGATGAATTTTCCTATTAATCCAGGCCTATTTGGTCCTGCTTCACTCTGCCTTGTTGCAACGTTTCGGAGAACTATTTGTCCTTCATCAGGCTTTACAGAGTGGCATCTTTAAGTTTCCTTTTTCTTTAGGTTTGACTGATCTTCTGCTTGAGGCTTTTCTAATTGAGGTTTCCAGTGAGTCACGGTGAGTACTGAGGTTAAGGTGAGGGATTTGGGCTGGGTAAGAGTGTCCCCGCCCCCCGTGGGGCCATCCAGAGGTCACACACGGCACTGGCTGAGTTAGGGAGAGGGGAAAAAGAGCTGGCCAACGACTTACAAAGCTCTGCGTTAGCCAGTCTGGTGCACTGTCCTGTGATGCGCCTCCAGCGACCCCAGAAAGGCAAAAACACTCCCTCCTTGCTTGATGTCTTAAGCATTTCCCACATTTCCCATGGTAAAAAACAAAAGTGCATTACCTTTGCATTTGGTCAAAAAATTGGACTTCACGAATCCTTTAATTTCTGCATCCTACTTGGATGTCTTACGATGAATTTTCCTATTAATCCAGGCCTATTTGGTCCTGCTTCACTCTGCCTTGTTGCAACGTTTCGGAGAACTATTTGTCCTTCATCAGGCTTTACAGAGTGGCATCTTTAAGTTTCCTTTTTCTTTAGGTTTGACTGATCTTCTGCTTGAGGCTTTTCTAATTGAGGTTTCCAGTGAGTCACGGTGAGTACTGAGGTTAAGGTGAGGGATTTGGGCTGGGTAAGAGTGTCCCCGCCCCCCGTGGGGCCATCCAGAGGTCACACACGGCACTGGCTGAGTTAGGGAGAGGGGAAAAAGAGCTGGCCAACGACTTACAAAGCTCTGCGTTAGCCAGTCTGGTGCACTGTCCTGTGATGCGCCTCCAGCGACCCCAGAAAGGCAAAAACACTCCCTCCTTGCTTGATGTCTTAAGCATTTCCCACATTTCCCATGGTAAAAAACAAAAGTGCATTACCTTTGCATTTGGTCAAAAAATTGGACTTCACGAATCCTTTAATTTCTGCATCCTACTTGGATGTCTTACGATGAATTTTCCTATTAATCCAGGCCTATTTGGTCCTGCTTCACTCTGCCTTGTTGCAACGTTTCGGAGAACTATTTGTCCTTCATCAGGCTTTACAGAGTGGCATCTTTAAGTTTCCTTTTTCTTTAGGTTTGACTGATCTTCTGCTTGAGGCTTTTCTAATTGAGGTTTCCAGTGAGTCACGGTGAGTACTGAGGTTAAGGTGAGGGATTTGGGCTGGGTAAGAGTGTCCCCGCCCCCCGTGGGGCCATCCAGAGGTCACACACGGCACTGGCTGAGTTAGGGAGAGGGGAAAAAGAGCTGGCCAACGACTTACAAAGCTCTGCGTTAGCCAGTCTGGTGCACTGTCCTGTGATGCGCCTCCAGCGACCCCAGAAAGGCAAAAACACTCCCTCCTTGCTTGATGTCTTAAGCATTTCCCACATTTCCCATGGTAAAAAACAAAAGTGCATTACCTTTGCATTTGGTCAAAAAATTGGACTTCACGAATCCTTTAATTTCTGCATCCTACTTGGATGTCTTACGATGAATTTTCCTATTAATCCAGGCCTATTTGGTCCTGCTTCACTCTGCCTTGTTGCAACGTTTCGGAGAACTATTTGTCCTTCATCAGGCTTTACAGAGTGGCATCTTTAAGTTTCCTTTTTCTTTAGGTTTGACTGATCTTCTGCTTGAGGCTTTTCTAATTGAGGTTTCCAGTGAGTCACGGTGAGTACTGAGGTTAAGGTGAGGGATTTGGGCTGGGTAAGAGTGTCCCCGCCCCCCGTGGGGCCATCCAGAGGTCACACACGGCACTGGCTGAGTTAGGGAGAGGGGAAAAAGAGCTGGCCAACGACTTACAAAGCTCTGCGTTAGCCAGTCTGGTGCACTGTCCTGTGATGCGCCTCCAGCGACCCCAGAAAGGCAAAAACACTCCCTCCTTGCTTGATGTCTTAAGCATTTCCCACATTTCCCATGGTAAAAAACAAAAGTGCATTACCTTTGCATTTGGTCAAAAAATTGGACTTCACGAATCCTTTAATTTCTGCATCCTACTTGGATGTCTTACGATGAATTTTCCTATTAATCCAGGCCTATTTGGTCCTGCTTCACTCTGCCTTGTTGCAACGTTTCGGAGAACTATTTGTCCTTCATCAGGCTTTACAGAGTGGCATCTTTAAGTTTCCTTTTTCTTTAGGTTTGACTGATCTTCTGCTTGAGGCTTTTCTAATTGAGGTTTCCAGTGAGTCACGGTGAGTACTGAGGTTAAGGTGAGGGATTTGGGCTGGGTAAGAGTGTCCCCGCCCCCCGTGGGGCCATCCAGAGGTCACACACGGCACTGGCTGAGTTAGGGAGAGGGGAAAAAGAGCTGGCCAACGACTTACAAAGCTCTGCGTTAGCCAGTCTGGTGCACTGTCCTGTGATGCGCCTCCAGCGACCCCAGAAAGGCAAAAACACTCCCTCCTTGCTTGATGTCTTAAGCATTTCCCACATTTCCCATGGTAAAAAACAAAAGTGCATTACCTTTGCATTTGGTCAAAAAATTGGACTTCACGAATCCTTTAATTTCTGCATCCTACTTGGATGTCTTACGATGAATTTTCCTATTAATCCAGGCCTATTTGGTCCTGCTTCACTCTGCCTTGTTGCAACGTTTCGGAGAACTATTTGTCCTTCATCAGGCTTTACAGAGTGGCATCTTTAAGTTTCCTTTTTCTTTAGGTTTGACTGATCTTCTGCTTGAGGCTTTTCTAATTGAGGTTTCCAGTGAGTCACGGTGAGTACTGAGGTTAAGGTGAGGGATTTGGGCTGGGTAAGAGTGTCCCCGCCCCCCGTGGGGCCATCCAGAGGTCACACACGGCACTGGCTGAGTTAGGGAGAGGGGAAAAAGAGCTGGCCAACGACTTACAAAGCTCTGCGTTAGCCAGTCTGGTGCACTGTCCTGTGATGCGCCTCCAGCGACCCCAGAAAGGCAAAAACACTCCCTCCTTGCTTGATGTCTTAAGCATTTCCCACATTTCCCATGGTAAAAAACAAAAGTGCATTACCTTTGCATTTGGTCAAAAAATTGGACTTCACGAATCCTTTAATTTCTGCATCCTACTTGGATGTCTTACGATGAATTTTCCTATTAATCCAGGCCTATTTGGTCCTGCTTCACTCTGCCTTGTTGCAACGTTTCGGAGAACTATTTGTCCTTCATCAGGCTTTACAGAGTGGCATCTTTAAGTTTCCTTTTTCTTTAGGTTTCACTGATCTTCTGCTTGAGGCTTTTCTAATTGAGGTTTCCAGTGAGTCACGGTGAGTACTGAGGTTAAGGTGAGGGATTTGGGCTGGGTAAGAGTGTCCCCGCCCCCCGTGGGGCCATCCAGAGGTCACACACGGCACTGGCTGAGTTAGGGAGAGGGGAAAAAGAGCTGGCCAACGACTTACAAAGCTCTGCGTTAGCCAGTCTGGTGCACTGTCCTGTGATGCGCCTCCAGCGACCCCAGAAAGGCAAAAACACTCCCTCCTTGCTTGATGTCTTAAGCATTTCCCACATTTCCCATGGTAAAAAACAAAAGTGCATTACCTTTGCATTTGGTCAAAAAATTGGACTTCACGAATCCTTTAATTTCTGCATCCTACTTGGATGTCTTACGATGAATTTTCCTATTAATCCAGGCCTATTTGGTCCTGCTTCACTCTGCCTTGTTGCAACGTTTCGGAGAACTATTTGTCCTTCATCAGGCTTTACAGAGTGGCATCTTTAAGTTTCCTTTTTCTTTAGGTTTCTGATCTTCTGCTTGAGGCTTTTCTAATTGAGGTTTCCAGTGAGTCACGGTGAGTACTGAGGTTAAGGTGAGGGATTTGGGCTGGGTAAGAGTGTCCCCGCCCCCCGTGGGGCCATCCAGAGGTCACACACGGCACTGGCTGAGTTAGGGAGAGGGGAAAAAGAGCTGGCCAACGACTTACAAAGCTCTGCGTTAGCCAGTCTGGTGCACTGTCCTGTGATGCGCCTCCAGCGACCCCAGAAAGGCAAAAACACTCCCTCCTTGCTTGATGTCTTAAGCATTTCCCACATTTCCCATGGTAAAAAACAAAAGTGCATTACCTTTGCATTTGGTCAAAAAATTGGACTTCACGAATCCTTTAATTTCTGCATCCTACTTGGATGTCTTACGATGAATTTTCCTATTAATCCAGGCCTATTTGGTCCTGCTTCACTCTGCCTTGTTGCAACGTTTCGGAGAACTATTTGTCCTTCATCAGGCTTTACAGAGTGGCATCTTTAAGTTTCCTTTTTCTTTAGGTTTCACTGATCTTCTGCTTGAGGCTTTTCTAATTGAGGTTTCCAGTGAGTCACGGTGAGTACTGAGGTTAAGGTGAGGGATTTGGGCTGGGTAAGAGTGTCCCCGCCCCCCGTGGGGCCATCCAGAGGTCACACACGGCACTGGCTGAGTTAGGGAGAGGGGAAAAAGAGCTGGCCAACGACTTACAAAGCTCTGCGTTAGCCAGTCTGGTGCACTGTCCTGTGATGCGCCTCCAGCGACCCCAGAAAGGCAAAAACACTCCCTCCTTGCTTGATGTCTTAAGCATTTCCCACATTTCCCATGGTAAAAAACAAAAGTGCATTACCTTTGCATTTGGTCAAAAAATTGGACTTCACGAATCCTTTAATTTCTGCATCCTACTTGGATGTCTTACGATGAATTTTCCTATTAATCCAGGCCTATTTGGTCCTGCTTCACTCTGCCTTGTTGCAACGTTTCGGAGAACTATTTGTCCTTCATCAGGCTTTACAGAGTGGCATCTTTAAGTTTCCTTTTTCTTTAGGTTTCACTGATCTTCTGCTTGAGGCTTTTCTAATTGAGGTTTCCAGTGAGTCACGGTGAGTACTGAGGTTAAGGTGAGGGATTTGGGCTGGGTAAGAGTGTCCCCGCCCCCCGTGGGGCCATCCAGAGGTCACACACGGCACTGGCTGAGTTAGGGAGAGGGGAAAAAGAGCTGGCCAACGACTTACAAAGCTCTGCGTTAGCCAGTCTGGTGCACTGTCCTGTGATGCGCCTCCAGCGACCCCAGAAAGGCAAAAACACTCCCTCCTTGCTTGATGTCTTAAGCATTTCCCACATTTCCCATGGTAAAAAACAAAAGTGCATTACCTTTGCATTTGGTCAAAAAATTGGACTTCACGAATCCTTTAATTTCTGCATCCTACTTGGATGTCTTACGATGAATTTTCCTATTAATCCAGGCCTATTTGGTCCTGCTTCACTCTGCCTTGTTGCAACGTTTCGGAGAACTATTTGTCCTTCATCAGGCTTTACAGAGTGGCATCTTTAAGTTTCCTTTTTCTTTAGGTTTGACTGATCTTCTGCTTGAGGCTTTTCTAATTGAGGTTTCCAGTGAGTCACGGTGAGTACTGAGGTTAAGGTGAGGGATTTGGGCTGGGTAAGAGTGTCCCCGCCCCCCGTGGGGCCATCCAGAGGTCACACACGGCACTGGCTGAGTTAGGGAGAGGGGAAAAAGAGCTGGCCAACGACTTACAAAGCTCTGCGTTAGCCAGTCTGGTGCACTGTCCTGTGATGCGCCTCCAGCGACCCCAGAAAGGCAAAAACACTCCCTCCTTGCTTGATGTCTTAAGCATTTCCCACATTTCCCATGGTAAAAAACAAAAGTGCATTACCTTTGCATTTGGTCAAAAAATTGGACTTCACGAATCCTTTAATTTCTGCATCCTACTTGGATGTCTTACGATGAATTTTCCTATTAATCCAGGCCTATTTGGTCCTGCTTCACTCTGCCTTGTTGCAACGTTTCGGAGAACTATTTGTCCTTCATCAGGCTTTACAGAGTGGCATCTTTAAGTTTCCTTTTTCTTTAGGTTTCACTGATCTTCTGCTTGAGGCTTTTCTAATTGAGGTTTCCAGTGAGTCACGGTGAGTACTGAGGTTAAGGTGAGGGATTTGGGCTGGGTAAGAGTGTCCCCGCCCCCCGTGGGGCCATCCAGAGGTCACACACGGCACTGGCTGAGTTAGGGAGAGGGGAAAAAGAGCTGGCCAACGACTTACAAAGCTCTGCGTTAGCCAGTCTGGTGCACTGTCCTGTGATGCGCCTCCAGCGACCCCAGAAAGGCAAAAACACTCCCTCCTTGCTTGATGTCTTAAGCATTTCCCACATTTCCCATGGTAAAAAACAAAAGTGCATTACCTTTGCATTTGGTCAAAAAATTGGACTTCACGAATCCTTTAATTTCTGCATCCTACTTGGATGTCTTACGATGAATTTTCCTATTAATCCAGGCCTATTTGGTCCTGCTTCACTCTGCCTTGTTGCAACGTTTCGGAGAACTATTTGTCCTTCATCAGGCTTTACAGAGTGGCATCTTTAAGTTTCCTTTTTCTTTAGGTTTCACTGATCTTCTGCTTGAGGCTTTTCTAATTGAGGTTTCCAGTGAGTCACGGTGAGTACTGAGGTTAAGGTGAGGGATTTGGGCTGGGTAAGAGTGTCCCCGCCCCCCGTGGGGCCATCCAGAGGTCACACACGGCACTGGCTGAGTTAGGGAGAGGGGAAAAAGAGCTGGCCAACGACTTACAAAGCTCTGCGTTAGCCAGTCTGGTGCACTGTCCTGTGATGCGCCTCCAGCGACCCCAGAAAGGCAAAAACACTCCCTCCTTGCTTGATGTCTTAAGCATTTCCCACATTTCCCATGGTAAAAAACAAAAGTGCATTACCTTTGCATTTGGTCAAAAAATTGGACTTCACGAATCCTTTAATTTCTGCATCCTACTTGGATGTCTTACGATGAATTTTCCTATTAATCCAGGCCTATTTGGTCCTGCTTCACTCTGCCTTGTTGCAACGTTTCGGAGAACTATTTGTCCTTCATCAGGCTTTACAGAGTGGCATCTTTAAGTTTCCTTTTTCTTTAGGTTTCACTGATCTTCTGCTTGAGGCTTTTCTAATTGAGGTTTCCAGTGAGTCACGGTGAGTACTGAGGTTAAGGTGAGGGATTTGGGCTGGGTAAGAGTGTCCCCGCCCCCCGTGGGGCCATCCAGAGGTCACACACGGCACTGGCTGAGTTAGGGAGAGGGGAAAAAGAGCTGGCCAACGACTTACAAAGCTCTGCGTTAGCCAGTCTGGTGCACTGTCCTGTGATGCGCCTCCAGCGACCCCAGAAAGGCAAAAACACTCCCTCCTTGCTTGATGTCTTAAGCATTTCCCACATTTCCCATGGTAAAAAACAAAAGTGCATTACCTTTGCATTTGGTCAAAAAATTGGACTTCACGAATCCTTTAATTTCTGCATCCTACTTGGATGTCTTACGATGAATTTTCCTATTAATCCAGGCCTATTTGGTCCTGCTTCACTCTGCCTTGTTGCAACGTTTCGGAGAACTATTTGTCCTTCATCAGGCTTTACAGAGTGGCATCTTTAAGTTTCCTTTTTCTTTAGGTTTCACTGATCTTCTGCTTGAGGCTTTTCTAATTGAGGTTTCCAGTGAGTCACGGTGAGTACTGAGGTTAAGGTGAGGGATTTGGGCTGGGTAAGAGTGTCCCCGCCCCCCGTGGGGCCATCCAGAGGTCACACACGGCACTGGCTGAGTTAGGGAGAGGGGAAAAAGAGCTGGCCAACGACTTACAAAGCTCTGCGTTAGCCAGTCTGGTGCACTGTCCTGTGATGCGCCTCCAGCGACCCCAGAAAGGCAAAAACACTCCCTCCTTGCTTGATGTCTTAAGCATTTCCCACATTTCCCATGGTAAAAAACAAAAGTGCATTACCTTTGCATTTGGTCAAAAAATTGGACTTCACGAATCCTTTAATTTCTGCATCCTACTTGGATGTCTTACGATGAATTTTCCTATTAATCCAGGCCTATTTGGTCCTGCTTCACTCTGCCTTGTTGCAACGTTTCGGAGAACTATTTGTCCTTCATCAGGCTTTACAGAGTGGCATCTTTAAGTTTCCTTTTTCTTTAGGTTTCACTGATCTTCTGCTTGAGGCTTTTCTAATTGAGGTTTCCAGTGAGTCACGGTGAGTACTGAGGTTAAGGTGAGGGATTTGGGCTGGGTAAGAGTGTCCCCGCCCCCCGTGGGGCCATCCAGAGGTCACACACGGCACTGGCTGAGTTAGGGAGAGGGGAAAAAGAGCTGGCCAACGACTTACAAAGCTCTGCGTTAGCCAGTCTGGTGCACTGTCCTGTGATGCGCCTCCAGCGACCCCAGAAAGGCAAAAACACTCCCTCCTTGCTTGATGTCTTAAGCATTTCCCACATTTCCCATGGTAAAAAACAAAAGTGCATTACCTTTGCATTTGGTCAAAAAATTGGACTTCACGAATCCTTTAATTTCTGCATCCTACTTGGATGTCTTACGATGAATTTTCCTATTAATCCAGGCCTATTTGGTCCTGCTTCACTCTGCCTTGTTGCAACGTTTCGGAGAACTATTTGTCCTTCATCAGGCTTTACAGAGTGGCATCTTTAAGTTTCCTTTTTCTTTAGGTTTGACTGATCTTCTGCTTGAGGCTTTTCTAATTGAGGTTTCCAGTGAGTCACGGTGAGTACTGAGGTTAAGGTGAGGGATTTGGGCTGGGTAAGAGTGTCCCCGCCCCCCGTGGGGCCATCCAGAGGTCACACACGGCACTGGCTGAGTTAGGGAGAGGGGAAAAAGAGCTGGCCAACGACTTACAAAGCTCTGCGTTAGCCAGTCTGGTGCACTGTCCTGTGATGCGCCTCCAGCGACCCCAGAAAGGCAAAAACACTCCCTCCTTGCTTGATGTCTTAAGCATTTCCCACATTTCCCATGGTAAAAAACAAAAGTGCATTACCTTTGCATTTGGTCAAAAAATTGGACTTCACGAATCCTTTAATTTCTGCATCCTACTTGGATGTCTTACGATGAATTTTCCTATTAATCCAGGCCTATTTGGTCCTGCTTCACTCTGCCTTGTTGCAACGTTTCGGAGAACTATTTGTCCTTCATCAGGCTTTACAGAGTGGCATCTTTAAGTTTCCTTTTTCTTTAGGTTTCACTGATCTTCTGCTTGAGGCTTTTCTAATTGAGGTTTCCAGTGAGTCACGGTGAGTACTGAGGTTAAGGTGAGGGATTTGGGCTGGGTAAGAGTGTCCCCGCCCCCCGTGGGGCCATCCAGAGGTCACACACGGCACTGGCTGAGTTAGGGAGAGGGGAAAAAGAGCTGGCCAACGACTTACAAAGCTCTGCGTTAGCCAGTCTGGTGCACTGTCCTGTGATGCGCCTCCAGCGACCCCAGAAAGGCAAAAACACTCCCTCCTTGCTTGATGTCTTAAGCATTTCCCACATTTCCCATGGTAAAAAACAAAAGTGCATTACCTTTGCATTTGGTCAAAAAATTGGACTTCACGAATCCTTTAATTTCTGCATCCTACTTGGATGTCTTACGATGAATTTTCCTATTAATCCAGGCCTATTTGGTCCTGCTTCACTCTGCCTTGTTGCAACGTTTCGGAGAACTATTTGTCCTTCATCAGGCTTTACAGAGTGGCATCTTTAAGTTTCCTTTTTCTTTAGGTTTCACTGATCTTCTGCTTGAGGCTTTTCTAATTGAGGTTTCCAGTGAGTCACGGTGAGTACTGAGGTTAAGGTGAGGGATTTGGGCTGGGTAAGAGTGTCCCCGCCCCCCGTGGGGCCATCCAGAGGTCACACACGGCACTGGCTGAGTTAGGGAGAGGGGAAAAAGAGCTGGCCAACGACTTACAAAGCTCTGCGTTAGCCAGTCTGGTGCACTGTCCTGTGATGCGCCTCCAGCGACCCCAGAAAGGCAAAAACACTCCCTCCTTGCTTGATGTCTTAAGCATTTCCCACATTTCCCATGGTAAAAAACAAAAGTGCATTACCTTTGCATTTGGTCAAAAAATTGGACTTCACGAATCCTTTAATTTCTGCATCCTACTTGGATGTCTTACGATGAATTTTCCTATTAATCCAGGCCTATTTGGTCCTGCTTCACTCTGCCTTGTTGCAACGTTTCGGAGAACTATTTGTCCTTCATCAGGCTTTACAGAGTGGCATCTTTAAGTTTCCTTTTTCTTTAGGTTTCACTGATCTTCTGCTTGAGGCTTTTCTAATTGAGGTTTCCAGTGAGTCACGGTGAGTACTGAGGTTAAGGTGAGGGATTTGGGCTGGGTAAGAGTGTCCCCGCCCCCCGTGGGGCCATCCAGAGGTCACACACGGCACTGGCTGAGTTAGGGAGAGGGGAAAAAGAGCTGGCCAACGACTTACAAAGCTCTGCGTTAGCCAGTCTGGTGCACTGTCCTGTGATGCGCCTCCAGCGACCCCAGAAAGGCAAAAACACTCCCTCCTTGCTTGATGTCTTAAGCATTTCCCACATTTCCCATGGTAAAAAACAAAAGTGCATTACCTTTGCATTTGGTCAAAAAATTGGACTTCACGAATCCTTTAATTTCTGCATCCTACTTGGATGTCTTACGATGAATTTTCCTATTAATCCAGGCCTATTTGGTCCTGCTTCACTCTGCCTTGTTGCAACGTTTCGGAGAACTATTTGTCCTTCATCAGGCTTTACAGAGTGGCATCTTTAAGTTTCCTTTTTCTTTAGGTTTCACTGATCTTCTGCTTGAGGCTTTTCTAATTGAGGTTTCCAGTGAGTCACGGTGAGTACTGAGGTTAAGGTGAGGGATTTGGGCTGGGTAAGAGTGTCCCCGCCCCCCGTGGGGCCATCCAGAGGTCACACACGGCACTGGCTGAGTTAGGGAGAGGGGAAAAAGCTGGCCAACGACTTACAAAGCTCTGCGTTAGCCAGTCTGGTGCACTGTCCTGTGATGCGCCTCCAGCGACCCCAGAAAGGCAAAAACACTCCCTCCTTGCTTGATGTCTTAAGCATTTCCCACATTTCCCATGGTAAAAAACAAAAGTGCATTACCTTTGCATTTGGTCAAAAAATTGGACTTCACGAATCCTTTAATTTCTGCATCCTACTTGGATGTCTTACGATGAATTTTCCTATTAATCCAGGCCTATTTGGTCCTGCTTCACTCTGCCTTGTTGCAACGTTTCGGAGAACTATTTGTCCTTCATCAGGCTTTACAGAGTGGCATCTTTAAGTTTCCTTTTTCTTTAGGTTTCACTGATCTTCTGCTTGAGGCTTTTCTAATTGAGGTTTCCAGTGAGTCACGGTGAGTACTGAGGTTAAGGTGAGGGATTTGGGCTGGGTAAGAGTGTCCCCGCCCCCGTGGGGCCATCCAGAGGTCACACACGGCACTGGCTGAGTTAGGGAGAGGGGAAAAAGAGCTGGCCAACGACTTACAAAGCTCTGCGTTAGCCAGTCTGGTGCACTGTCCTGTGATGCGCCTCCAGCGACCCCAGAAAGGCAAAAACACTCCCTCCTTGCTTGATGTCTTAAGCATTTCCCACATTTCCCATGGTAAAAAACAAAAGTGCATTACCTTTGCATTTGGTCAAAAAATTGGACTTCACGAATCCTTTAATTTCTGCATCCTACTTGGATGTCTTACGATGAATTTTCCTATTAATCCAGGCCTATTTGGTCCTGCTTCACTCTGCCTTGTTGCAACGTTTCGGAGAACTATTTGTCCTTCATCAGGCTTTACAGAGTGGCATCTTTAAGTTTCCTTTTTCTTTAGGTTTCACTGATCTTCTGCTTGAGGCTTTTCTAATTGAGGTTTCCAGTGAGTCACGGTGAGTACTGAGGTTAAGGTGAGGGATTTGGGCTGGGTAAGAGTGTCCCCGCCCCCCGTGGGGCCATCCAGAGGTCACACACGGCACTGGCTGAGTTAGGGAGAGGGGAAAAAGAGCTGGCCAACGACTTACAAAGCTCTGCGTTAGCCAGTCTGGTGCACTGTCCTGTGATGCGCCTCCAGCGACCCCAGAAAGGCAAAAACACTCCCTCCTTGCTTGATGTCTTAAGCATTTCCCACATTTCCCATGGTAAAAAACAAAAGTGCATTACCTTTGCATTTGGTCAAAAAATTGGACTTCACGAATCCTTTAATTTCTGCATCCTACTTGGATGTCTTACGATGAATTTTCCTATTAATCCAGGCCTATTTGGTCCTGCTTCACTCTGCCTTGTTGCAACGTTTCGGAGAACTATTTGTCCTTCATCAGGCTTTACAGAGTGGCATCTTTAAGTTTCCTTTTTCTTTAGGTTTCACTGATCTTCTGCTTGAGGCTTTTCTAATTGAGGTTTCCAGTGAGTCACGGTGAGTACTGAGGTTAAGGTGAGGGATTTGGGCTGGGTAAGAGTGTCCCCGCCCCCCGTGGGGCCATCCAGAGGTCACACACGGCACTGGCTGAGTTAGGGAGAGGGGAAAAAGAGCTGGCCAACGACTTACAAAGCTCTGCGTTAGCCAGTCTGGTGCACTGTCCTGTGATGCGCCTCCAGCGACCCCAGAAAGGCAAAAACACTCCCTCCTTGCTTGATGTCTTAAGCATTTCCCACATTTCCCATGGTAAAAAACAAAAGTGCATTACCTTTGCATTTGGTCAAAAAATTGGACTTCACGAATCCTTTAATTTCTGCATCCTACTTGGATGTCTTACGATGAATTTTCCTATTAATCCAGGCCTATTTGGTCCTGCTTCACTCTGCCTTGTTGCAACGTTTCGGAGAACTATTTGTCCTTCATCAGGCTTTACAGAGTGGTTAGGGTTAGGGGGTATTATTCTATCTCGATGACCTCCCCCGTGCTGTCCGCCGACTAACACGGTTTGGAGTAGGAGGCCAAAGGCAATGCACTGGCCGGCGCAAGTATCTCTAGGCCCTCCCAGCTGTGTGCACCTACCCAGCGGAGAAAAGTTAGAAGAGAATTGAAATTGGTTGGGTTTAGGCATTATGTTGTAATGGTTAGGTTTAGAAAAAACCCACCGGTAAGGCGATAGAAGCCATGAATGCTGGCCAAAAGAGCCTACTGAAGGTCAGGATGAGATGTGGCAGAAAGGAGATCCCTATGACAGCCCCCGGGAGACCGCGAGCCAGCTGTATGAAGCAGTCAAGCGACCGTCAACACATCCAGGAAGAGATGAGACGTGGCAGGAAGGAGATTCCTATGACAGCCCCCGGGAGACCGCGAGCCAGCTGTATGAAGCAGTCAAGTGACCTTAACCACGACCTGGATGAGATGAGCTAATAAGATGTGGCAGAAAGGAGATCCCCGTGACAGCCCCCGGGAGACCGCGAGACAGCTGTATGAAGCAGTCAAGTGACTGTAAACACATCCTGGAAGAGATGAGATGTGGCAGGAAGGAGATCCCCATGACAGCCCCGGGAGACCGCGAGCCAGCTGTATGAAGCAGTCAATGACCTTAACCACGACCTGGATGAGATGAGCTAATAAGATGTGGCAGGAAGGAGATCCCTATGACAGCCCCCGGGAGACCGCGAGACAGCTGTATGAAGCAGTCAAGTGACTGTAAACACATCCTGGAAGAGATGAGATGTGGCAGGAAGGAGATCCCCATGACAGCCCCCGGAGACCGCGAGCCAGCTGTATGAAGCAGTCAAGTGACCTTAACCACGACCTGGATGAGATGAGCTAATAAGATGTGGCAGGAAGGAGATCCCTATGACAGCCCCCGGGAGACCGCGAGACAGCTGTGTTAAGCAGTCAAATGACTGTAAACACATCCTGGAAGAGATGAGAATGACAGCCCCCGGGAGACCGCGAGACAGCTGCATGAAGCAGTCAAGTGACTGCAATCCATCGTGATGGCTGACTTATTTGAAGAAAGATCCCGAAATCCGGATCCAGGAATCAGTCTGATTTTACATTGGAGAAGTTATCAATCCTACTCTGTAGTCCTATTTATTTGATTAGAAGGCTGTATTAGCCCAATAGACATTGTTATTTATGTTACAATAAATTGTGGGAACATCGTCAGCAGTGTGCCTTGAGATCATTGGGTGTTTCGGCCACTTATCACTGGACACCCTCTCCCAAGGAAGGCCCCGCCGAGATTGATCAAGTCCCGGGGTGTGTCCCAAGGCCAATTGGTTGGTTAACCTTATTGTTAAGTGTTGGCGTTAGCTAGTATTAAAGGTGCTATTTTAGTTTTAATAACCTTGAGATGTTTGTGTAGCTGAGCAGTCACTTACAGAGAAGACGAAGTTGTCGTCTAAAGAGATGGATCCATGGGTTGAAAGAGGAATCGCTGTGAAGCCACTGTCTGAAGTACCATGAAGACCCGGCAGGGGCGCTGCGGAGAACCATGGGGACAGGCCAGGGGGCGCTCTCGAGCTTGCGCAGCCTCCTCTTGTGTCCCAATTACACCGCACGACTCCAAGAGGTAAAGATCCAGGAAGCAAGAAGGAGGGAGGAGTCTGCTGACAACTCCAGTCTGCTGCATGGACGTCTCAGTCAGGGTGCAACATCAATTTTTTAGAACTAGCGTATTTTAACGGTAAAGTGTGGGCTTTTTGGATGCTGAGAGGTAGTATGGCTGAATAGCCAATATAAACCCTAACTGCAAGGACCCCAACCGAGAATATAACTCAAAAGGGAGCAAAATCACTCAAAAGGGGCGTGGTCTAAGCCGCTAAGCAAGAAGTAATCCTACTAGAAGTAATTTTCTGGGCGTGTGATATATTGTCGGAAAGCACAGCTTCCTGCTGTAATTCTGACATGATCCAAGCTCACAGGAGAGGATGAGAAGTGAAGAAACTGCCTATAACCGCCCCCATGAGTCCATGAGACAGCTGTGAAGAGCTAAGCTACTATCCAGAAGGGGAAAGACTGTATGCAGCACAGGGAAAGGAAATGGGAGATGTGACTACATCATCACCACTACCCCGCCTGTCTGGGCGTACCCTGGATCCCCCCCACCGCTCATCTCCAGAGAGGGAGAGAGGAAGGGGAGACGTGCTACATGTGGAGAGAGAGAGAGAGAGAGAGAGAAAGGCATCTGGTGCACCTTTGCTTAGAGAGAACCCGGCGATCCGAAGGCACGGGGGGTTAGGGTGTATTATTCTATCTCGATGACCTCCCCCGTGCTGTCCGCCGACTAACACGGTTTGGAGTAGGAGGCCAAAGGCAATGCACTGGCCGGCGCAAGTATCTCTAGGCCCTCCCAGCTGTGTGCACCTACCCAGCGGAGAAAGTTAGAAGAGAATTGAAATTGGTTGGGTTTAGGCATTATGTTGTAATGGTTAGGTTTAGAAAAAACCCACCGGTAAGGCGATAGAAGCCATGAATGCTGGCCAAAAGAGCCTACTGAAGGTCAGGATGAGATGTGGCAGAAAGGAGATCCCTATGACAGCCCCCGGGAGACCGCGAGCCAGCTGTATGAAGCAGTCAAGCGACCGTCAACACATCCAGGAAGAGATGAGACGTGGCAGGAGGAGATTCCTATGACAGCCCCCGGGAGACCGCGAGCCAGCTGTATGAAGCAGTCAAGTGACCTTAACCACGACCTGGATGAGATGAGCTAATAAGATGTGGCAGAAAGGAGATCCCCGTGACAGCCCCCGGGAGACCGCGAGACAGCTGTATGAAGCAGTCAAGTGACTGTAAACACATCCTGGAAGAGATGAGATGTGGCAGGAAGGAGATCCCCATGACAGCCCCCGGGAGACCGCGAGCCAGCTGTATGAAGCAGTCAAGTGACCTTAACCACGACCTGGATGAGATGAGCTAATAGATGTGGCAGGAAGGAGATCCCTATGACAGCCCCCGGAGACCGCGAGACAGCTGTATGAAGCAGTCAAGTGACTGTAAACACATCCTGGAAGAGATGAGATGTGGCAGGAAGGAGATCCCCATGACAGCCCCGGGGACCGCGAGCCAGCTGTATGAAGCAGTCAAGTGACCTTAACCACGACCTGGATGAGATGAGCTAATAAGATGTGGCAGGAAGGAGATCCCTATGACAGCCCCCGGAGACCGCGAGACAGCTGTGTTAAGCAGTCAAATGACTGTAAACACATCCTGGAAGAGATGAGAATGACAGCCCCCGGGAGACCGCGAGACAGCTGCATGAAGCAGTCAAGTGACTGCAATCCATCGTGATGGCTGACTTATTTGAAGAAAGATCCCGAAATCCGGATCCAGGAATCAGTCTGATTTTACATTGGAGAAGTTATCAATCCTACTCTGTAGTCCTATTTATTTGATTAGAAGGCTGTATTAGCCCAATAGACATTGTTATTTATGTTACAATAAATTGTGGGAACATCGTCAGCATGTGCCTTGAGATCATTGGGTGTTTCGGCCACTTATCACTGGACACCCTCTCCCAAGGAAGGCCCCGCCGAGATTGATCAAGTCCCGGGGTGTGTCCCAAGGCCAATTGGTTGGTTAACCTTATTGTTAAGTGTTGGCGTTAGCTAGTATTAAAGGTGCTATTTTAGTTTTAATAACCTTGAGATGTTTGTGTAGCTGAGCAGTCACTTACAGAGAAGACGAAGTTGTCGTCTAAAGAGATGGATCCATGGGTTGAAAGAGGAATCGCTGTGAAGCCACTGTCTGAAGTACCATGAAGACCCGGCAGGGGGCGCTGCGGAGAACCATGGGGACAGGCCAGGGGCGCTCTCGAGCTTGCGCAGCCTCCTCTTGTCCCAATTACACCGCACGACTCCAAGAGGTAAAGATCCAGGAAGCAAGAAGGAGGGAGGAGTCTGCTGACAACTCCAGTCTGCTGCATGGACGTCTCAGTCAGGGTGCAACATCAATTTTTTAGAACTAGCGTATTTAACGGTAAAGTGTGGGCTTTTTGGATGCTGAGAGGTAGTATGGCTGAATAGCCAATATAAACCCTAACTGCAAGGACCCCAACCGAGAATATAACTCAAAAGGGAGCAAAATCACTCAAAAGGGGCGTGGTCTAAGCCGCTAAGCAAGAAGTAATCCTACTAGAAGTAATTTTCTGGGCGTGTGATATATTGTCGGAAAGCACAGCTTCCTGCTGTAATTCTGACATGATCCAAGCTCACAGGAGAGGATGAGAAGTGAAGAAACTGCCTATAACCGCCCCCATGAGTCCATGAGACAGCTGTGAAGAGCTAAGCTACTATCCAGAAGGGGAAAGACTGTATGCAGCAACAGGGAAAGGAAATGGGAGATGTGACTACTCATCACCACTACCCCCCTGTCTGGGCGTACCCTGGATCCCCCCCACCGCTCATCTCCAGAGAGGGAGAGAGGAAGGGGAGACGTGCTACATGTGGGAGAGAGAGGAGAGAAGAGAGAGAAAGGCATCTGGTGCACCTTTGCTTAGAGAGAACCCGGCGATCCGAAGGCACGCGGGGTTAGGTGTATTATTCTACTCGATGACCTCCCCCGTGCTGTCCGCCGACTAACACGGTTTGGAGTAGGAGGCCAAAGGCAATGCACTGGCCGGCGCAAGTATCTCTAGGCCCTCCCAGCTGTGTGCACCTACCCAGCGGAGAAAAGTTAGAAGAGAATTGAAATTGGTTGGGTTTAGGCATTGTTGTAATGGTTAGGTTTAGAAAAAACCCACCGGTAAGGCGATAGAAGCCATGAATGCTGGCCAAAAGAGCCTACTGAAGGTCAGGATGAGATGTGGCAGAAAGGAGATCCCTATGACAGCCCCCGGGAGACCGCGAGCCAGCTGTATGAAGCAGTCAGCGACCGTCAACACATCCAGGAAGAGATGAGACGTGGCAGGAAGGAGATTCCTATGACAGCCCCCGGGAGACCGCGAGCCAGCTGTATGAAGCAGTCAAGTGACCTTAACCACGACCTGGATGAGATGAGCTAATAAATGTGGCAGAAAGGGATCCCCGTGACAGCCCCCGGAGACCGCGAGACAGCTGTATGAAGCAGTCAAGTGACTGTAACACATCCTGGAGAGATGAGATGTGGCAGGAAGGAGATCCCCATGACAGCCCCCGGGAGACCGCGAGCCAGCTGTATGAAGCAGTCAAGTGACCTTAACCACGACCTGGATGAGATGCTAATAGATGTGGCAGGAAGGAGATCCCTATGACAGCCCCCGGGAGACCGCGAGACAGCTGTATGAAGCATCAAGTGACTGTAACACATCCTGGAAGAGATGAGATGTGGCAGGAAGGAGATCCCCATGACAGCCCCCCGGGACCGCGAGCCAGCTGTATGAAGTCAAGTGACCTTAACCACCTGGATGAGATGAGCTAATAAGATGGCAGGAAGGAGATCCCTATGACAGCCCCCGGGAGACCGCGAGACAGCTGTGTTAAGCAGTCAAATGACTGTAAACACATCCTGAAGAGATGAGAATGACAGCCCCCGGGAGACCGCGAGACAGCTGCATGAAGCAGTCAAGTGACTGCAATCCATCGTGATGGCTGACTTATTTGAAGAAAGATCCCGAAATCCGGATCCAGGAATCAGTCTGATTTCATTGGAGAAGTTATCACCTACTCTGTAGTCCTATTTATTTGATTAGAAGGCTGTATTAGCCCAATAGACTTGTTATTTATGTTACAATAAATTGTGGGAACATCGTCAGCAGTGTGCCTTGAGATCATTGGGTGTTTCGGCCACTTATCACTGGACACCTCTCCCAAGGAAGGCCCCGCCGAGATTGATCAAGTCCCGGGGTGTGTCCCAAGGCCAATTGGTTGGTTAACCTTATTGTTAAGTGTTGGCGTTAGCTAGTATTAAAGGTGCTATTTTAGTTTTAATAACCTTGAGATGTTTGTGTAGCTGAGCAGTCACTTACAGAGAAGACGAAGTTGTCGTCTAAAGAGATGGATCCATGGGTTGAAAGAGGAATCGCTGTGAAGCCACTGTCTGAAGTACCATGAAGACCCGGCAGGGGGCGCTGCGGAGAACCATGGGGACAGGCCAGGGGCGCTCTCGAGCTTGCGCAGCCTCCTCTTGTGTCCCAATTACACCGCACGACTCCAAGAGGTAAAGATCCAGGAAGCAAGAAGGAGGGAGGAGTCTGCTGACAACTCCAGTCTGCTGCATGGACGTCTCAGTCAGGGTGCAACATCAATTTTTTAGAACTAGCGTATTTTAACGGTAAAGTGTGGGCTTTTGGATGCTGAGAGTAGTATGGCTGAATAGCCAATAAAACCCTAACTGCAAGGACCCCAACCGAGAATATAACCAAAGGGAGCAAAATCACTCAAAAGGGGCGTGGTCTAAGCCGCTAAGCAAGAAGTAATCCTACTAGAAGTAATTTTCTGGCGTGTGATATATTGTCGGAAAGCACAGCTTCCTGCTGTAATTCTGACATGATCCAAGCTCACAGGAGAGGATGAGAAGTGAAGAACTGCCTATAACCGCCCCCATGAGTCCATGAGACAGCTGTGAAGAGCTAAGCTACTATCCAGAAGGGGAAAGACTGTATGCAGCAACAGGGAAAGGAAATGGGAGATGTGACTACATCATCACCACTACCCCGCCTGTCTGGGCTACCCTGGATCCCCCCCACCGCTCATCTCCAGAGAGGGAGAGAGGAAGGGGACGTGCTACATGTGGGAGAGAGGGGAGAGAGAGAGAGAAAGGCATCTGGTGCACCTTTGCTTAGAGAGAACCCGGCGATCCGAAGGCACGGGCGGGTTAGGGTGTATTATTCTATCTCGATGACCTCCCCCGTGCTGTCCGCCGACTAACACGGTTTGGAGTAGGAGGCCAAAGGCAATGCACTGGCCGGCGCAAGTATCTCTAGGCCCTCCCAGCTGTGTGCACCTACCCAGCGGAGAAAAGTTAGAAGAGAATTGAAATTGGTTGGGTTTAGGCATTATGTTGTAATGGTTAGTTTAGAAAAACCCACCGGTAAGGCGATAGAAGCCATGAATGCTGGCCAAAAGAGCCTACTGAAGGTCAGGATGAGATGTGGCAGAAAGGAGATCCCTATGACAGCCCCCGGGAGACCGCGAGCCAGCTGTATGAAGCAGTCAAGCGACCGTCAACACATCCAGGAAGAGATGAGACTGGCAGGAAGGAGATTCCTATGACAGCCCCCGGGAGACCGCGAGCCAGCTGTATGAAGCAGTCAGTGACCTTAACCACGACCTGGATGAGATGAGCTAATAGATTGGCAGAAAGGAGATCCCCGTGACAGCCCCCGGGACCGCGAGACAGCTGTATGAAGCAGTCAAGTGACTGTAAACACATCCTGGAAGAGATGAGATGTGGCAGAAGGAGATCCCCATGACAGCCCCCGGGAGACCGCGAGCCAGCTGTATGAAGCAGTCAAGTGACCTTAACCACGACCTGGATGATGAGCTAATGATGGGCAGGAAGGAGATCCCTATGACAGCCCCCGGGAGACCGCGAGACAGCTGTATGAAGCAGTCAAGTGACTGTAACACATCCTGGAAGAGATGAGATGTGGCAGGAAGGAGATCCCCATGACAGCCCCCGGGAGACCGCGAGCCAGCTGTAGAAGCAGTCAAGTGACCTTAACACGACCTGGATGAGATGAGATAAGTGCAAGGAGCCCTATGACAGCCCCCGGGAGACCGCGAGACAGCTGTGTTAAGCAGTCAAATGACTGTAACACATCCTGGAAGATGAGAATGACAGCCCCCGGGAGACCGCGAGACAGCTGCATGAAGCAGTCAAGTGACTGCAATCCATCGTGATGGCTGACTTATTTGAAGAAAGATCCCGAAATCCGGATCCAGGAATCAGTCTGATTTTACATTGGAGAAGTTATCAATCCTACTCTGTAGTCCTATTATTTGATTAGAAGGCTGTATTAGCCCAATAGACATTGTTATTTATGTTACAATAAATTGTGGGAACATCGTCAGCAGTGTGCCTTGAGATCATTGTGTTTCGGCCACTTATCACTGGACACCCTCTCCCAAGGAAGGCCCCGCCGAGATTGATCAAGTCCCGGGTGTGTCCAAGGCCAATTGGTTGGTTAACCTTATTGTTAATGTTGGCGTTAGCTAGTATTAAAGGTGCTATTTTAGTTTTAATACCTTGAGATGTTTGTGTAGCTGAGCAGTCACTTACAGAGAAGACGAAGTTGTCGTCTAAAGAGATGGATCCATGGGTTGAAAAGGAATCGCTGTGAAGCCACTGTCTGAAGTACCATGAAGACCCGGCAGGGGGCGCTGCGGAGAACCATGGGGACAGGCCAGGGGGCGCTCTCGAGCTTGCGCAGCCTCCTCTTGTGTCCCAATTACACCGCACGACTCCAAGAGGTAAAGATCCAGGAAGCAAGAAGGAGGGAGGAGTCTGCTGACAACTCCAGTCTGCTGCATGGACGTCTCAGTCAGGGTGCAACATCAATTTTTTAGAACTAGCGTATTTTAACGGTAAAGTGTGGGCTTTTTGGATGCTGCTGAGAGGTAGTATGGCTGAATAGCCAATATAAACCCTAACTGCAAGGACCCCAACCGAGAATATAACTCAAAAGGGAGCAAATCACTCAAAAGGGGCGTGGTCTAAGCCGCTAAGCAAGAAGTAATCCTACTAGAAGTAATTTTCTGGGCGTGTGATATATTGTCGGAAAGCACAGCTTCCTGCTGTAATTCTGACATGATCCAAGCTCACAGGAGAGGATGAGAAGTGAAGAAACTGCCTATAACCGCCCCCATGAGTCCATGAGACAGCTGTGAAGAGCTAAGCTACTATCCAGAAGGGGAAAGACTGTATGCAGCAACAGGGAAAGGAAATGGGAGATGTGACTACATCATCACCACTACCCCGCCTGTCTGGGCGTACCCTGGATCCCCCCACCGCTCATCTCCAGAAGGGAGAGAGGAAGGGGAGACGTGCTACATGTGGGAGAGAGAGGGAGAGAGAGAGAGAGAAAAGGCATCTGGTGCACCTTTGCTTAGAGAGAACCCGGCGATCCGAAGGCACGGGCGGGTTAGGGTGTATTATTCTATCTCGATGACCTCCCCCGTGCTGTCCGCCGACTAACACGGTTTGGAGTAGGAGGCCAAAGGCAATGCACTGGCCGGCGCAAGTATCTCTAGGCCCTCCCAGCTGTGTGCACCTACCCAGCGAGAAAAGTTAGAAGAGAATTGAAATTGGTTGGGTTTAGGCATTATGTTGTAATGGTTAGGTTTAGAAAAAACCCACCGGTAAGGCGATAGAAGCCATGAATGCTGGCCAAAAGAGCCTACTGAAGGTCAGGATGAGATGTGGCAGAAAGGATCCCTATGACAGCCCCGGGAGACCGCGAGCCAGCTGTATGAAGCAGTCAAGCGACCGTCAACACATCCAGGAAGAGATGAGATGGCAGGAAGGAGATTCCTATGACAGCCCCCGGGAGACCGCGAGCCAGCTGTATGAAGCAGTCAAGTGACCTTAACCACGACCTGGATGAGATGAGCTAATAAGATGTGGCAGAAAGGAGATCCCCGTGACAGCCCCCGGAGACCGCGAGACAGCTGTATGAAGCAGTCAAGTGACTGTAACACATCCTGGAAGAGATGAGATTGTGGCAGGAAGGAGATCCCCATGACAGCCCCCGGGACCGCGAGCCAGCTGTATGAAGCAGTCAAGTGACCTTAACCACGACCTGGATGAGATAGCTAATAAGATGTGGCAGGAAGGAGATCCCTATGACAGCCCCCGGAGACCGCGAGACAGCTGTATGAAGCAGTCAAGTGACTGTAAACACATCCTGGAAGATATGAGATGTGGCAGGAAGGAGATCCCCATGACAGCCCCCGGAGACCGCGAGCCAGCTGTATGAAGCAGTCAAGTGACCTTAACCACGACCTGGATGTAATGAGCTAATAAGATGTGGCAGGAAGGAGATCCCTATGACAGCCCCCGGGAGACCGCGAGACAGCTGTGTTAAGCAGTCAAATGACTGTAAACACATCCTGGAAGAGATGAAGAATGACAGCCCCCGGGACCGCGAGACAGCTGCATGAAGCAGTCAAGTGACTGCAATCCATCGGATGGCT
>NW_024044291.1:0-36256 GCF_014851395.1 Micropterus salmoides
TCAAATGAAGCAGAAAACCTGCTACAACTGCTAAATCGGTGAATAAACACACTTACCTTCTCGTCTTTGGTCTGGTCAAGGTGGCAGTCCGGCAGAGGACAGGTAGGCAGTCCTCGGGACCAATGAATTCCTTGTTGCAAAAGTTTTTCAGCTACGGCAAAGTTGAATTTTATTCACAAGGAATGAGGTGAATCTCCTCCCAGAAAGCTGGTGACACAAACGAAGCCCCAAACCGGCAAAGGTTTAACCAGAAAGAGGAGGCCATTGCAGTCTTGGCCAAAAGGCCGAGAAGCGATCGGCCACATTTCCCCTCCCTTTCTCTCACTCGTCATCGAGAGGCTACAAGAGCCCGAGTCGTTCGGTAGCCTCTGTCCAAAAGCCAGGCCTTCGTCTCTCCGCAGCCCGATTGGATAGCCATGACCTGGGGGGGGTAGGGGAACGGGCGTGGCCTGGTACTTGGGACTCGAGAGGCAGAGTGAGGCTTACCGTGAGGGTAGTGGCCGGGACGACTAGGCTCGTCGGCGGCTCTGGAGGAGGGGCCCGTACTTACTCGGGTTTCTCTTCATAACGTACAAGTCTTTCGCCTTTTACTAAAGACTTCCGTGGAGAGGGACGCCAATGAGTTAAAACTATTTTTGGCAGGCTCTGCCGTGTGGCCGAGCCTCGTGCGTTTGTGAAAAGGAAATAAAACGCCGCCCCCGGCAAGGTTGAGCGGTGCGACGAGGCGCGCTCGGGAGGAGGTGCTGAGACTCAGCCGTTGTTATGCGCAGTTGAAACCACTGCGCCACGGCAGGGGGAGAACTGCTCCGGGAGGTGGGCGCTGGAAGCAACCCGGGGGTTATCGCTTCTCGGCCTTTTGGCTAAGATCAAGTGTAGTATCTGTTCTTATCAGTTTAATATCTGATATGTCCCCTATAAGGGGGCAACATATTAAATGGATTTTTAGCACCGGGAGCTGAGACGAGGGGCTTGCTCCGTCCACTCCACGCATCGACCCGGTATTGCAGTGCCTCCGGGGGCGGTGCACCTTCTCCTGCCTTGTGTAAAACCAAAATACTGACCCAAACGCAGAGGTCCGTCGCTCTGCCGGACGCCGGCCCGAAAAAGGCGCCAGTCGAGGGGGGCGGCCAGCTGAAGCCTCGAAGAAGGCAGCGAGATTTGCACTTTATGATTGGCAGACGACGAGGGGATATTTGGGACCGGCATGGCTGTTAAATGTGCCCTGCACTTCCCCTCCCTTTCTCCCACTCGTCATCGAGAGCCCGAGTATTTCGGATGCTCGGTAGCCTGTGTCCAAAAGCCAGGCCTTCATTTCTCCGATTGGATAGAGCCTCTCAGAAGGTGGGGAGGGGACACTGCGGCGCCTCCGTAGGCCCGGCACGGTTGGCCAACACGGTGGAGGAACCGCAGCGTAGAAAGGATACAAGAAACTAAAACACCTCAAATGAAGCAAGAAAACCTGCTACAACTGCTAAATCGGTGAATAAAACCTTACCTTCTCGTCTTTGGTCTGGTCAAGGTGGCAGTCCGGCAGAGGACAGGTAGGCAGTCCTCGGGACCAATGAATTCCTTGTTGCAAAAGTTTTTCAGCTACGGCAAAGTTGAAATTTTATTCACAAGGAATGAGGTGAATCTCCTCCCAGAAAAGCTGGTGACACAAAACGAAGCCCCAAACCGGCAAAGGTTTTAACCAGAAAGAGGAGGCCATTGCAGTCTTGGCCAAAAGGCCGAGAAGCGATCGGCCACATTTCCCCTCCCTTTCTCTCACTCGTCATCGAGAGGCTACAAGAGCCCGAGTCGTTCGGTAGCCTCTGTCCAAAAGCCAGGCCTTCGTCTCTCCGCAGCCCGATTGGATAGAGCCTGCCATGACCTGGGGAGGGTAGGGGAACGGGCGTGGCCTGGTACTTGGGACTCGAGAGGCAGAGTGAGGCTTACCGTGAGGGTAGTGGCCGGGACGACTAGGCTCGTCGGCGGCTCTGGAGGAGGGGCCCGTACTTACTCGGGTTTCTCTTCATAACGTACAAGTCTTTCGCCTTTTACTAAAGACTTCCGTGGAGAGGGACGCCAATGAGTTAAAACTATTTTTGGCAGGCTCTGCCTGTGGCCGAGCCTCGTGCGTTTGTGAAAAGGAAATAAAACGCCGCCCCCGGCAAGGTTGAGCGGTGCGACGAGGCGCGCTCGGGAGGAGGTGCTGAGACTCAGCCGTTGTTATGCGCAGTTGAAACCACTGCGCCACGGCAGGGGGAGAACTGCTCCGGGAGGTGGGCGCTGGAAGCAACCAGCGGGGTTATCGCTTCTCGGCCTTTTGGCTAAGATCAAGTGTAGTATCTGTTCTTATCAGTTTAATATCTGATATGTCCCCTATAAGGGGGCAACATATTAAATGGATTTTTAGCACCGGGAGCTGAGACGAGGGGCTTGCTCCGTCCACTCCACGCATCGACCCGGTATTGCAGTGCCTCCGGGGGCGGTGCACCCTTCTCCTGCCTTGTGTAAAACCAAAATACTGACCCAAACGCAGAGGTCGTCGCTCTGCCGGACGCCGGCCCGAAAAAGGCGCCAGTCGAGGGGGGGCGGCCAGCTGAAGCCTCGAAGAAGGCAGCGAGATTTGCACTTTATGATTGGCAGACGACGAGGGGATATTTGGGACCGGCATGGCTGTTAAATGTGCCCTGCACTTCCCCTCCCTTTCTCCCACTCGTCATCGAGAGCCCGAGTATTTCGGATGCTCGGTAGCCTGTGTCCAAAAGCCAGGCCTTCATTTCTCCGATTGGATAGAGCCTCTCAGAAGGTGGGGAGGGGACACTGCGGCGCCTCCGTAGGCCCGGCACGGTTGGCCAACACGGTGGAGGAACCGCAGCGTAGAAAGGATACAAGAAACTAAAACACCTCAAATGAAGCAAGAAAACCTGCTACAACTGCTAAATCGGTGAATAAAACACACTTACCTTCTCGTCTTTGGTCTGGTCAAGGTGGCAGTCCGGCAGAGGACAGGTAGGCAGTCCTCGGGACCAATGAATTCCTTGTTGCAAAAGTTTTTCAGCTACGGCAAAGTTGAAATTTTATTCACAAGGAATGAGGTGAATCTCCTCCCAGAAAAGCTGGTGACACAAAACGAAGCCCCAAACCGGCAAAGGTTTTAACCAGAAAGAGGAGGCCATTGCAGTCTTGGCCAAAAGGCCGAGAAGCGATCGGCCACATTTCCCCTCCCTTTCTCTCACTCGTCATCGAGAGGCTACAAGAGCCCGAGTCGTTCGGTAGCCTCTGTCCAAAAGCCAGGCCTTCGTCTCTCCGCAGCCCGATTGGATAGAGCCTGCCATGACCTGGGGAGGGGTAGGGGAACGGGCGTGGCCTGGTACTTGGGACTCGAGAGGCAGAGTGAGGCTTACCGTGAGGGTAGTGGCCGGGACGACTAGGCTCGTCGGCGGCTCTGGAGGAGGGGCCCGTACTTACTCGGGTTTCTCTTCATAACGTACAAGTCTTTCGCCTTTTACTAAAGACTTCCGTGGAGAGGGACGCCAATGAGTTAAAACTATTTTTGGCAGGCTCTGCCGTGTGGCCGAGCCTCGTGCGTTTGTGAAAAGGAAATAAAACGCCGCCCCCGGCAAGGTTGAGCGGTGCGACGAGGCGCGCTCGGGAGGAGGTGCTGAGACTCAGCCGTTGTTATGCGCAGTTGAAACCACTGCGCCACGGCAGGGGAGAACTGCTCCGGGAGGTGGGCGCTGGAAGCAACCAGCGGGGGTTATCGCTTCTCGGCCTTTTGGCTAAGATCAAGTGTAGTATCTGTTCTTATCAGTTTAATATCTGATATGTCCCCTATAAGGGGCAACATATTAAATGGATTTTTAGCACCGGGAGCTGAGACGAGGGGCTTGCTCCGTCCACTCCACGCATCGACCCGGTATTGCAGTGCCTCCGGGGGCGGTGCACCCTTCTCCTGCCTTGTGTAAAACCAAAATACTGACCCAAACGCAGAGGTCCGTCGCTCTGCCGGACGCCGGCCCGAAAAAGGCGCCAGTCGAGGGGGGGCGGCCAGCTGAAGCCTCGAAGAAGGCAGCGAGATTTGCACTTTATGATTGGCAGACGACGAGGGGATATTTGGGACCGGCATGGCTGTTAAATGTGCCCTGCACTTCCCCTCCCTTTCTCCCACTCGTCATCGAGAGCCCGAGTATTTCGGATGCTCGGTAGCCTGTGTCCAAAAGCCAGGCCTTCATTTCTCCGATTGGATAGAGCCTCTCAGAAGGTGGGGAGGGGACACTGCGGCGCCTCCGTAGGCCCGGCACGGTTGGCCAACACGGTGGAGGAACCGCAGCGTAGAAAGGATACAAGAAACTAAAACACCTCAAATGAAGCAAGAAAACCTGCTACAACTGCTAAATCGGTGAATAAAACACACTTACCTTCTCGTCTTTGGTCTGGTCAAGGTGGCAGTCCGGCAGAGGACAGGTAGGCAGTCCTCGGGACCAATGAATTCCTTGTTGCAAAAGTTTTTCAGCTACGGCAAAGTTGAAATTTTATTCACAAGGAATGAGGTGAATCTCCTCCCAGAAAAGCTGGTGACACAAAACGAAGCCCCAAACCGGCAAAGGTTTTAACCAGAAAGAGGAGGCCATTGCAGTCTTGGCCAAAAGGCCGAGAAGCGATCGGCCACATTTCCCCTCCCTTTCTCTCACTCGTCATCGAGAGGCTACAAGAGCCCGAGTCGTTCGGTAGCCTCTGTCCAAAAGCCAGGCCTTCGTCTCTCCGCAGCCCGATTGGATAGAGCCTGCCATGACCTGGGGAGGGGTAGGGGAACGGGCGTGGCCTGGTACTTGGGACTCGAGAGGCAGAGTGAGGCTTACCGTGAGGGTAGTGGCCGGGACGACTAGGCTCGTCGGCGGCTCTGGAGGAGGGGCCCGTACTTACTCGGGTTTCTCTTCATAACGTACAAGTCTTTCGCCTTTTACTAAAGACTTCCGTGGAGAGGGACGCCAATGAGTTAAAACTATTTTTGGCAGGCTCTGCCGTGTGGCCGAGCCTCGTGCGTTTGTGAAAAGGAAATAAAACGCCGCCCCCGGCAAGGTTGAGCGGTGCGACGAGGCGCGCTCGGGAGGAGGTGCTGAGACTCAGCCGTTGTTATGCGCAGTTGAAACCACTGCGCCACGGCAGGGGGAGAACTGCTCCGGGAGGTGGGCGCTGGAAGCAACCAGCGGGGGTTATCGCTTCTCGGCCTTTTGGCTAAGATCAAGTGTAGTATCTGTTCTTATCAGTTTAATATCTGATATGTCCCCTATAAGGGGGCAACATATTAAATGGATTTTTAGCACCGGGAGCTGAGACGAGGGGCTTGCTCCGTCCACTCCACGCATCGACCCGGTATTGCAGTGCCTCCGGGGGCGGTGCACCCTTCTCCTGCCTTGTGTAAAACCAAAATACTGACCCAAACGCAGAGGTCGTCGCTCTGCCGGACGCCGGCCCGAAAAAGGCGCCAGTCGAGGGGGGGCGGCCAGCTGAAGCCTCGAAGAAGGCAGCGAGATTTGCACTTTATGATTGGCAGACGACGAGGGGATATTTGGGACCGGCATGGCTGTTAAATGTGCCCTGCACTTCCCCTCCCTTTCTCCCACTCGTCATCGAGAGCCCGAGTATTTCGGATGCTCGGTAGCCTGTGTCCAAAAGCCAGGCCTTCATTTCTCCGATTGGATAGAGCCTCTCAGAAGGTGGGGAGGGGACACTGCGGCGCCTCCGTAGGCCCGGCACGGTTGGCCAACACGGTGGAGGAACCGCAGCGTAGAAAGGATACAAGAAACTAAAACACCTCAAATGAAGCAAGAAAACCTGCTACAACTGCTAAATCGGTGAATAAAACACACTTACCTTCTCGTCTTTGGTCTGGTCAAGGTGGCAGTCCGGCAGAGGACAGGTAGGCAGTCCTCGGGACCAATGAATTCCTTGTTGCAAAAGTTTTTCAGCTACGGCAAAGTTGAAATTTTATTCACAAGGAATGAGGTGAATCTCCTCCCAGAAAAGCTGGTGACACAAAACGAAGCCCCAAACCGGCAAAGGTTTTAACCAGAAAGAGGAGGCCATTGCAGTCTTGGCCAAAAGGCCGAGAAGCGATCGGCCACATTTCCCCTCCCTTTCTCTCACTCGTCATCGAGAGGCTACAAGAGCCCGAGTCGTTCGGTAGCCTCTGTCCAAAAGCCAGGCCTTCGTCTCTCCGCAGCCCGATTGGATAGAGCCTGCCATGACCTGGGGAGGGGTAGGGGAACGGGCGTGGCCTGGTACTTGGGACTCGAGAGGCAGAGTGAGGCTTACCGTGAGGGTAGTGGCCGGGACGACTAGGCTCGTCGGCGGCTCTGGAGGAGGGGCCCGTACTTACTCGGGTTTCTCTTCATAACGTACAAGTCTTTCGCCTTTTACTAAAGACTTCCGTGGAGAGGGACGCCAATGAGTTAAAACTATTTTTGGCAGGCTCTGCCGTGTGGCCGAGCCTCGTGCGTTTGTGAAAAGGAAATAAAACGCCGCCCCCGGCAAGGTTGAGCGGTGCGACGAGGCGCGCTCGGGAGGAGGTGCTGAGACTCAGCCGTTGTTATGCGCAGTTGAAACCACTGCGCCACGGCAGGGGGAGAACTGCTCCGGGAGGTGGGCGCTGGAAGCAACCAGCGGGGGTTATCGCTTCTCGGCCTTTTGGCTAAGATCAAGTGTAGTATCTGTTCTTATCAGTTTAATATCTGATATGTCCCCTATAAGGGGGCAACATATTAAATGGATTTTTAGCACCGGGAGCTGAGACGAGGGGCTTGCTCCGTCCACTCCACGCATCGACCCGGTATTGCAGTGCCTCCGGGGGCGGTGCACCCTTCTCCTGCCTTGTGTAAAACCAAAATACTGACCCAAACGCAGAGGTTCGTCGCTCTGCCGGACGCCGGCCCGAAAAAGGCGCCAGTCGAGGGGGGGCGGCCAGCTGAAGCCTCGAAGAAGGCAGCGAGATTTGCACTTTATGATTGGCAGACGACGAGGGGATATTTGGGACCGGCATGGCTGTTAAATGTGCCCTGCACTTCCCCTCCCTTTCTCCCACTCGTCATCGAGAGCCCGAGTATTTCGGATGCTCGGTAGCCTGTGTCCAAAAGCCAGGCCTTCATTTCTCCGATTGGATAGAGCCTCTCAGAAGGTGGGGAGGGGACACTGCGGCGCCTCCGTAGGCCCGGCACGGTTGGCCAACACGGTGGAGGAACCGCAGCGTAGAAAGGATACAAGAAACTAAAACACCTCAAATGAAGCAAGAAAACCTGCTACAACTGCTAAATCGGTGAATAAAACACACTTACCTTCTCGTCTTTGGTCTGGTCAAGGTGGCAGTCCGGCAGAGGACAGGTAGGCAGTCCTCGGGACCAATGAATTCCTTGTTGCAAAAGTTTTTCAGCTACGGCAAAGTTGAAATTTTATTCACAAGGAATGAGGTGAATCTCCTCCCAGAAAAGCTGGTGACACAAAACGAAGCCCCAAACCGGCAAAGGTTTTAACCAGAAAGAGGAGGCCATTGCAGTCTTGGCCAAAAGGCCGAGAAGCGATCGGCCACATTTCCCCTCCCTTTCTCTCACTCGTCATCGAGAGGCTACAAGAGCCCGAGTCGTTCGGTAGCCTCTGTCCAAAAGCCAGGCCTTCGTCTCTCCGCAGCCCGATTGGATAGAGCCTGCCATGACCTGGGGAGGGGTAGGGGAACGGGCGTGGCCTGGTACTTGGGACTCGAGAGGCAGAGTGAGGCTTACCGTGAGGGTAGTGGCCGGGACGACTAGGCTCGTCGGCGGCTCTGGAGGAGGGGCCCGTACTTACTCGGGTTTCTCTTCATAACGTACAAGTCTTTCGCCTTTTACTAAAGACTTCCGTGGAGAGGGACGCCAATGAGTTAAAACTATTTTTGGCAGGCTCTGCCGTGTGGCCGAGCCTCGTGCGTTTGTGAAAAGGAAATAAAACGCCGCCCCCGGCAAGGTTGAGCGGTGCGACGCGCGCGAGGCGCTCGGGAGGAGGTGCTGAGACTCAGCCGTTGTTATGCGCAGTTGAAACCACTGCGCCACGGCAGGGGGAGAACTGCTCCGGGAGGTGGGCGCTGGAAGCAACCAGCGGGGGTTATCGCTTCTCGGCCTTTTGGCTAAGATCAAGTGTAGTATCTGTTCTTATCAGTTTAATATCTGATATGTCCCCTATAAGGGGGCAACATATTAAATGGATTTTTAGCACCGGGAGCTGAGACGAGGGGCTTGCTCCGTCCACTCCACGCATCGACCCGGTATTGCAGTGCCTCCGGGGGCGGTGCACCCTTCTCCTGCCTTGTGTAAAACCAAAATACTGACCCAAACGCAGAGGTCGTCGCTCTGCCGGACGCCGGCCCGAAAAAGGCGCCAGTCGAGGGGGGGCGGCCAGCTGAAGCCTCGAAGAAGGCAGCGAGATTTGCACTTTATGATTGGCAGACGACGAGGGGATATTTGGGACCGGCATGGCTGTTAAATGTGCCCTGCACTTCCCCTCCCTTTCTCCCACTCGTCATCGAGAGCCCGAGTATTTCGGATGCTCGGTAGCCTGTGTCCAAAAGCCAGGCCTTCATTTCTCCGATTGGATAGAGCCTCTCAGAAGGTGGGGAGGGGACACTGCGGCGCCTCCGTAGGCCCGGCACGGTTGGCCAACACGGTGGAGGAACCGCAGCGTAGAAAGGATACAAGAAACTAAAACACCTCAAATGAAGCAAGAAAACCTGCTACAACTGCTAAATCGGTGAATAAAACACACTTACCTTCTCGTCTTTGGTCTGGTCAAGGTGGCAGTCCGGCAGAGGACAGGTAGGCAGTCCTCGGGACCAATGAATTCCTTGTTGCAAAAGTTTTTCAGCTACGGCAAAGTTGAAATTTTATTCACAAGGAATGAGGTGAATCTCCTCCCAGAAAAGCTGGTGACACAAAACGAAGCCCCAAACCGGCAAAGGTTTTAACCAGAAAGAGGAGGCCATTGCAGTCTTGGCCAAAAGGCCGAGAAGCGATCGGCCACATTTCCCCTCCCTTTCTCTCACTCGTCATCGAGAGGCTACAAGAGCCCGAGTCGTTCGGTAGCCTCTGTCCAAAAGCCAGGCCTTCGTCTCTCCGCAGCCCGATTGGATAGAGCCTGCCATGACCTGGGGAGGGGTAGGGGAACGGGCGTGGCCTGGTACTTGGGACTCGAGAGGCAGAGTGAGGCTTACCGTGAGGGTAGTGGCCGGGACGACTAGGCTCGTCGGCGGCTCTGGAGGAGGGGCCCGTACTTACTCGGGTTTCTCTTCATAACGTACAAGTCTTTCGCCTTTTACTAAAGACTTCCGTGGAGAGGGACGCCAATGAGTTAAAACTATTTTTGGCAGGCTCTGCCGTGTGGCCGAGCCTCGTGCGTTTGTGAAAAGGAAATAAAACGCCGCCCCCGGCAAGGTTGAGCGGTGCGACGAGGCGCGCTCGGGAGGAGGTGCTGAGACTCAGCCGTTGTTATGCGCAGTTGAAACCACTGCGCCACGGCAGGGGGAGAACTGCTCCGGGAGGTGGGCGCTGGAAGCAACCAGCGGGGGTTATCGCTTCTCGGCCTTTTGGCTAAGACTGCGATCGCCTCCTGTGTCTGGATAAAACTTTTGCCTGTTTGTGGCGAAGTGTTACCAGGTTTTTGGGAGGATACTCACATTATTCCTTGTGAATAAAATTTCAACTTTGTTGTAGTTGAAATTGTTTCACACAAAGGAATTCATTGGTTCAGAGGACTGCTTACCTGTACTCTGCCGGAATAACATCTCGACCAGGCCAAACAAGACAAGGTAAGTGTGTTTTATTCACCTTTCTAACATTTTTAGTAGATTTTATTGCTCTTTTTAGAGCATTCTTTTACCTTATTTTAGTTGACTTGGTTTTAGACTTTTTAGGTGTTTTAGCTTCTTTTACCACTTTTACGTTGTGGTGCCTCCACCATGGCGGCCAACCATGCCGGCATGAGGAGGCACCACAGTGTCAGATTTACATTCAAAGAAAAAGATGGGAAAACCCTTGTTATGTCAAGGCTTGACTTCTCAAGGAAAATGATCCAGAACATTTTGAAATTCTCCCCGCAGGATATAAATTGTATTTTGACTCTGCCATTTGGAAAAGGTTTCGATGTGAGTTTTGTCTCTGCTGCCGTGTTCAGAGATTTCTGGACACGCTTCGAAAATGAAAAACCCCAGTTTACTGCATTTAATGTTGAGAAACTGACTGATAATGCCGCTAAAACGGTAATTGTCAGAATGTTCAATGAGACTGTGAATGCAGATGACATTTGTTTGTGGCTGGGCAGATTTTGCACTGTTAAAGGCCAGGCTACCAAAGTGAGAGATGAGGATGGCATCTGGAATTGCGCTTGGAGGGTCCCCATCCAACAATGGCAAGACCCTCAAGGCTTCCAGGGCCTGAAACATCTGCCATCCATGATAGTTCTGGGAAACAACAGGGGCTACATTCATTACCAGGGCCAGCCCAAACTCTGCCGCAAGTGTGGTGAGAATGGGCACCTGGCAGAAGCGTGCCAGCAGATCATTTGTGGTAAATGTAGAGAAATTGGGCATACTTTCGAGGAATGCACCAATGGCAGAAAGTGCAATCTTTGTGGAGAAACAAACCACCTCTTCAGAGATTGCCCTAAGTCGTTTGCCAACAAATTAAAGGCAGCAAAGGCACAAAATGGCGGACAAGACGAAGCAGTTAGAGAGCTAATTGAAGAGGCTGGGCTGGAGAATTCAAATCTCCCGCCAAATCCTGTGATTGGAGGAGAAGGACCAGTAGAGGCGGGAGAAGGGGAGGGGCCTGCAGCTGCCCCACAAGTGGAGAACAGGGAGAAGCAGTGGCAGTGCAGGCAGAAGGCGGAGCTAGCTCAGTGACTGGCTCAGAACAAAAATTTGGCCAGTCACAGAGTGATAGCGAGGATGTCCCCCTCCCCAATGCCCAGCCGGCCAAGAGACTAATTTCAGAATTGTCTTCTGAGTCTCCTGGAGCCTCGGAAAAGAGGGGAAGAGCTGAGAGCTACTCAGACAGTTCATCTGTGGAGGAGCCCAGAGTCTTCCCCTCCAATTCGCCTAATGAAGTCTCTTTTTTAACTATAGCTCTGCAATCAACCCCTAAGGACTCAAAGCTCAATGCAACCCTGCGTCAGAGGCCAACTCCTAGAGTCCGAAAGGGAAATGGAGCTCAACCCCGTCATCTCTCACCCATGAGAATGAAGGAAGAGCTCCATTCACAAGAAATCCACTAACTGCTGTTTTTTAAACATTTGAAATCCCCCTTTTTTTTTAGTCTTTTAAGATGTCATACCTGCAAATTTTAACCATACTCATGACACTCACCTTCTCAACTATCAATGTGAGGAGTGTGAAGTCGAGAGTTAGAGCCCAGATTGTTTTATCCTTTCTTAACTCTTTTAAGTCTGACGTGTTTTTAATACAGGAATGCGGCCTACCATTTTTAAAACACTACAGAGAATGGGAGGAGTTATGGCCACAAACGTCGATATGGAGCGGCTCAAATGAAAACAAAAATGATGGAGTGGCCATTTTAATAAAAAACCCTCTAGTCTTGGTGAAGGGCAGCACTGTGGTGAGAGATGGTCGGGCACTTTTAACACACTTGACTTTTATGGGGAAGGATTTTAACGTCTTAAATATTTATGGCTTTAATGACAAGAACGACAGGTATGACCTTTTAGAAGACCTGCAGCCCCACATGCTAGGCAGGGCACCTTTAGTTGTAGGGGGGGATTTTAATTGTATTTTAAGCAGGAACGATAGGAGAAGAATAGGGGACGATTTTAAAGTGGACAAGACTTCAGTTTTACTTCAAAGCATATGCAGTGATTTTAGACTTGTGGACTGTTTTAAAACCATGCATCCCAGAGAGGAGGGCTTCACCTGGTTCAGTAGTGATGGCACCCGAGCCTCTCGCATAGACTACATTTTATCACGTGATTGCCCACCAACCGATGCTAGATTGGAACCTGTTTTCTTTTCTGATCACGCAATTCTTTCCTGCACCCTTTCACTCTCTTCCGGTGTGACGGCAGGAAGTGGTCTGTGGAAGCTCAATTGCTCCCTGTTAGAAGACAGGGAGCTAGTTAGGCTGTACAGGGAGCAATACCGAGAGTGGCAGACCCTTCAAGACTTTTACGATACACGTGCACAGTGGTGGGAAATGGTGAAGGGAAAGACAAAGACGTTTTACAGACAGGCAGGGAAAAGAAAGAAAAAGAGGGACAACAGACGCATGTTGGGACTGCAGAAACGGCTTCAGAGGTATTTTAAACTAATCCAACATGGAATGGATTTTAATGAAGAGATAAAACAAATTAAAACAGAGATGTCGGTTTTAGCAGAAATTAATAGCAAAGGTGTGATTTTAAGAAGCAAGGAAAGGGAAATAGAGGAAGGAGAGAAGTGCACAAGATATTTTTTTAAGAAAATCGTAAATAAAGGGGGGGCCATGTTGAGACTTAAAAAAGAAAACGGGTGCACAGCTGACACAACAGAGGAAATCAAAGAAACTGTCGAACATTTTTACCGTGAACTGTACGCATACAAAACTGTTAACGGGGACACCATGACCGAAGTTTTAAAATCCATTGACCAAGCAACAAACGACAACGTGCTTTTAACCCAAGATTTTACGATACCGGAATTAAACAAATGCATCAAATCTTTTAAGACAGGGAAGTCGCCGGGAGAAGACGGGCTTCCCTTGGAATTTTATCTGACATTTTGGGACATTTTAGCACCAGACTTGCTTGCTGTTTTTATGGATTTTGAACAAATGGACCGACTTCCTGACAGCTTTAGAGCAGGGATAGTGACTCTCCTTCACAAAGACAAAGACAAGACGGACTTGAAAAATTGGAGACCTATCACACTCTTAAATTTTGACTGTAAACTTTTTAGTAAACTTTTAGCCTCACGCATGTCCTTGTTTTTAGAAGATCTGATTCACCCGGATCAAGCCTGTGCCGTCCCGGGGAGGAAGATCACCGACAGCCTCGTACTGATCCGAGATACCATCTGTTACGCGAGAGACAGAAACATTCGGCTAGTAGTCCTGAATTTAGATTTTGAGAAAGCCTTTGATCGGGTCTCGCACCAGTACCTTTTCCAGGTACTGCAAAAAATGGGGTTCCCGAGAAGGTTTATAGCCTGGGTGGGACTGCTGTACCGGGAGATCAACAGCAAATTCATTGTTAACGGGCATCTGACAAGAGCAGTGGATATAAACTGCGGTGTCCGTCAGGGTTGTCCGTTATCTGCCCTCCTCTACGTTATCTGTATAGAACCACTGGCACAGACCTTGAGAAGGGACCAACGAATCCATGGGGTAGGAGTCCCAGGGAGCGGGGGACTCGAGACAAAATGTATTTTATATATGGACGACATCAACATTTTATGCACTGACCTTTTATCTGTCAACAGGACGCTGGACTTGACTGACTGGTTCGGACAGGCCTCTGGGTCAAAGCTGAACAGAAGCAAGACCCAAGCCCATTTTTATGGACCGTGGACAGCGACTGAGACGACAGGACTCCCCCTGACTGTGACCCAGACTGACCAAAAAATACTTGGGATCAGGTTTGATAGGGAGGGGGAGGGGAAAACAATTGGGCAGACATAGTAGGGAAAGTCAGGCAGAGACTAGGGTACTGGACACTTAGAGGACTGACTTTAGAAGGAAAGGTTTTAATCATCAAAGCAGTGATTTTACCTTTGCTTTTACTCATCAGTTCTGTTTTTATCCCGCCTAGGAGAGTGATCTTAGACCTGGAACGAGCCATCTTTTATTTTTTGTGGGGCTCCAAGTGGGAAAGACTGAGACGAAGCGTGATGAAGAAGCCAAAGGAGAAAGGAGGAAAAGGAGTGCCAGACCTGCACTTGTTCCTAGGAAGCAGATACACAGCACTACACATCGCAACCGCCACAGCCCCATCCAGAAACCCCAAGACCGCAGCAATGACACGGTTCTGGATGGGGTCCTACCTCAGAAAACTTAAGATCTTACCCACAAGTCTCAAAGTACCAGTGTCTTTTAACCTGCCACCAGCCTATGCTTTTATCCAGTCATTTTTAAGGCATTTTAACCTTGAGCAGGAGGAGTTGCAGGTTTTAACCACTCACCGCTCTCTCATTTCTGTTGTGCAGGAGCGGGAACCAGTGAGTCCAGTGCGCGGGCTTGCATTCGGCGAGCCCTCAACAGTTTGGCGCAACGTGAACCATCCAGCTCTTCCAAACAGACTCCGGGACCTGTCATGGATGGTGGCTCATGAGATCCTCCCAGTCAGGTCCGTAATGCACTCCCGGGGCATGTCGGCGCACTCAACTTGCCCCCGACCAGGTTGTGGCGCGCCTGAGTCGGTAAGGCATCTGCTCTGGGAGTGCAGCGCTGCCGTAGAACAGTGGGCAACGGCCGGCTCCTTGCAATTCCCGTACTTGCCAGCAAGGGAGGTCCTCACACCACAGCTGGTGCTGTACGGGGTGAGCCAAGGAAATCAGATACCAGCACGTACATTTGCCAAACAGTGGCTCACCCTAGCCGCCATCAAAGACGCCATATGGACCTCCAGAAACTTGCTGGCAAGAAAGCACATGCAGATCCCCCCCGTGGCTGTGATCCGGATGGCCGCAGCAACGGTCCAAACGGCCAGAGCTGCAGGCGGCGGGCCTAGGACACAGCCACAAAGAAGAATCGCCTCTGTGCCCATTCGGACGGAGGAGCCGGAGCCACACAAGGAAAGTTCAAGGCAGCGGCGGCCTGACCCTCCGGGTGAGGTTGGTGGGAAGGAGCTACAGGGTGAGGGTCTCCTCTGAGCGCCTGCACAAGATCCCGAGAGACCAAATCTGTTTGGGGGAGCTGAATGAGTTCCCCTTTGATAGGGACTCACTACACTCCTGCACAACAGTGGACTTGGAGAAGAGCTTTTATTATCCATTTATTTTTTGTGAGTTTTATTTTAACAAATGCACTCCGCTTTGAAGACTTTTAACAGACACTCACTGACATGGACAAGCTGAAAACCATTTTATACCTTTAATTTATGACGTTATCTGTAATGCATTTTAAACACTTTTTTTAAATGTTGTTTTACAGAGAACATTTATCTATTTATTGACGTTGTATTTTAAAAGGTAACTTGGAATTGACATATTATGAATCATGTTTGAATTGAGTGTCAATAAAATTTTTCTCAAAAGAAAAAAATCTGTTCTTATCAGTTTAATATCTGATATGTCCCCTATAAGGGGGCAACATATTAAATGGATTTTTAGCACCGGGAGCTGAGACGAGGGGCTTGCTCCGTCCACTCCACGCATCGACCCGGTATTGCAGTGCCTCCGGGGGCGGTGCACCCTTCTCCTGCCTTGTGTAAAACCAAAATACTGACCCAAACGCAGAGGTTCGTCGCTCTGCCGGACGCCGGCCCGAAAAAGGCGCCAGTCGAGGGGGGGCGGCCAGCTGAAGCCTCGAAGAAGGCAGCGAGATTTGCACTTTATGATTGGCAGACGACGAGGGGATATTTGGGACCGGCATGGCTGTTAAATGTGCCCTGCACTTCCCCTCCCTTTCTCCCACTCGTCATCGAGAGCCCGAGTATTTCGGATGCTCGGTAGCCTGTGTCCAAAAGCCAGGCCTTCATTTCTCCGATTGGATAGAGCCTCTCAGAAGGTGGGGAGGGGACACTGCGGCGCCTCCGTAGGCCCGGCACGGTTGGCCAACACGGTGGAGGAACCGCAGCGTAGAAAGGATACAAGAAACTAAAACACCTCAAATGAAGCAAGAAAACCTGCTACAACTGCTAAATCGGTGAATAAAACACACTTACCTTCTCGTCTTTGGTCTGGTCAAGGTGGCAGTCCGGCAGAGGACAGGTAGGCAGTCCTCGGGACCAATGAATTCCTTGTTGCAAAAGTTTTTCAGCTACGGCAAAGTTGAAATTTTATTCACAAGGAATGAGGTGAATCTCCTCCCAGAAAAGCTGGTGACACAAAACGAAGCCCCAAACCGGCAAAGGTTTTAACCAGAAAGAGGAGGCCATTGCAGTCTTGGCCAAAAGGCCGAGAAGCGATCGGCCACATTTCCCCTCCCTTTCTCTCACTCGTCATCGAGAGGCTACAAGAGCCCGAGTCGTTCGGTAGCCTCTGTCCAAAAGCCAGGCCTTCGTCTCTCCGCAGCCCGATTGGATAGAGCCTGCCATGACCTGGGGAGGGGTAGGGGAACGGGCGTGGCCTGGTACTTGGGACTCGAGAGGCAGAGTGAGGCTTACCGTGAGGGTAGTGGCCGGGACGACTAGGCTCGTCGGCGGCTCTGGAGGAGGGGCCCGTACTTACTCGGGTTTCTCTTCATAACGTACAAGTCTTTCGCCTTTTACTAAAGACTTCCGTGGAGAGGGACGCCAATGAGTTAAAACTATTTTTGGCAGGCTCTGCCGTGTGGCCGAGCCTCGTGCGTTTGTGAAAAGGAAATAAAACGCCGCCCCCGGCAAGGTTGAGCGGTGCGACGAGGCGCGCTCGGGAGGAGGTGCTGAGACTCAGCCGTTGTTATGCGCAGTTGAAACCACTGCGCCACGGCAGGGGGAGAACTGCTCCGGGAGGTGGGCGCTGGAAGCAACCAGCGGGGGTTATCGCTTCTCGGCCTTTTGGCTAAGATCAAGTGTAGTATCTGTTCTTATCAGTTTAATATCTGATATGTCCCCTATAAGGGGGCAACATATTAAATGGATTTTTAGCACCGGGAGCTGAGACGAGGGGCTTGCTCCGTCCACTCCACGCATCGACCCGGTATTGCAGTGCCTCCGGGGGCGGTGCACCCTTCTCCTGCCTTGTGTAAAACCAAAATACTGACCCAAACGCAGAGGTTCGTCGCTCTGCCGGACGCCGGCCCGAAAAAGGCGCCAGTCGAGGGGGGGCGGCCAGCTGAAGCCTCGAAGAAGGCAGCGAGATTTGCACTTTATGATTGGCAGACGACGAGGGGATATTTGGGACCGGCATGGCTGTTAAATGTGCCCTGCACTTCCCCTCCCTTTCTCCCACTCGTCATCGAGAGCCCGAGTATTTCGGATGCTCGGTAGCCTGTGTCCAAAAGCCAGGCCTTCATTTCTCCGATTGGATAGAGCCTCTCAGAAGGTGGGGAGGGGACACTGCGGCGCCTCCGTAGGCCCGGCACGGTTGGCCAACACGGTGGAGGAACCGCAGCGTAGAAAGGATACAAGAAACTAAAACACCTCAAATGAAGCAAGAAAACCTGCTACAACTGCTAAATCGGTGAATAAAACACACTTACCTTCTCGTCTTTGGTCTGGTCAAGGTGGCAGTCCGGCAGAGGACAGGTAGGCAGTCCTCGGGACCAATGAATTCCTTGTTGCAAAAGTTTTTCAGCTACGGCAAAGTTGAAATTTTATTCACAAGGAATGAGGTGAATCTCCTCCCAGAAAAGCTGGTGACACAAAACGAAGCCCCAAACCGGCAAAGGTTTTAACCAGAAAGAGGAGGCCATTGCAGTCTTGGCCAAAAGGCCGAGAAGCGATCGGCCACATTTCCCCTCCCTTTCTCTCACTCGTCATCGAGAGGCTACAAGAGCCCGAGTCGTTCGGTAGCCTCTGTCCAAAAGCCAGGCCTTCGTCTCTCCGCAGCCCGATTGGATAGAGCCTGCCATGACCTGGGGAGGGGTAGGGGAACGGGCGTGGCCTGGTACTTGGGACTCGAGAGGCAGAGTGAGGCTTACCGTGAGGGTAGTGGCCGGGACGACTAGGCTCGTCGGCGGCTCTGGAGGAGGGGCCCGTACTTACTCGGGTTTCTCTTCATAACGTACAAGTCTTTCGCCTTTTACTAAAGACTTCCGTGGAGAGGGACGCCAATGAGTTAAAACTATTTTTGGCAGGCTCTGCCGTGTGGCCGAGCCTCGTGCGTTTGTGAAAAGGAAATAAAACGCCGCCCCCGGCAAGGTTGAGCGGTGCGACGAGGCGCGCTCGGGAGGAGGTGCTGAGACTCAGCCGTTGTTATGCGCAGTTGAAACCACTGCGCCACGGCAGGGGGAGAACTGCTCCGGGAGGTGGGCGCTGGAAGCAACCAGCGGGGGTTATCGCTTCTCGGCCTTTTGGCTAAGACTGCGATCGCCTCCTGTGTCTGGATAAAACTTTTGCCTGTTTGTGGCGAAGTGTTACCAGGTTTTTGGGAGGATACTCACATTATTCCTTGTGAAGAAAATTTCAACTTTGTTGTAGTTGAAATTGTTTCACACAAAGGAATTCATTGGTTCAGAGGACTGCTTACCTGTACTCTGCCGGAATAACATCTCGACCAGGCCAAACAAGACAAGGTAAGTGTGTTTTATTCACCTTTCTAACATTTTTAGTAGATTTTATTGCTCTTTTTAGAGCATTCTTTTACCTTATTTTAGTTGACTTGGTTTTAGACTGTTTTAGGTGTTTTAGCTTCTTTTTACCACTTTTACGTTGTGGTGCCTCCACCATGGCGGCCAACCATGCCGGCATGAGGAGGCACCACAGTGTCAGATTTACATTCAAAGAAAAAGATGGGAAAACCCTTGTTATGTCAAGGCTGACTTCTCAAGGAAAATGATCCAGAACATTTTGAAATTCTCCCCGCAGGATATAAATTGTATTTTGACTCTGCCATTTGGAAAAGGTTTCGATGTGAGTTTTGTCTCTGCTGCCGTGTTCAGAGATTTCTGGACACGCTTCGAAAATGAAAAACCCCAGTTTACTGCATTTAATGTTGAGAAACTGACTGATAATGCCGCTAAAACGGTAATTGTCAGAATGTTCAATGAGACTGTGAATGCAGATGACATTTGTTTGTGGCTGGGCAGATTTTGCACTGTTAAAGGCCAGGCTACCAAAGTGAGAGATGAGGATGGCATCTGGAATTGCGCTTGGAGGGTCCCCATCCAACAATGGCAAGACCCTCAAGGCTTCCAGGGCCTGAAACATCTGCCATCCATGATAGTTCTGGGAAACAACAGGGGCTACATTCATTACCAGGGCCAGCCCAAACTCTGCCGCAAGTGTGGTGAGAATGGGCACCTGGCAGAAGCGTGCCAGCAGATCATTTGTGGTAAATGTAGAGAAATTGGGCATACTTTCGAGGAATGCACCAATGGCAGAAAGTGCAATCTTTGTGGAGAAACAAACCACCTCTTCAGAGATTGCCCTAAGTCGTTTGCCAACAAATTAAAGGCAGCAAAGGCACAAAATGGCGGACAAGACGAAGCAGTTAGAGAGCTAATTGAAGAGGCTGGGCTGGAGAATTCAAATCTCCCGCCAAATCCTGTGATTGGAGGAGAAGGACCAGTAGAGGCGGGAGAAGGGGAGGGGCCTGCAGCTGCCCCACAAGTGGAGAACAGGGAGAAGCAGTGGCAGTGCAGGCAGAAGGCGGAGCTAGCTCAGTGACTGGCTCAGAACAAAAATTTGGCCAGTCACAGAGTGATAGCGAGGATGTCCCCCTCCCCAATGCCCAGCCGGCCAAGAGACTAATTTCAGAATTGTCTTCTGAGTCTCCTGGAGCCTCGGAAAAGAGGGGAAGAGCTGAGAGCTACTCAGACAGTTCATCTGTGGAGGAGCCCAGAGTCTTCCCCTCCAATTCGCCTAATGAAGTCTCTTTTTTAACTATAGCTCTGCAATCAACCCCTAAGGACTCAAAGCTCAATGCACCCTGCGTCAGAGGCCAACTCCTAGAGTCCGAAAGGGAAATGGAGCTCAACCCCGTCATCTCTCACCCATGAGAATGAAGGAAGAGCTCCATTCACAAGAAATCCACTAACTGCTGTTTTTTAAACATTTGAAATCCCCCTTTTTTTTAGTCTTTTAAGATGTCATACCTGCAAATTTTAACCATACTCATGACACTCACCTTCTCAACTATCAATGTGAGGAGTGTGAAGTCGAGAGTTAGAGCCCAGATTGTTTTATCCTTTCTTAACTCTTTTAAGTCTGACGTGTTTTTAATACAGGAATGCGGCCTACCATTTTTAAAACACTACAGAGAATGGGAGGAGTTATGGCCACAAACGTCGATATGGAGCGGCTCAAATGAAAACAAAAATGATGGAGTGGCCATTTTAATAAAAAACCCTCTAGTCTGGTGAAGGGCAGCACTGTGGTGAGAGATGGTCGGGCACTTTTAACACACTTGACTTTTATGGGGAAGGATTTTAACGTCTTAAATATTTATGGCTTTAATGACAAGAACGACAGGTATGACCTTTTAGAAGACCTGCAGCCCCACATGCTAGGCAGGGCACCTTTAGTTGTAGGGGGGGATTTTAATTGTATTTTAAGCAGGAACGACAGGAGAAGAATAGGGGACGATTTTAAAGTGGACAAGACTTCAGTTTTACTTCAAAGCATATGCAGTGATTTTAGACTTGTGGACTGTTTTAAAACCATGCATCCCAGAGAGGAGGGCTTCACCTGGTTCAGTAGTGATGGCACCCGAGCCTCTCGCATAGACTACATTTTATCACGTGATTGCCCACCAACCGATGCTAGATTGGAACCTGTTTTCTTTTCTGATCACGCAATTCTTTCCTGCACCCTTTCACTCTCTTCCGGTGTGACGGCAGGAAGTGGTCTGTGGAAGCTCAATTGCTCCCTGTTAGAAGACAGGGAGCTAGTTAGGCTGTACAGGGAGCAATACCGAGAGTGGCAGACCCTTCAAGACTTTTACGATACACGTGCACAGTGGTGGGAAATGGTGAAGGGAAAGACAAAGACGTTTTACAGACAGGCAGGGAAAAGAAAGAAAAAGAGGGACAACAGACGCATGTTGGGACTGCAGAAACGGCTTCAGAGGTATTTTAAACTAATCCAACATGGAATGGATTTTAATGAAGAGATAAAACAAATTAAAACAGAGATGTCGGTTTTAGCAGAAATTAATAGCAAAGGTGTGATTTTAAGAAGCAAGGAAAGGGAAATAGAGGAAGGAGAGAAGTGCACAAGATATTTTTTTAAGAAAATCGTAAATAAAGGGGGGGCCATGTTGAGACTTAAAAAAGAAAACGGGTGCACAGCTGACACAACAGAGGAAATCAAAGAAACTGTCGAACATTTTTACCGTGAACTGTACGCATACAAAACTGTTAACGGGGACACCATGACCGAAGTTTTAAAATCCATTGACCAAGCAACAAACGACAACGTGCTTTTAACCCAAGATTTTACGATACCGGAATTAAACAAATGCATCAAATCTTTTAAGACAGGGAAGTCGCCGGGAGAAGACGGGCTTCCCTTGGAATTTTATCTGACATTTTGGGACATTTTAGCACCAGACTTGCTTGCTGTTTTTATGGATTTTGAACAAATGGACCGACTTCCTGACAGCTTTAGAGCAGGGATAGTGACTCTCCTTCACAAAGACAAAGACAAGACGGACTTGAAAAATTGGAGACCTATCACACTCTTAAATTTTGACTGTAAACTTTTTAGTAAACTTTTAGCCTCACGCATGTCCTTGTTTTTAGAAGATCTGATTCACCCGGATCAAGCCTGTGCCGTCCCGGGGAGGAAGATCACCGACAGCCTCGTACTGATCCGAGATACCATCTGTTACGCGAGAGACAGAAACATTCGGCTAGTAGTCCTGAATTTAGATTTTGAGAAAGCCTTTGATCGGGTCTCGCACCAGTACCTTTTCCAGGTACTGCAAAAAATGGGGTTCCCGAGAAGGTTTATAGCCTGGGTGGGACTGCTGTACCGGGAGATCAACAGCAAATTCATTGTTAACGGGCATCTGACAAGAGCAGTGGATATAAACTGCGGTGTCCGTCAGGGTTGTCCGTTATCTGCCCTCCTCTACGTTATCTGTATAGAACCACTGGCACAGACCTTGAGAAGGGACCAACGAATCCATGGGGTAGGAGTCCCAGGGAGCGGGGGACTCGAGACAAAATGTATTTTATATATGGACGACATCAACATTTTATGCACTGACCTTTTATCTGTCAACAGGACGCTGGACTTGACTGACTGGTTCGGACAGGCCTCTGGGTCAAAGCTGAACAGAAGCAAGACCCAAGCCCATTTTTATGGACCGTGGACAGCGACTGAGACGACAGGACTCCCCCTGACTGTGACCCAGACTGACCAAAAAATACTTGGGATCAGGTTTGATAGGGAGGGGGAGGGGAAAACAATTGGGCAGACATAGTAGGGAAAGTCAGGCAGAGACTAGGGTACTGGACACTTAGAGGACTGACTTTAGAAGGAAAGGTTTTAATCATCAAAGCAGTGATTTTACCTTTGCTTTTACTCATCAGTTCTGTTTTTATCCCGCCTAGGAGAGTGATCTTAGACCTGGAACGAGCCATCTTTTATTTTTTGTGGGGCTCCAAGTGGGAAAGACTGAGACGAAGCGTGATGAAGAAGCCAAAGGAGAAAGGAGGAAAAGGAGTGCCAGACCTGCACTTGTTCCTAGGAAGCAGATACACAGCACTACACATCGCAACCGCCACAGCCCCATCCAGAAACCCCAAGACCGCAGCAATGACACGGTTCTGGATGGGGTCCTACCTCAGAAAACTTAAGATCTTACCCACAAGTCTCAAAGTACCAGTGTCTTTTAACCTGCCACCAGCCTATGCTTTTATCCAGTCATTTTTAAGGCATTTTAACCTTGAGCAGGAGGAGTTGCAGGTTTTAACCACTCACCGCTCTCTCATTTCTGTTGTGCAGGAGCGGGAACCAGTGAGTCCAGTGCGCGGGCTTGCATTCGGCGAGCCCTCAACAGTTTGGCGCAACGTGAACCATCCAGCTCTTCCAAACAGACTCCGGGACCTGTCATGGATGGTGGCTCATGAGATCCTCCCAGTCAGGTCCGTAATGCACTCCCGGGGCATGTCGGCGCACTCAACTTGCCCCCGACCAGGTTGTGGCGCGCCTGAGTCGGTAAGGCATCTGCTCTGGGAGTGCAGCGCTGCCGTAGAACAGTGGGCAACGGCCGGCTCCTTGCAATTCCCGTACTTGCCAGCAAGGGAGGTCCTCACACCACAGCTGGTGCTGTACGGGGTGAGCCAAGGAAATCAGATACCAGCACGTACATTTGCCAAACAGTGGCTCACCCTAGCCGCCATCAAAGACGCCATATGGACCTCCAGAAACTTGCTGGCAAGAAAGCACATGCAGATCCCCCCCGTGGCTGTGATCCGGATGGCCGCAGCAACGGTCCAAACGGCCAGAGCTGCAGGCGGCGGGCCTAGGACACAGCCACAAAGAAGAATCGCCTCTGTGCCCATTCGGACGGAGGAGCCGGAGCCACACAAGGAAAGTTCAAGGCAGCGGCGGCCTGACCCTCCGGGTGAGGTTGGTGGGAAGGAGCTACAGGGTGAGGGTCTCCTCTGAGCGCCTGCACAAGATCCCGAGAGTCCAAATCTGTTTGGGGGAGCTGAATGAGTTCCCCTTTGATAGGGACTCACTACACTCCTGCACAACAGTGGACTTGGAGAAGAGCTTTTATTATCCATTTATTTTTTGTGAGTTTTATTTTAACAAATGCACTCCGCTTTGAAGACTTTTAACAGACACTCACTGACATGGACAAGCTGAAAACCATTTTATACCTTTAATTTATGACGTTATCTGTAATGCATTTTAAACACTTTTTTTAAATGTTGTTTTACAGAGAACATTTATCTATTTATTGACGTGTTGTATTTTAAAAGGGTAACTTGGAATTGACATATTATGAATCATGTTTGAATTGAGTGTCAATAAAATTTTTCTCAAAAGAAAAAAATCTGTTCTTATCAGTTTAATATCTGATATGTCCCCTATAAGGGGGCAACATATTAAATGGATTTTTAGCACCGGGAGCTGAGACGAGGGGCTTGCTCCGTCCACTCCACGCATCGACCCGGTATTGCAGTGCCTCCGGGGGCGGTGCACCCTTCTCCTGCCTTGTGTAAAACCAAAATACTGACCCAAACGCAGAGGTTCGTCGCTCTGCCGGACGCCGGCCCGAAAAAGGCGCCAGTCGAGGGGGGCGGCCAGCTGAAGCCTCGAAGAAGGCAGCGAGATTTGCACTTTATGATTGGCAGACGACGAGGGGATATTTGGGACCGGCATGGCTGTTAAATGTGCCCTGCACTTCCCCTCCCTTTCTCCCACTCGTCATCGAGAGCCCGAGTATTTCGGATGCTCGGTAGCCTGTGTCCAAAAGCCAGGCCTTCATTTCTCCGATTGGATAGAGCCTCTCAGAAGGTGGGGAGGGGACACTGCGGCGCCTCCGTAGGCCCGGCACGGTTGGCCAACACGGTGGAGGAACCGCAGCGTAGAAAGGATACAAGAAACTAAAACACCTCAAATGAAGCAAGAAAACCTGCTACAACTGCTAAATCGGTGAATAAAACACACTTACCTTCTCGTCTTTGGTCTGGTCAAGGTGGCAGTCCGGCAGAGGACAGGTAGGCAGTCCTCGGGACCAATGAATTCCTTGTTGCAAAAGTTTTTCAGCTACGGCAAAGTTGAAATTTTATTCACAAGGAATGAGGTGAATCTCCTCCCAGAAAAGCTGGTGACACAAAACGAAGCCCCAAACCGGCAAAGGTTTTAACCAGAAAGAGGAGGCCATTGCAGTCTTGGCCAAAAGGCCGAGAAGCGATCGGCCACATTTCCCCTCCCTTTCTCTCACTCGTCATCGAGAGGCTACAAGAGCCCGAGTCGTTCGGTAGCCTCTGTCCAAAAGCCAGGCCTTCGTCTCTCCGCAGCCCGATTGGATAGAGCCTGCCATGACCTGGGGAGGGGTAGGGGAACGGGCGTGGCCTGGTACTTGGGACTCGAGAGGCAGAGTGAGGCTTACCGTGAGGGTAGTGGCCGGGACGACTAGGCTCGTCGGCGGCTCTGGAGGAGGGGCCCGTACTTACTCGGGTTTCTCTTCATAACGTACAAGTCTTTCGCCTTTTACTAAAGACTTCCGTGGAGAGGGACGCCAATGAGTTAAAACTATTTTTGGCAGGCTCTGCCGTGTGGCCGAGCCTCGTGCGTTTGTGAAAAGGAAATAAAACGCCGCCCCCGGCAAGGTTGAGCGGTGCGACGAGGCGCGCTCGGGAGGAGGTGCTGAGACTCAGCCGTTGTTATGCGCAGTTGAAACCACTGCGCCACGGCAGGGGGAGAACTGCTCCGGGAGGTGGGCGCTGGAAGCAACCAGCGGGGGTTATCGCTTCTCGGCCTTTTGGCTAAGATCAAGTGTAGTATCTGTTCTTATCAGTTTAATATCTGATATGTCCCCTATAAGGGGGCAACATATTAAATGGATTTTTAGCACCGGGAGCTGAGACGAGGGGCTTGCTCCGTCCACTCCACGCATCGACCCGGTATTGCAGTGCCTCCGGGGGCGGTGCACCCTTCTCCTGCCTTGTGTAAAACCAAAATACTGACCCAAACGCAGAGGTTCGTCGCTCTGCCGGACGCCGGCCCGAAAAAGGCGCCAGTCGAGGGGGGGCGGCCAGCTGAAGCCTCGAAGAAGGCAGCGAGATTTGCACTTTATGATTGGCAGACGACGAGGGGATATTTGGGACCGGCATGGCTGTTAAATGTGCCCTGCACTTCCCCTCCCTTTCTCCCACTCGTCATCGAGAGCCCGAGTATTTCGGATGCTCGGTAGCCTGTGTCCAAAAGCCAGGCCTTCATTTCTCCGATTGGATAGAGCCTCTCAGAAGGTGGGGAGGGGACACTGCGGCGCCTCCGTAGGCCCGGCACGGTTGGCCAACACGGTGGAGGAACCGCAGCGTAGAAAGGATACAAGAAACTAAAACACCTCAAATGAAGCAAGAAAACCTGCTACAACTGCTAAATCGGTGAATAAAACACACTTACCTTCTCGTCTTTGGTCTGGTCAAGGTGGCAGTCCGGCAGAGGACAGGTAGGCAGTCCTCGGGACCAATGAATTCCTTGTTGCAAAAGTTTTTCAGCTACGGCAAAGTTGAAATTTTATTCACAAGGAATGAGGTGAATCTCCTCCCAGAAAAGCTGGTGACACAAAACGAAGCCCCAAACCGGCAAAGGTTTTAACCAGAAAGAGGAGGCCATTGCAGTCTTGGCCAAAAGGCCGAGAAGCGATCGGCCACATTTCCCCTCCCTTTCTCTCACTCGTCATCGAGAGGCTACAAGAGCCCGAGTCGTTCGGTAGCCTCTGTCCAAAAGCCAGGCCTTCGTCTCTCCGCAGCCCGATTGGATAGAGCCTGCCATGACCTGGGGAGGGGTAGGGGAACGGGCGTGGCCTGGTACTTGGGACTCGAGAGGCAGAGTGAGGCTTACCGTGAGGGTAGTGGCCGGGACGACTAGGCTCGTCGGCGGCTCTGGAGGAGGGGCCCGTACTTACTCGGGTTTCTCTTCATAACGTACAAGTCTTTCGCCTTTTACTAAAGACTTCCGTGGAGAGGGACGCCAATGAGTTAAAACTATTTTTGGCAGGCTCTGCCGTGTGGCCGAGCCTCGTGCGTTTGTGAAAAGGAAATAAAACGCCGCCCCCGGCAAGGTTGAGCGGTGCGACGAGGCGCGCTCGGGAGGAGGTGCTGAGACTCAGCCGTTGTTATGCGCAGTTGAAACCACTGCGCCACGGCAGGGGGAGAACTGCTCCGGGAGGTGGGCGCTGGAAGCAACCAGCGGGGGTTATCGCTTCTCGGCCTTTTGGCTAAGACTGCGATCGCCTCCTGTGTCTGGATAAAACTTTTGCCTGTTTGTGGCGAAGTGTTACCAGGTTTTTGGGAGGATACTCACATTATTCCTTGTGAAGAAAATTTCAACTTTGTTGTAGTTGAAATTGTTTCACACAAAGGAATTCATTGGTTCAGAGGACTGCTTACCTGTACTCTGCCGGAATAACATCTCGACCAGGCCAAACAAGACAAGGTAAGTGTGTTTTATTCACCTTTCTAACATTTTTAGTAGATTTTATTGCTCTTTTTAGAGCATTCTTTTACCTTATTTTAGTTGACTTGGTTTTAGACTGTTTTAGGTGTTTTAGCTTCTTTTTACCACTTTTACGTTGTGGTGCCTCCACCATGGCGGCCAACCATGCCGGCATGAGGAGGCACCACAGTGTCAGATTTACATTCAAAGAAAAAGATGGGAAAACCCTTGTTATGTCAAGGCTGACTTCTCAAGGAAAATGATCCAGAACATTTTGAAATTCTCCCCGCAGGATATAAATTGTATTTTGACTCTGCCATTTGGAAAAGGTTTCGATGTGAGTTTTGTCTCTGCTGCCGTGTTCAGAGATTTCTGGACACGCTTCGAAAATGAAAAACCCCAGTTTACTGCATTTAATGTTGAGAAACTGACTGATAATGCCGCTAAAACGGTAATTGTCAGAATGTTCAATGAGACTGTGAATGCAGATGACATTTGTTTGTGGCTGGGCAGATTTTGCACTGTTAAAGGCCAGGCTACCAAAGTGAGAGATGAGGATGGCATCTGGAATTGCGCTTGGAGGGTCCCCATCCAACAATGGCAAGACCCTCAAGGCTTCCAGGGCCTGAAACATCTGCCATCCATGATAGTTCTGGGAAACAACAGGGGCTACATTCATTACCAGGGCCAGCCCAAACTCTGCCGCAAGTGTGGTGAGAATGGGCACCTGGCAGAAGCGTGCCAGCAGATCATTTGTGGTAAATGTAGAGAAATTGGGCATACTTTCGAGGAATGCACCAATGGCAGAAAGTGCAATCTTTGTGGAGAAACAAACCACCTCTTCAGAGATTGCCCTAAGTCGTTTGCCAACAAATTAAAGGCAGCAAAGGCACAAAATGGCGGACAAGACGAAGCAGTTAGAGAGCTAATTGAAGAGGCTGGGCTGGAGAATTCAAATCTCCCGCCAAATCCTGTGATTGGAGGAGAAGGACCAGTAGAGGCGGGAGAAGGGGAGGGGCCTGCAGCTGCCCCACAAGTGGAGAACAGGGAGAAGCAGTGGCAGTGCAGGCAGAAGGCGGAGCTAGCTCAGTGACTGGCTCAGAACAAAAATTTGGCCAGTCACAGAGTGATAGCGAGGATGTCCCCCTCCCCAATGCCCAGCCGGCCAAGAGACTAATTTCAGAATTGTCTTCTGAGTCTCCTGGAGCCTCGGAAAAGAGGGGAAGAGCTGAGAGCTACTCAGACAGTTCATCTGTGGAGGAGCCCAGAGTCTTCCCCTCCAATTCGCCTAATGAAGTCTCTTTTTTAACTATAGCTCTGCAATCAACCCCTAAGGACTCAAAGCTCAATGCCACCCTGCGTCAGAGGCCAACTCCTAGAGTCCGAAAGGGAAATGGAGCTCAACCCCGTCATCTCTCACCCATGAGAATGAAGGAAGAGCTCCATTCACAAGAAATCCACTAACTGCTGTTTTTTAAACATTTGAAATCCCCCTTTTTTTTAGTCTTTTAAGATGTCATACCTGCAAATTTTAACCATACTCATGACACTCACCTTCTCAACTATCAATGTGAGGAGTGTGAAGTCGAGAGTTAGAGCCCAGATTGTTTTATCCTTTCTTAACTCTTTTAAGTCTGATGTGTTTTTAATACAGGAATGCGGCCTACCATTTTTAAAACACTACAGAGAATGGGAGGAGTTATGGCCACAAACGTCGATATGGAGCGGCTCAAATGAAAACAAAAATGATGGAGTGGCCATTTTAATAAAAAACCCTCTAGTCTGGTGAAGGGCAGCACTGTGGTGAGAGATGGTCGGGCACTTTTAACACACTTGACTTTTATGGGGAAGGATTTTAACGTCTTAAATATTTATGGCTTTAATGACAAGAACGACAGGTATGACCTTTTAGAAGACCTGCAGCCCCACATGCTAGGCAGGGCACCTTTAGTTGTAGGGGGGGATTTTAATTGTATTTTAAGCAGGAACGACAGGAGAAGAATAGGGGACGATTTTAAAGTGGACAAGACTTCAGTTTTACTTCAAAGCATATGCAGTGATTTTAGACTTGTGGACTGTTTTAAAACCATGCATCCCAGAGAGGAGGGCTTCACCTGGTTCAGTAGTGATGGCACCCGAGCCTCTCGCATAGACTACATTTTATCACGTGATTGCCCACCAACCGATGCTAGATTGGAACCTGTTTTCTTTTCTGATCACGCAATTCTTTCCTGCACCCTTTCACTCTCTTCCGGTGTGACGGCAGGAAGTGGTCTGTGGAAGCTCAATTGCTCCCTGTTAGAAGACAGGGAGCTAGTTAGGCTGTACAGGGAGCAATACCGAGAGTGGCAGACCCTTCAAGACTTTTACGATACACGTGCACAGTGGTGGGAAATGGTGAAGGGAAAGACAAAGACGTTTTACAGACAGGCAGGGAAAAGAAAGAAAAAGAGGGACAACAGACGCATGTTGGGACTGCAGAAACGGCTTCAGAGGTATTTTAAACTAATCCAACATGGAATGGATTTTAATGAAGAGATAAAACAAATTAAAACAGAGATGTCGGTTTTAGCAGAAATTAATAGCAAAGGTGTGATTTTAAGAAGCAAGGAAAGGGAAATAGAGGAAGGAGAGAAGTGCACAAGATATTTTTTTAAGAAAATCGTAAATAAAGGGGGGGCCATGTTGAGACTTAAAAAAGAAAACGGGTGCACAGCTGACACAACAGAGGAAATCAAAGAAACTGTCGAACATTTTTACCGTGAACTGTACGCATACAAAACTGTTAACGGGGACACCATGACCGAAGTTTTAAAATCCATTGACCAAGCAACAAACGACAACGTGCTTTTAACCCAAGATTTTACGATACCGGAATTAAACAAATGCATCAAATCTTTTAAGACAGGGAAGTCGCCGGGAGAAGACGGGCTTCCCTTGGAATTTTATCTGACATTTTGGGACATTTTAGCACCAGACTTGCTTGCTGTTTTTATGGATTTTGAACAAATGGACCGACTTCCTGACAGCTTTAGAGCAGGGATAGTGACTCTCCTTCACAAAGACAAAGACAAGACGGACTTGAAAAATTGGAGACCTATCACACTCTTAAATTTTGACTGTAAACTTTTTAGTAAACTTTTAGCCTCACGCATGTCCTTGTTTTTAGAAGATCTGATTCACCCGGATCAAGCCTGTGCCGTCCCGGGGAGGAAGATCACCGACAGCCTCGTACTGATCCGAGATACCATCTGTTACGCGAGAGACAGAAACATTCGGCTAGTAGTCCTGAATTTAGATTTTGAGAAAGCCTTTGATCGGGTCTCGCACCAGTACCTTTTCCAGGTACTGCAAAAAATGGGGTTCCCGAGAAGGTTTATAGCCTGGGTGGGACTGCTGTACCGGGAGATCAACAGCAAATTCATTGTTAACGGGCATCTGACAAGAGCAGTGGATATAAACTGCGGTGTCCGTCAGGGTTGTCCGTTATCTGCCCTCCTCTACGTTATCTGTATAGAACCACTGGCACAGACCTTGAGAAGGGACCAACGAATCCATGGGGTAGGAGTCCCAGGGAGCGGGGGACTCGAGACAAAATGTATTTTATATATGGACGACATCAACATTTTATGCACTGACCTTTTATCTGTCAACAGGACGCTGGACTTGACTGACTGGTTCGGACAGGCCTCTGGGTCAAAGCTGAACAGAAGCAAGACCCAAGCCCATTTTTATGGACCGTGGACAGCGACTGAGACGACAGGACTCCCCCTGACTGTGACCCAGACTGACCAAAAAATACTTGGGATCAGGTTTGATAGGGAGGGGGAGGGGAAAACAATTGGGCAGACATAGTAGGGAAAGTCAGGCAGAGACTAGGGTACTGGACACTTAGAGGACTGACTTTAGAAGGAAAGGTTTTAATCATCAAAGCAGTGATTTTACCTTTGCTTTTACTCATCAGTTCTGTTTTTATCCCGCCTAGGAGAGTGATCTTAGACCTGGAACGAGCCATCTTTTATTTTTTGTGGGGCTCCAAGTGGGAAAGACTGAGACGAAGCGTGATGAAGAAGCCAAAGGAGAAAGGAGGAAAAGGAGTGCCAGACCTGCACTTGTTCCTAGGAAGCAGATACACAGCACTACACATCGCAACCGCCACAGCCCCATCCAGAAACCCCAAGACCGCAGCAATGACACGGTTCTGGATGGGGTCCTACCTCAGAAAACTTAAGATCTTACCCACAAGTCTCAAAGTACCAGTGTCTTTTAACCTGCCACCAGCCTATGCTTTTATCCAGTCATTTTTAAGGCATTTTAACCTTGAGCAGGAGGAGTTGCAGGTTTTAACCACTCACCGCTCTCTCATTTCTGTTGTGCAGGAGCGGGAACCAGTGAGTCCAGTGCGCGGGCTTGCATTCGGCGAGCCCTCAACAGTTTGGCGCAACGTGAACCATCCAGCTCTTCCAAACAGACTCCGGGACCTGTCATGGATGGTGGCTCATGAGATCCTCCCAGTCAGGTCCGTAATGCACTCCCGGGGCATGTCGGCGCACTCAACTTGCCCCCGACCAGGTTGTGGCGCGCCTGAGTCGGTAAGGCATCTGCTCTGGGAGTGCAGCGCTGCCGTAGAACAGTGGGCAACGGCCGGCTCCTTGCAATTCCCGTACTTGCCAGCAAGGGAGGTCCTCACACCACAGCTGGTGCTGTACGGGGTGAGCCAAGGAAATCAGATACCAGCACGTACATTTGCCAAACAGTGGCTCACCCTAGCCGCCATCAAAGACGCCATATGGACCTCCAGAAACTTGCTGGCAAGAAAGCACATGCAGATCCCCCCCGTGGCTGTGATCCGGATGGCCGCAGCAACGGTCCAAACGGCCAGAGCTGCAGGCGGCGGGCCTAGGACACAGCCACAAGAAGAATCGCCTCTGTGCCCATTCGGACGGAGGAGCCGGAGCCACACAAGGAAAGTTCAAGGCAGCGGCGGCCTGACCCTCCGGGTGAGGTTGGTGGGAAGGAGCTACAGGGTGAGGGTCTCCTCTGAGCGCCTGCACAAGATCCCGAGAGACCAAATCTGTTTGGGGGAGCTGAATGAGTTCCCCTTTGATAGGGACTCACTACACTCCTGCACAACAGTGGACTTGGAGAAGAGCTTTTATTATCCATTTATTTTTTGTGAGTTTTATTTTAACAAATGCACTCCGCTTTGAAGACTTTTAACAGACACTCACTGACATGGACAAGCTGAAAACCATTTTATACCTTTAATTTATGACGTTATCTGTAATGCATTTTAAACACTTTTTTTAAATGTTGTTTTACAGAGAACATTTATCTATTTATTGACATGTTGTATTTTAAAAGGTAACTTGGAATTGACATATTATGAATCATGTTTGAATTGAGTGTCAATAAAATTTTTCTCAAAAGAAAAAATCTGTTCTTATCAGTTTAATATCTGATATGTCCCCTATAAGGGGGCAACATATTAAATGGATTTTTAGCACCGGGAGCTGAGACGAGGGGCTTGCTCCGTCCACTCCACGCATCGACCCGGTATTGCAGTGCCTCCGGGGGCGGTGCACCCTTCTCCTGCCTTGTGTAAAACCAAAATACTGACCCAAACGCAGAGGTTCGTCGCTCTGCCGGACGCCGGCCCGAAAAAGGCGCCAGTCGAGGGGGGGCGGCCAGCTGAAGCCTCGAAGAAGGCAGCGAGATTTGCACTTTATGATTGGCAGACGACGAGGGGATATTTGGGACCGGCATGGCTGTTAAATGTGCCCTGCACTTCCCCTCCCTTTCTCCCACTCGTCATCGAGAGCCCGAGTATTTCGGATGCTCGGTAGCCTGTGTCCAAAAGCCAGGCCTTCATTTCTCCGATTGGATAGAGCCTCTCAGAAGGTGGGGAGGGGACACTGCGGCGCCTCCGTAGGCCCGGCACGGTTGGCCAACACGGTGGAGGAACCGCAGCGTAGAAAGGATACAAGAAACTAAAACACCTCAAATGAAGCAAGAAAACCTGCTACAACTGCTAAATCGGTGAATAAAACACTTACCTTCTCGTCTTTGGTCTGGTCAAGGTGGCAGTCCGGCAGAGGACAGGTAGGCAGTCCTCGGGACCAATGAATTCCTTGTTGCAAAAGTTTTTCAGCTACGGCAAAGTTGAAATTTTATTCACAAGGAATGAGGTGAATCTCCTCCCAGAAAAGCTGGTGACACAAAACGAAGCCCCAAACCGGCAAAGGTTTTAACCAGAAAGAGGAGGCCATTGCAGTCTTGGCCAAAAGGCCGAGAAGCGATCGGCCACATTTCCCCTCCCTTTCTCTCACTCGTCATCGAGAGGCTACAAGAGCCCGAGTCGTTCGGTAGCCTCTGTCCAAAAGCCAGGCCTTCGTCTCTCCGCAGCCCGATTGGATAGAGCCTGCCATGACCTGGGGAGGGGTAGGGGAACGGGCGTGGCCTGGTACTTGGGACTCGAGAGGCAGAGTGAGGCTTACCGTGAGGGTAGTGGCCGGGACGACTAGGCTCGTCGGCGGCTCTGGAGGAGGGGCCCGTACTTACTCGGGTTTCTCTTCATAACGTACAAGTCTTTCGCCTTTTACTAAAGACTTCCGTGGAGAGGGACGCCAATGAGTTAAAACTATTTTTGGCAGGCTCTGCCGTGTGGCCGAGCCTCGTGCGTTTGTGAAAAGGAAATAAAACGCCGCCCCCGGCAAGGTTGAGCGGTGCGACGAGGCGCGCTCGGGAGGAGGTGCTGAGACTCAGCCGTTGTTATGCGCAGTTGAAACCACTGCGCCACGGCAGGGGGAGAACTGCTCCGGGAGGTGGGCGCTGGAAGCAACCAGCGGGGGTTATCGCTTCTCGGCCTTTTGGCTAAGATTGAGTAAGAGGAGGATCTGGTTGACAGTCTACAATGATCGTCAGCTAACTCACAGCAGGTGCATGCCGTGCTGAAAAATACGCTTAGGTTTGTGTGGAACAGTACCGACGAGTTAATGGAGAGAAAGATTTTTGGACAAGCCATTCTGTTTGGAGCTCTGTGCCTCAAGATTGACGACCTTCTGTGTCTGCAGAAAAACGCCACGGACAAGTATTACGACGTCACGTTTTACACCGTTACCAAGATGGAGGAGGTGAAAGGATTAGCACTTCGATTGGCAGACGGATTGCTGAAAAACTTCAGGGTGCTCAGCCTGTCGTACTGGTGAGCGCATTGTGACTGTGCACATTTACAACCCTTGGGTGTCAGAGGAAGCAACCAGGTATTTTCTTGCCAGGTACGTGACTGTGTTAACAAGTATGGGACATTAAGGATGTGCTGGGGATAGGACCGGAAAACGGCAATTCCGGTCATGCTGAAGGAAGACCCGAATGGTTGATGGTTTTTGCCATCCCCCCACTACCTTCACCATTGGCTCCATAGAGGTTTCCTAGTCTATGGGGGTCAGCCGCTGTACTGCAGGCAATGTGCTTCATATGGACACCTGGCAAGGTCTTGCAGACAGGTGCGGTGCAGAAACTGTGATAGTTTGGGACACACCATGAGAAATTGTGATCAGCCAAAAAAATGTAGTTTATATGTGGGCTGGAAGGACATTTATTTGGGCATTGCCCAGAAGTGGGGTCTTCGTATGCACGTGCTGCCAGACGGGAGTCGGTGGCCCCAGGTGCGCAACACAGGGATGGACCCGCATGTGACGACCCACGCTCCACATCCTTAAGAGCAATTGAGGACGTAATTGCCGAGCTCACGGGAGGAGTGGTGGAGACAAAGGGGGCAGATGCACCGGAGGTGGTGTCAGTCCAGGCAGAGAGCGGGACGCCTGGGGGAAGCAGGGGGGGGAAGCTGAGAGTTTGTAGGAGGCTTCTTCTTATTGAGTGGGTCGCGGGGAAGAAAGGAGGAAAAAGTAAGAGAAAGAGGGCAAAGACGAGCTTGTTGCTTTCACCACCATCCTCTCCTCTGCTCGTTGAGGCGAACAGGTTTGGGGTACTTGTTTCTGAGGTTTGGGAAGAAATGCAGGAGGGAAAGGAGACTGGACAGGTGCATGAGATCACTGACAATGCGGCAAAGGAGGGGGGCAGCGCTGCGGCAGCTGTGGACATTGCCTGGAGAGTGAGGAAGCTGGGGAGGCGTTAACCCAGAAAGGCATGACTGCATCGTCCAGTAGTAAGGTTCCAGCTAGCGGTGTCCCAGGAGAGCCTCCCTGCATAGCTGTATTCTCCTCGGATGCTCCTCCTGCCCCGAGAAGCTGCCCCGTACTCTCAGAAGATAGCCCTTCCAGTTCAGAGTGCTCTTTCCCACTGAAGGAGCCAGATGAGGAGGACTTTCTGCCATGATTGGTGGAAAGAGCAACGTGAGTGAGCATACTGTTTTGGGCTCCTTTTTTTCTGTCACTTCCTCCATTTTTCTTTTTTTTTGCATAGTCTGTCTTTATTTCATATATTAACTATAAATGTGAGGGGGTTGAGAAATGCACAAAGAGAGCAGTAGTTTTTCTCATTTAGTTCAGTGGATTTTTCTTTGTGCCTCTTGCAAGAGGTCCACCTAAAGACTGTGAGGATGTGAAGGGGTTCACAAAAGAGTGGGTTAAAGGGACTCTAGATGGAGCATTGGGGGGTTCACTCATCTGGGGTGGGGACGTTAAGTGGGAATGTGGAAGTTAAAATAGTCGGGAGTTTTTCTGTGATACAGGGGAGGGTTTTGGTCACAGATGTTGACTGGAAGGGTAGAGTTTAAGAGTGGTAAATATATATGCCCATGCTGCACCAAAAGAACGAAATGAGCTATTTCTTAAGTTAACACCGTTTTCATGACCAATCGTCATGTAATCGTTGGAGGTGATTTCAACTCTCCTAGTGAGGGCAAAAATGGGAGTTAACTTCCATAGTTTGGTAAAAAAGTACAGTTTAGTTGATAGTTTTAGGAGTTTTAACTCTGATGACCCTGGTTTCACATGGGGAAACAGTAGAGGGGCACGGAGTAGAATAGATTATTTTTGTCCGTTAGATTTTCAGGTGTTTGAGGCACAAGTGTCACCTGTTTTCTACTCAGATCACAACATGCTCTCTGGTATTAAACCTGAAGGTGACATGTTTTGGGAAAGGGTACTGGAAATTGAATAACAGTATTCTTGGAGCCCGGCAGTTTAGGGTAGGGTTCAGAGTTTCTTCAAGGAGTGCATTAAAATGAAGATGTTTTATGGTAATGTATCTGGATGGTGGGAAAGCACAAAGGTCCGTATTAAACATTACATACAGTGTACTCAAAAGAATCCAAAAAGCGGAGTTTAAAGAACGAGGGGAGGAAATTGACGATCCGGGGGGCTGGTAGAAATTGCTTCGG